>NC_044042.1:1800000-2100000 GCF_901765095.1 Microcaecilia unicolor
TCCTCCACTTCCCCATGCTGGCTATCACTGAGGTGGCCAGGAGAGCACTTGAAATGGACTTGAGGTAATTGCCATCTGTATCTGTTTGGTGATCCTGGAATCCCTCCATCCTGCTGAACAGCATCAGTGTCTGTGAGTTACTATGAGGACGTCGAGCTGAGCTGAATCCGGGAAGAGATCCTGTATGATTTTTCATCGCTTCCTAGCAGATGTTTGAGGGATGGATGCTGGAGCTTCTGCTGCACTGAAACAGCCTCTGTGTTGGCTCCTGCTGAGACTGACTTGAGCAAATCAAAACTTTTTGAAGCCAAAGGCTGGATGTGCTGTGTCTGAGCCAAGAGATGTGGGAGCTGAAAGCAGCATCGTGAGGTTGCCTGTGGTGGGTCCCAGACCTTGGCACTCTAGAGCCCAGGAACCTCAGACATTCTTTCAGGACAGCGGTACAGGGTTAAACGTTCCCTGATGATGGAAAGACAGTATTCATGCCAAAAACAAGATTTTCTTTGTATTTATTATTTGCTGTTCCTTCTTTATGATTCATGACATGAAAAGTCCTCTTGACTGAGCACCCTGCCTAGACCATACCCTCACTAGAATTCCAGCCGAAACACCAGTCTGAGCAATCTGCTAACTGGGTTTGGCTCAGTTAAGTGGTTCAATAGAAAATAAGGAATGAGGTCAGGTCCTTCGAAGAATGAGACCGTGAGGCTGATGGGTGCAGGCGGTGTGAGCGCTGACTGTGCAAGGAATGAGTGTGACAGCCCTGTCAGTTAACTGATTCGCTTGTAGAGCTGTTGTGGGGAGGGGGGATTAGACAGACGCCCTTAATTCTTTTGGGGGGGGGGGGTTATAGCTTTTGTTGCCGTCTTCCCTGCACCACATTGCACAGGTAAAGAAATGTGTGCTGGAAAGATAACAAGACGCACCGGTGGTCTTGTGCAAGACCTTGTACTTGAGAGACCATGTGTTGTTGGTGACATCAGTAGAGAGGTGGGTCAGTGCCCAAAAGAGACGTGGCCTCTGCTTGAAGGACCATTGCTGGACGGAGTCTGGGCTCAGGCGAGAATTCAGCAGCTCTGTAGAATCGGAGCCTCTGTCCTTTAACCAAGTGAAAGTGAGGACTGGAGAAGAGCCAGGGGCCAGTAAGTACCCACAGGGGAGCTGACAGTGGTGAAGTGGCACGAAATATGACAACCCCCCCCCCCCCCCCCCCCGACAGACTATTCACACCCTCTGCTGGAGACTAGTAACTGGCAGATGTGAAAAGAAATCTGTCTTCCATATAAAAAATCTAACGGGCAATTAAATGAGCAGGTAGAGGTGGGTTTGGGCGTGGAGAACATGATGCCAAAGGGTGGGATGCAGAGAGGAAGTTTTACATTGCTTTTAATGTAGGACACACCCAACATCCCTGTCTTGCTCACTTCACCTGTCCTCCCTTTGTCTGGCCAGATTATGCTTTGTTCACTTCCTCCAGTGGCTCTACAAGATTATAGGTGAAGGTATGTGTCTCCCCCCCCCCCCCCCCCCCACCTCATGACAGAGGGGAAGCTAGCAGCCTATCTCTTGATGGGAATGGCAGGATAAGAGTTGATGGTTTCTCGTGTTCTTGCCCAGGTGCCATTCCTGAGAGAGGATCTAGCTCTTCAACCTCCCTCTCATTCAGGGCTGTGCTCACAGAGGAGCTGACTGCGAGAGCAGTTTGGAACGTGCCTGGAGAAGCCTCTCAGCTCCTCGTGTTAGACATCAGAGTGAGAAGGTGCTCTCGGAAGAGAAGGACCTCTCTTCCCAGTTCCTTAATGCTGGAGGCACAGAGGCATTTGTGCACCAGTTACAAGGGACAGGGGAGATACTTGGATCTAATTCCCCTGAAGGGTTGCAGTACTTTCAAGAGAAACCTCCAAACTGGTAGCAGAGTTTCTCAGCAGGTTCTGGTGGTGGTTCATCGATTCTCCTGGGGATGAGGGTGAAATGCCGCAGGGAGCACGGACCTTCTGAAAGCAAGACTTTACCCTACCGAGCTGCTCCTGGCATGGAGGGGAGCCTTGTAAGGTTTTACTTTGTGTCATTTCTTGAAGGAGGTTGGGAGCAGAGACAAGAGGGTACATCTGGCCCCGGTACCTCGCTTTCCTTTGTGTATAAAGCTGTCTTGTTTGTATTCTGACTCTGTCTGTCTGTCTGGCAGACGATAAATCTTTGTACAGTAGATTCTAGGTGCATGATGTAATCTGTATGGACAACAGCATTATCAAATGCAATAAAGGAATTACCTCGGACACTGCAGTCTGCCTCTCCAGCCTTCCTTTCTCTGCATGTAGTGTCCATTTTGGCTTTTGCCCCTTGCTGACACCCCCACCAGGAGCTGTTCCAGGTAGCAACGAGGGGCTTGTATATTCACAGGCGGCTACTAAACCTAGAGATGATTTATCCATGAATTTTCAGATAGTGCCACTGAAAATCCTTACAGACCACAAGAGTGGAGTTCAGGTGGAGTATCAGCCGTTATTTGCATAACTAAGCAGGACAGAGGAAAACAAATGCAGGTCATAATTCGAACTGCTTAGCCGTACATCGAGAGGCAGATTACTGCAACTGCTTCTATAGCTCAGGGCTCATAATAATTGATCACCATGCGCTGCTGAATGTACCCGAATGTTTAAGATGCCGCAGATGAGATTTTAAAATAATGCTTGCTGCGGCTTTCAACGTTGACCAAAGGTGATTGTCTACTACCAATTCTTAACTCTAACTTGCTCTAGTGCAGGAGGTTGGCAACCTTGGTCCTCGAGGGCCGCAATCCAGTTGGGTTTTCAAGATTTCTCCAATGAATATGCGTGAGATCTGTTTATATGCACTGCCTCCATTGTATGCAGAAAGATCTCATGCATATTCATTGGGGAAATCCGGGACACCTGACTGGGTTGTGGCCCTCGAGGACCGAAGATGCCCACCCTGCTCTTGTGGCACTTCAGAGCAATGGCTTAGGACAAGGTCTCCTGTTAGACCCTCATCTCCAAGTGATCACAGGACTTCAGTGCCTGACCAGGTGACATGTGACTTTTGGGTTTAGATTATGGATTTTCCAGATCCAAGCTCAAGGTAACAAGACCAGGTATGCAAAATGTTTCCTTACTCAAAGTAGATCCTTAGAGGCTGATGTAAGGAAGTACAGGTTCTGGCTGTCCTATGCAGAAAGGAGTTTAATGCATGAGAAAGCTGTACAGAAAGACTTGGGTGGTGATCTGCACATTTAAATCCAATAGTAATGAAGGTATTAACTATTAAAGCCAGATGCAGAGACCTGAGGGCTGAGCACAGGGGTTTCTAACATTGGTCTTTAACGTGTGGTCTCAGAAGGAGTAAAAGTTAAGTCTGTCGTGCTTGTTGCTGGTGTCAGTGAGGATTTCATGCTTGTTATTTTTCTCTTTTATGCAAACAAGAAGGACCCACAACTTTTTTTTTTTCTTGCTTTGTTGAAGGGGGTGGGTCAGTGAACGAAAAAGAAAAACAGCAGGGGGATGAGGTGCTGAGGTGACGATCGGGCTCATTTTCGAAAGAGAAGGACATCCATTTTTTGACATAAATCGGAAGATGGACATCCTTCTCAGAGAAACATCCAAATCGCTATAATCGAAACCCGATTTTGGACGTCTCCAACTGCAGCCCATCGCAAGGATGTCCAAATATCAAAGGGGCATGTCGGAGGCGTAGCTAAGGCGGGACTTGGGCGTGCCTAACACTTGGACGTCTTTGACCCATAATAAAAAAAAGCAAGGACGTCCCTGACGAACACTTGGACGTTTTCACCCGGACATGTTTTTTTTACGAATAAGGCACAAAAATGTGCCCGAAATGACCAGATGACTACCGGAGGGAATCGGGGATGACCTCCCATTACTTCCCCAGTGGTCACTAACCCCCTCCCAACCTCAAAAAACATCTTTAAAAATATGTCGTGCCAGCCTCAGATGTCATACTCAGGTCCATGACAGTGCATGCAGGTCCCAGGAGCAATTTTAGTGGGTACTGCAGTGCACTTCAGACAGGCGAACCCAGGCCCGTACCCCTCCTACCCACCACAAACCAACTGTACCCATATATAGGTTCCCCCCCTCAACTCATAAGGGCTATGGTAGCGGTGTACAGTTGTGGGGAGTGGGTTTTGGGGGGCTCAGCACACAAGGTAAGGGAGCTATGCACCTGGGAGCAATTTATGAAGTCCACTGCAGTGCCCCCTAGGGTGCCCGGTTGGTGTCCTGGCATGTCAAGGGGACCAGTGCACTACAAATTCTGGCTCCTCCCACATCCAAATGGCTTGCATTTGGACGTTTTTGACATGGACGTCTTTGGTTTCAAAAATCGCCGAAAGTCAAAGACGTCTCTGACGGTATTTTCAAAATGAAAGATGGACGTCCATCTTTTTTCAAAAATACGGTTTTCTCCGCCCCTGGATTAGGATGTTTTGCAAAGACATCCGAATCGCAACTTGGACGTTTCTTTCAAAAATGTCCCTCCATGTGAACGAATGTTGGATTTGTGGGGAGGTGCCATGGTTGAGAAATTAAGGGTAAAGCATTGGACTGCAGAAATGTAAATGATAGCTTACCACTGATACCTATGTGCAGAATAGCATCACACACAGGTGCCCGTACAATTTTTTGTGCATGAAATAATGATGCCGTTGCTAACGCATGCCCTTGTGCAAGTTTCCTTAGTGACCAGCGCAATTGGGTTGTAGCATTGAGTGCAAAATATTTATTTTACATGTATGTTAGAAAGTCAACCGCTGATCTTCAGCACCCAGCTTAGGATATCAGCCCCAGCGCACAAGGCACGTCACCTGAAAGGAGATCTTCCAGCGGTCACTCCGACTTCCCTTTTGCTCTTCCTGATCAAATTTCCAAATAAAATACCCAACTTCGCACAACCCATGATGCTGTTGCCCCTTTACACACTCTAAAACCCTTAAAACAGCATCGGACGCAGCCCATGGTTCACAAAATAGCTGCTTCTACTTAAAAGGCAGGTCTGTCAAGCATAAAGGAAAAGGTACAGCGAAGGGCGACGAAAATGATAGTGGGGATGGGACGACTTTCCTATGAAGAGAGGCTGAGAAGGCTAGGGCTTTTCAGCTTGGAGAAGAGACGGCTGAGGGGAGATATGATAGAAGTGTATAAAATAATGAGTGGAATGGATCGGGTGGATGTGAAGCGACTGTTCACGCTATCCAAAAATACTAGGACTAGAGGGCATGAGTTGAAGCTACAGTGTGGTAAATTTAAAACGAATCTGAGAAAATTTTTCTTCACCCAACGTGTAATTAGACTCTGGAATTCGTTGCCGGAGAACGTGGTACGGGCGGTTAGCTTGACGGAGTTTAAAAAGGGGTTAGATAGATTCCTAAAGGACAAGTCCATAGACCGCTATTAAATGGACTTGGAAAAATTCCGCATTTTTAGGTATAACTTGTCTGGAATGTTTTTACGTTTGGGGAGCGTGCCAGGTGCCCTTGACCTGGATTGGCCACTGTCGGTGACAGGATGCTGGGCTAGATAGACCTTTGGTCTTTCCCAGTATGGCACTACTTATGTACTTATGGTGTCACAAACCGTCTAATACCCGTCTCTCTAGTCTTACAAATCAGCCATACTGATCGCTAAGAAAAAATACTTCCCTGCAAAAATTATTAAATTGCCTAATACGTCTCTCCTCTACAAAACTTTGAAATCCCTCACCACCTTTCACTCTGTTCAAACAGCCCCATACAAATGCCATCTACTCAATCATTATCGATTCATTTTGAGAAGAAAGTAGTTATTCTACGTAGTAGTCTTTCTTTTTTTTTTTTTTAATTGAATTTCAAATTATTACAAACGAATATCAGTTTGTAAGGCAATACAGAGAAATAGTTTTAAGGAAATTGAAAAATAAAAGAATTATATCTAAACATAACATTCTAACTCTTCCTTAGACCACAACAATTGTTTAGAGGGAGTGGATTTAGAAAAACTTAAGGCGAATCAATAAAGCAAATTGAAATTTAAACCAACTTGGCATAGTCCTGTTTTTTATCCCATCATTCTCTATTAGCTGATTCAGTTGTTCCAATCGGTCAGCTAGTTGGATTTTTCGAGTCCAGAAACGTCTTCAGCTGGTTTGGCTCAAAGAAAACATATTTAACACCTAACAAACATATCACACATTTGCAGGGATAAACTAGTGTAAAAGTTACTCCCAAATTTCTCGCATCTTCCCTCACAATCAAGAATTGTTTCCTTCTTTGCTGAGTCGCTTTGGTGACATCAGGGTATACCCATATTTTTTGACCGCAAAATAGTGCAGAGAAATTTTTAGTTATAATTTCATAATCATATTTAAGTCCTGCTCAAAAACTAAGGATACTATCAAAGTCCCCTGATTTGATATTTCAATCATTGAATCTTCTAACAATGCAGTTAAATTCCTTGGGGGGCTACGTTCACGTAGTAGTCTTTCAACTGTAGCTACACCCCTACGATCTCAAGCTTCATTATGGTCATCTGCCCCCAGTTCACCCTGAATACCTGTTTTCTATAGCACCATGACTCAGTTCACCCAACCATCTCTTCCAGGGCTTGGTAGAGCTATTAAGCAGCTTAACACTACAACCTCACTAGATGATCCCATTGCTTCGTGCATTCTTAAATGCTCTCTGGACTCCCTTTTATCCGTGTCATGGTCTCTCTTAGCCTCTCTTTAAGCTGTCTACCAGATCATTGGAAAACTGCTAATTTACAGCCTAAGATTAAGGATTCAACAGTCTCAAATATGGGCCTAAATAATTATCACACTGTTGCCAATCTCCCCTTCGCTGTTAAAATTCTAGAATCCGTAGTACATACACAACTGGTCGATTTCATCACTAAGACGCAGGTCTTGCACCCTAATCAAACTGCATTTCACCAACCCCATAGCACTGAGACTGCTTTTGTTAGGTAACACCTCTTTCATTTATCGCTTTCTTGATCAGACTAAATCTGTACTTCTACTGTCCCTAGAATTATTGCTATTTTTGATTTGGTTGATCATCACATTCTTTTGTACCGCCTTCAGTCTATGGGCATTTCAGGAACAGTCTTAGCCTGGTTTGCCTCATATCTAGATAATCGCTAGTATACAGTATTCCATGGCAACTCCCTTTCCATGCCTTTCAGTCCGGACTTGGTGTTCCGCAAGGATCAGTCCTGTCCCCAGCTCTGTTCTACTTATTCTTGGTTCCTCTGTTGGCCTGGGTCTTACTCACAATGGAGAAGGGTAGTTAGTGGGGTTCCTCAGGGGTCTGTGCTAGGACCGCTGCTTTTTAATATTACAGACTATAGTAAACATAGTAAATGCCTTAAGAATATATGAATTGAATACGGAAAGGTGCAACAAAGAGAGTGTAAGTAAAAGAAAAGTTCTGTGGGTGCCAGGGAGCAATCATTTGTCTGGAACGGGTAGATGTGATGCGTCTGTTTACGCTTTCCAAAAATACTAGGACTAGGGGTCATGCGATGAAGCTACAATGTAGTAAATTTAAAACAAATCGGAGAAAATATTTCTTCACTCAACATGTAATTAAACTCTGGAATTTGTTGCCGGAGAATGTAATAAAAGCAGTTAACTTAGCAGGGTTTAAAAAAGGTTTGAATAGCTTCCTAAAAGAAAAGTCCCTAAGCCATTATTGAAATGACTTGGGGAAAATTCACTGCTATTTCTAGGATAAGCATCATAAAATGTACTGTTTTGGGATCTTGCCGGGTACTTGTGACCTGGATTGGCCACTGTAGGAAACAGGATGCTGGGCTTGATGGACCTTCGGTCTGTCCTAGTATGGCAATACTTACGTACTTATGATCACTATTGCTCAGTGCCCCTGCACTGTTACCTCTCATACCCAGTACAAATTATGTCTACAATACCTCCCCCTCTCGTAGGCTCCTGAAGCAGCCATTTATTTATGTCATCTGTAAACTTTATCTTCCCAGCATGTCCTGATGTGACAGTTACCTGCAACATTTGTGGTTGTCTCTTTGAAAACATGACTAAGGTCTCCAGAAACATAACATAACTTGTAGTTATGTTTTCCCAGAAATGGTCACATTTTTCTGGGTTCAATAAAGAGCACAGGGTTAAAAAAAAATCCAACAGAACTGAGGGAGAGGTGGAAAGCAAAGGCTGAACTGTTGCCAGTAAAATAGACATGCAGGACTGAGCAGACAAACTGCCCGGAGCTGCTTGCACATACATTCTCTGCAGAAATACTCAAATTAGTATCATCGTTTATGCACAGAATAAGATTCCACCACTTGTGTAGATCTGTCTGTACACACACATCTGCTACACTCTTGCATTCACTGCACGGGGCTATTCGCATACTATTTCTTTACTGCATTGAGGAGCAAACCTTTGGCATTACTCTTGCATTTCATGCACCCGCTAACACCACTACATGGCTCTAATGCAGTGGTTCTCAACCAGTGTGTCCCCAACAGGTGGGATATGTGTCACTAAAAATCTGATGTAGACAGCAAACCTGTTTCCTTCCATCAGTGCCTGCAATCTTGAGAGTCGGGTTCTTGAAATCCCCGTAACTGGTCCCTTCTGTATCCCCAGAACCCCCCAATAATAATTTCTGCCACCAGCCCCTGCAGGTCTGCTGTCCATAAGTTTCCGAGTAGCATATTTGCACTTTTTTTGTGTTGTTTCACAGTATCTGGCAGTAAGAGGGATTTTGTGTTGCAGTTACTGAGGTGACACTAGAATTTGACTATATATATTTCAAGTGATAAATCTGGGACCGATGTGTTATATACAGCTTTTTGATATGGGATAAACAAATTCATACTAAACTTACAGTTAAACAATTAAATATTTAGGCAGGCTTTGTTCAGCTGTGACTTTTAGTGTTCAGTGGGACACATACATGACTGTTGTCTGTCAGGTGCATCAGAAAAAAAGAAAGGTTGACTCTAAAGCAAGGTTTCATAAGTACATAAGTAATGCCACACTGGGAAAAGACCAAAGGCCCATCGAGCCCAGCATCCTGTCCCCGACAGCAGCCAATCCAGGTCAAGGGCACCTGGTGAGCTACCCATGTTGTTCCCGAAATTGTCCTTTAGGAAACCGTCCAACCCCATTTTAAACTCTGCCAAGCTAACCGCCTTCTGCACTGGCAGTACAGACAGCCTGGGATCCTGGGGCTCTGAACAAGTACAGCTGTAACCGATTTATGGAGAAGGAGCAGGACAGGTGGTAAATGTTGATTGTGGTTTCCTCCCTGAGCACGAGCAGTGCAGATGAGAGCAGGCCACGGTAGCTGGGGCATGAGCAGAACTTGGTATAGGATAGCTTGATTGGCTTAAGGGTCTACAGGATGGCCACACCCTATACCTCTCACGCCTGCTAATTCCATATGTGCTCACTAGTCTGTTCCCTCTCTGAACAGGAAGCTTCTCCCGATACCTTCTTTTGACATATCCGTTTGGGGGGGGGGGGGGAGGTAACAGCTCCAACCTTCTGGAATTCCTTACCAGCAGCTTTATGTAGCGAATCCTCTGTGAAAACATTTGGGCTGAAAACCTTCTTATTAAATGGAGACGGTGGGGTGTCTGGGATGAGGATGAGTGGAGGGACCCCAGTTTTTTTTTACATTAGTACTTTATTATTTCCCCCCTTCTTCCTTGACGTAACTTTTTTTGTTTTTTAAATTTTTAAAAATTTTAATTTTTTTATTTTATGGTCATTATAAAGTGAAATTTTCAAAAAGGTGCTAATTACAGACAATCTTTTTTTTCAAAGTCCCTCTTTGACTTCCTTATCAGTGCTTTGCATTTGACTTTCCATTCCTTATGCTGTTTCTTATTGTTTTCAGTTGGTTCCTTCTTCCCTTTTCTGAAGGATTTTCTTTTAACTCTTGTGGATGCTGATCATTAATAGTGACAGCTGGACAGGATCTCCTGATGAAGCCTCAGTGAAATGGGACCCTGTTGAGATCCAGCTAGCGAATGACACTGGGACAAAGTTTGTCTCCGTCCCCACCCCGTCCCTGCGGGTTCTGTCTCTGTCCCCGCAGGCCCTGTTCCCGCCCCGTCTGCAGAAGCCTCAAACACTTATGATTTTATATTTAAATCTTTTTATTAAAATATAAAAAGGAATAGTATGCTGTGCAACTGTTGTGTATAAATTACAAACAGAAAACAATAATAACAATGAACAACTATAATAAACCCTCCCACCACCACCACCCTCTACCCTGCCAACCCCAACAATAGGTGATTTCTACTACACCAAGGAATCCTGATTCACACTGTTAAAATGTCCAGGGGTATAAAATACAACCCGTTCTATATGCCCTAGAGAGGAAAATATGCCCTATGAAGCACTGTTACGTTTTTTTAATCTGTGGATGAATAAGAGTCATCAACAATCTCAGGATTCAGTCTAGCTCTCCCGTCTTCCACAGTCCTTCCTGCAATAGACGATGTCTTCTTAGAAGATGTGCTGGTAGCAGGATGTACAGGATCTCCCGTGCAAATTTTGCTAGTTGTGGCCAGTATGTTTGGTTGTTTTTCAAAAAAAATCAAAATATCTTTTTAAGCGTCACTTAAACATTTATGTTTAAGTCCAGTTCATTAACAGGCTTCAAAGTAGAAAATGACACGGGGACAAAGTTAGTCCCCTGTCCCCCGTCCCTGTGGGCTCTGTCCCCGTCCCCATCCCTGCGGTTACTGCGGTTACCCGTCCCTGTGTCATTCTCTAGATCCAGCTTACAGACAAAGCTAAGTGTCACTGAAAATTTTTGCTGCTTTCAATTGATGTCTATGAAGCAGACAACGGAGTGTTTAAATGTTTAAAAGTTAAGAAAAAAATACATTCAAATTTCTTATTGAAGTGAAGATTTTAGATTAACCAGCAAGATTGAAGTTTAAACAGCTGGCAGCAAGGAGGTTTTTTTTGACCTGTGATTGATTGATTTATTGCTGCTAAAAGTAGTTATGTTGGACCATGTTTGAGTTCATGGCAGAAAACTCTTTGTGATTTCTGAGGGTTTTTTTCCTCCTGCTGTACCGCCTGTGAACATTTGTTTTCATTGAGATATTCTGTAAGTGGACTGTTTTCCACTGTTGGGGTTGCAGTTTTTGAATTATTAACTGTGGGAGATTTTTTTCTTAAGACAGCTTCCTTAACCCTCCGTTGCCCCAGATACAGAGACAGAGAAAAAGTACATGCATATATCCCCAGATTCTATATGGCACGCTGAGAGATCCACAGCAAAATCCAAGTGGATTCTATAATGCGTGTAACTTAATTAGCTGAGTGCTAATGAATTACCTAAATCAATAAAAACAACACACAACGTAAATAATTTCCACAAATTATTGAAAACTAACCTAATAAAGCACACTACAATAATCCATCCTAAATACTAGTTAATTAAAATTTTACATTGAATCTTCACTTAAACATTATTCTGTACTTCCCGATGGTCCATAATAATCAACAAGATTAAAGTTTAATTTTCCTGATTGTTCAAGTTAATCTATCATGATTGGAGTTAATCCAACACCTTTTATCTCTGATTATGAAAACGTACTTTCTTTACTGTATACTTAATCCTCTCTGTCTCCTTCACCTTAAATATATATTTCTCTTCCGGAATTGGTGATCACCATTATGGAAAATGTAAGCCACATTGAGCCTGCAAACAGGTGGGAAAATGTGGGATACAAATACTACAAATAAATAAATAAATAATAGCACTTAACAAGCAATAATGAGCACTAATTGGAACTGATTAGGTGCCGATTATAGAATACTCATGACTGTTTTTTTAGGCGCCATGGGAGAGTCATGGGATAGGAGGAAATGTCCTATTGTGGATTAAAAACTGGTTGAAGGATAGGAAACAGAGAGTGGGGTTAAATGGGCAGTATTCACAATGGAGAAGGGTAGTTAGTGGGGTTCCTCAGGGGGTCTGTGCTAGGACCGCTGCTTTTTAATGTATTTATAAATGATTTAGAGATGGGAGTAACTAGCGAGGTAATTAAATTTGCTGATGACACAAAGTTATTCAAAGTCGTTAACTCGCGACAGGATTGTGAAAAATTACAAGAGGACCTTACGAGACTGGGAGACTGGGCGGCTAAATGGCAGATGACGTTTAATGTGAGCAAGTGCAAGGTGATGCATGTGGGAAAAAAGAACCCGAATTATAGCTACGTCATGCAAGGTTCCACGTTAGGAGTTACGGACCAAGAAAGGGATCTGGGTGTCGTCGTCGATAACACACTGAAACCTTCTGCTCAGTGTGCTGCTGCGGCGGCTAAGAAAGCGAATAGAATGTTGGGTATTAGGAAAGGTATGGAAAACAGGTGTGAGGATGTTATAATGCCGTTGTATCGCTCCATGGTGCGACCGCACCTTGAGTATTGTGTTCAATTCTGGTCGCCGCATCTCAAGAAAGATATAGTAGAATTGGAAAAGGTGCAGCGAAGGGCGACTAAAATGATAGCGGGGATGGGACGACTTCCCTATGAAGAAAGACTAAGGAGGCTAGGGCTATTCAGCTTGGAGAAGAGACGGCTGAGGGGAGACATGATAGAGGTATATAAAATAATGAGTGGAGTGGAACAGGTGGATGTGAAGCGTCTGCTCACGCTTTCCAAAAATACTAGGACTAGGGGGCATGCGATTAAACTACAGTGTAGTAAATTTAAAACAAATCTGAGAAAATTTTTCTTCACCCAACGTGTAATTAAACTCTGGAATTCGTTGCCGGAGAAAGTGGTGAAGGTGGTTAGCTTAGCAGAGTTTAAAAAGGGGTTGGACGGTTTCCTAAAGGACAAGTCCATAAACCGCTACTAAACGGACTTGGAAAAATCCAAAATTCCAGGAATAACATGTATAGAATGTTTGTACGTTTGGGAAGCTTGCCAGGTGCCCTTGGCCTGGATTGGCCGCTGTCGTGGACAGGATGCTGGGCTCGATGGACCCTTGGTCTTTTCCCAGTGTGGCATTACTTATGTACTTATGTCCTCTACTTGGCTCACTTTTATTACATAGAGCAGTGATTTAACCTATTGTGATGTCATAGTGGCTCATTCCACCAATAAGAGCCAACCTCATTAGTGATGTCACAATGGCTTGATTGTATAGAATGTTTGTACGTTTGGGAAGCTCGCCAGGTGCCCTTGGCCTGGATTGGCCGCTGTCGTGGACAGGATGCTGGGCTCGATGGACCCTTGGTCTTTTCCCAGTGTGGCATTACTTATGACATATCTAGAATCTCCCCTATAATATTTAAACCGCTTTGGTTGTATCACAGAAAGGTGGTATATTAAAAAAAAAGCAGACATGGTGCAACTCTGGAGGGAATTGAAACCCCAATGGGATAGGAGGCAATGTTCGGTTGTAGATTGGGAGCTGGTTAGAAGGTAGAGAGTAGGGTTAAAGCATCACAGGGATTTGTACTGGGACCTGAGCTTTTCGACACATTTATAAAATAATCTGGAAACGGGAATGACATTAAAATTATTGAAAGTTACCAGAAAATCAGTTTAAAGATACAATGAGCAAGAGGTTAAGGGGAATAATATTGATAATAACAATTATTATACTGTTTTATGTTAAAGGTTAACTGATCAAGATAAAAGCTGTACTGGGGGAGGGCTGAGAAGCAGAGATGTAAAAAAAAAGCCTTTAGAGTTTATTCTCTGATTTTACAAGTTTTAAATTATTATTCAGAGTTAATTAATGTTTGGGATTTATTAACTGCCTTTTTGAAGAGATTCACCCAAGGTAACAGCATGACATAAAACTTACAATTTTGTTCATAGTAAAATGACCAAATACAAATAGAATCAATGACGTAATTTTGGAGACGGGG
Source organism: Microcaecilia unicolor (assembly GCF_901765095.1). NCBI lineage: Eukaryota > Metazoa > Chordata > Amphibia > Gymnophiona > Siphonopidae > Microcaecilia > Microcaecilia unicolor. Next base: position 1,813,907 of record NC_044042.1, read on the forward strand.
AAACTGAACCTTAAGAATAGGAACATGATATGGTATCGGAAATCTACACATTAAAACCGCATAGTGGAACAACCTTCCTGAACCCTTACGCCAAGCCCCCTCCCTGCCCGTCTTCAAGTCTTTGCTTAAAGCCCACCTCTTCAATGCTGCGTTCGGCACCTAACCCTTACCGTTCAGTGAATCCAGACTGCCCCAATTTGACTGCCCCTATCGGACCGACCGTTCACTTGTCTATTAGATTGTAAGCTCTTTGAGCAGGGACTGTCTCTCTTTGTTAAATTGTACAGCGCTGCGTAACCCTAGTAGCGCTCTAGAAATGTTAAGTAGTAGTAGTAAATGTCAGCAGAGTACAAATGATACCATAATGAGCTGCACGGAAGAACATTCATGTAACATACGTGATGCTCGTGATGTCAGCAAAATACAACTGAGACTTCTTAATAGACAGGATGAGTGGTGCACAGTCAATTGGGAGAAACGGACAGGTGATTAAACTGAAAGCAAATGAATTAAGATACAAGGACCTGGTCTCAGAGGTGAGGAAAGTCAGCCCAGGTGTGGCGTGAGTGGATAGTTGCCACATGTGTTAAAGGATTTCACCTGTTTCCTGAAGTAGGGATAGTCTTGAGTTAGACGTAGCCCCTCTGGGAGTGTGGGGGCTCCTCCTGAGAAGGGTCACTGGCTTGTCACCAATTTCATTTGACAAGGACACAGACAGTGAGAAAATGCAGGAGGACCTTAGGAGACTTGGTGGCTGGGTATCCAAATGGCAGATGACATTTAATATGGATAAGTTGCAAAGTGAAGTCCAGAGGGAAGAATAATCCAAATTAGGTTCCATAGTAGGAGGCATCACCTTGGGGTAAGTACTTGGAATATTTCTACCATTTGTGTTCCTGTCAGGTACTTGTGACCTGGACTGACCATTGCTAAAACAGGAAACTGGGCCAGATGGACGTTTGATCTGACCCAGTGCACTGTACCTTTTATTTGTATGAATCTCCTTTCTTCTTTATGCTAATGAGTGTGTACAGAGGGTGGAGGATCCCACCTGCCAGTGGCAAGAATTAAATCTGAATTCAAGGAGGCCTGGGAGAAAGGAGGAGGATCCTTAACTGTGAGGGGCAAAGCCTGGGCTAAGCACAGAAAGGATCCTTAGACGTGGGGGTAAAGCTTGAACTAAGCACAGAGGATCCTGAGGGGTAAATCCTGGGCTAAGCACAGAGAGGATCCTTAGAGGTGAAGCTTGGGATAAGCACAGAGGATCCTGAGGGGTAAAGCCTGGGCTAAGCACAGAGAGGATCCTTAGAAGTGAGGGGTAAAGCTTGAACTAAGCACAGAGGATCCTGAGGGGTAAATCCTGGGCTAAGCACAGAGAGGATCCTTAGAAGTGAGGGGTAAAGCTTGAACTAAGCACAGAGAGGATCCTTAGACGTGAGGGGTAAAGCTTGAACTAAGCACAGAGGATCCTGAGGGGTAAAGCCTGGGCTAAGCACAGAGAGGGTCCTTAGAAATGAGGGGTAAAGCTTGAACTAAGCACAGAGGATCCTGAGGGGTAAAGCCTGGGCTAAGCACAGAGAGGATCCTTAGAAGTGAAGCTTGGGATAAGCACAGAGGATCCTGAGGGGTAAAGCCTGGGCTAAGCACAGAGAGGATCCTTAGAAGTGAGGGGTAAAGCTTGAACTAAGCACAGAGGATCCTGAGGGGTAAAGCCTGAGCTAAGCACAGAGAGGGTCCTTAGACGTGAGGGGTAAAGCTTGAACTAAGCACAGAGGATCCTGAGGGGTAAAGCCTGGGCTAAGCACAAAGAGGATCCTTAGAAATGAGGGGTAAAGCTTGAACTAAGCACAGAGGATCCTGAGGGATAAAGCCTGGGCTAAGCACAAGGAAGATCCTTAGAAGTGAGGGGTAAAGCTTGAACTAAGCACAGAGGATCCTGAGGGGTAAAGCCTGGGCTAAGCACAGAGAGGATCCTTAGACGTGAGGGGTAAAGCTTGAACTAAGCACAGAGAGGATCCTTAGAAGTGAGGGGTAAAGCTTGAACTAAGCACAGAGGATCCTGAGGGGTAAAGCTTGAACTAAGCATAGAGAGGATCCTTAGAGGTGAAGCTTGGGATAAGCACAGAGGATCCCTTTTTGTGATGGTTGAGCCAGAGAGCAGCTGGAGTCTGTGCTAGTTTACCAGGAAGGAAATTGGGCAGACTGGATGGGACTTAGGATTGCTACCTGCCCTTAAATTTTCCGTTTCTCTGATTTCAGTTTTTCTAAACAGACTTTATCTGCTTCACTTACGACAGTCACACTTATGATCAGGTTATGAGCTATGAGAGTTTGCTAATGTCTATTTGCTTCACAGAGAGCATTAGGCCAAGGGGGTGACTTCAGCAGGGCCCGTTTCTCTACAAGGCCAAGCTGCCCATCCTCTGTGCAACAGACAGTGCTTCCTCTCAGAGAATGAATGGCTGTTTTGTGTACATGTGTGCAGAGAAAGACATGCAAAAGAGCAAGCGAAGGAAAGGACCGTTTCTTAAACATTATTGTCTGGTGCAGGAAGTGCCTGAAGATTAACTTTCATAAATATGGACAGGTTGTGATTTACTGAAGAAGAAAGAGGTCTGAAAACTTAGAAAAATAAGCACAGGGCAAGGGTGTGAATGAGGCCTGTAGTCAGGCCCTGCCTGAACAAAGGCCCTCTTGTGTATGGTGGTCCGGTGGTGGTTCACATCATCAACTCCTGAGCCCTTCCCGCCCCTCCCAGCAGCTAGAGTAAAAGTTTAGAATAATAGACCCCCTTCCTGCAAGCCAGGGCTGGCAGTCCATGCAAATATGAGGGGTGGGGGTGGGGTAGATGGACCCTGGTGCTGGCTGCACACAGGCCAGGCACGCCTGTAGGACCTGGAGAACACTTTAGCCCCCTCCCCACCTCATCCTGCTGCTCTCCTGTCCTCTCCCTTCTCTGCTCTTCAGCCTCCATCTCTGATTGTCCTGTCCTGGGGATGTTGTGAGAAGAGAGAAGCTCTGCTCACATTGGGCCTTACTGCCAGAGCCTCAGGACTCATTAAGCAGCCCGAGGAGTTATCTTGGGGTTAAGAATCTGAAGAAAAGTGAATTTGAATAATTCAGAAGAGAGAACATCAAACCAGATCTGTCTGGAATTTAACCACATGTGCAAACCGAATCTCAGACCCAGGACATGTCACCTGCATTAGATTGCGTATGAGAAGAGCCCAGAGCCCACCTTAATCGCCAAATCAGCAGGTGAGTGGGAGCAGAGGCTGAGCTCTGTCCCGAATTAGGGGCAGGGCAAAAGGCAAGATATTGTCCAGGAAAGGAAGCAGACAACTCTGGGGTGACAAGTGGGCAGCTTAGATTCCGAGTACAACGTCCCTCAACCCTCGCGATCTCATAAGGAAGAAAGACAGTGAGTGTGGCACAGGGGTCTTTGCAAAAGTAATTTTGTGTGTATGTAAAGTATGTAATCAGAAGGCCTTGTCCGTTCTACTTTTATTAGAGTTTAATTGACCTTGACTCCTATTTGAGATAATGTGGGATACAAATGTCATAAATAAATAGAGTAAAAGGATAAAGGCAGGTAAACAAGTTTCAAGTTCATTAAGGCTTCGTCTACCACCCAATGAGTGGCCTTTAGAGGGGTTTAAAATAATGAAAATCAAAGTAGAAAGTGGAAAATAAATACCACTGGTGAGAGGACTCAGTAAGGACATCTCTAATGCCAGTGTCCAACTCAGCTGAAGCGACAAATCAGGGGTCACTGGTATCCTTGAAAAGTGTTGAGGCCTGTTTTAAATCTGACGTAGAACTGGCAGGGGTGAGGAAGGGGGGGTAAAGGAACTGGAAAGAGTGGGCTAAACCGCAAAAAAAACTATAAAAAGAGCAACTGATCTTTATGTCAAGAAAGTAAATAAATGCAGAAGGACAGAAAACCATTAATTAAAAAATGATCAAAGTGGGAAAAGGTTGGAATCCATTATCCTCATCAATAAAAAGGGATTTTCAGTTATTGAAATTGGTTGACTGACAGGTGACAGAAAGGCGAGTAGTGAAGTACCTCAGGTTTCAGGCCTTGAGCCCATCCTGGTCCGCATCTTTGTAAGTGATATTTCCGAAAGATTAGAAGGGAAATTTGCCTTTTTGCCCATGACACAGAATGGACACCCCAGAGGGAGTACGTAAAATAAAAAGTGATCGACGGCAAACGAGAAGTCTGGGTGAATGCTTGGCAGCTCATCTTCAATGGAAAGAAGTGCGGAGTGATGCATTTGGTGTAGAAAACTTAAAGGAGGGTAGAGGGTAAGCACAGACCAGGAACTCCTAAACTCACCACTATAAACACCCCAAAATATACCCTTCCTGTTTCAGATAGCCTGAAAATGCTCGGAGTTACAATTGACCAAAATCTTACACTAGAAAGCCGTGCGAAAAATACAACAAAGAAAATGTTCCAAGCAATGTGGTATCTTCCATCCTTCAAACAGAAAGGCTACAACCCCAAAATAATCTCCAAGAATATTGCCTCCTCCCTCAAAACACCCAGGGAAAATCTGCTACAGTACAAAGAAAAAAAGCCACAGACAGAATTCCCCTTGTAGTGACATACAACCCAGAGCTGGAGAAACTGAGGAAAATCATAAGAGACCTACAGCCACTACTTCAGGAAGATGAATTACTGAAAGAGATATTCCCATCCCCACCAGTACTGGCCTTCCAACAGCCTCCAAACTTAAAACGCAAGCTGATCAGAAGTAAACTCCCAACAAAGACGGAAAAAGAAAAGGGCAAACTATGGCAAAACATTTCACAAGACCCCACAGTCATTCACAAGGGAAAAATATTCAACATAAAGGACTACTTTACATGCTCATCTTCCAATGTGGTATATATCATTCAGTGTAAGAAATGTAACGAAGGATGCTATATTGGAGAAACAGGCCAGATGCTTAAGACAAGATTCAATCTCCACAGACATCACATGAAAATAGCCGGTGCCAGTCAGGCCCCCACCCTGTGGGCCAACACTTCACAAAACCAGAACACGGCACCAGTGATTTCACAGTAAGAATACTGAAAGATAATTTTAAAACAATACAGGAACGTAAGACCTTTGAAATAAGAATGATTGAATATTTTGACAAACAGGACTTAATAAGGATCTGGGTTTTCTAACCCATTATAAACCATAAAGCTGTATTTCTCTGTTTAATACTCTCCTCTCACCTACCAACACCCATCCTGTTAGAATATCAATGAAATGCTTTGATGTCCCCATGCATACCCCCACCCTCTCACTCTGTCAGACTGTCAAAGTAATGCTTTGATGTTTCTCTTATATATACTATCTGCTACCACATTTGCTTATTTCCGATCTGATGAAGAAGGGCAACCTTGGAAAGCTAATCAAGAAATGTATTAAGTTATGTCCAATAAAAAAGGTATCATCTTATTTTCTTTTCCATGTTTTATTTTGTTTGATTTCTATTGATAACCAAGCAATGTGGAAACTCAAAAGAGTAAAACTTTTCTTCCCAAGGCAAATATTTCGCAACCTGGTACAATCAATGGTGCTAAGTCACCTAAGATTACTGCAATTCACTATATGCCGGATGTAAAGAACAAATTATCAAGAAGCTCCAAACAGCCCAAAACACAGCAGCCAAACTCATATTTGGAAAAACGAAATACGAAAGCACCAAACCCCTAAGAGAAAAATTACACTGGCTCCCTCTAAAAGAACGTATTACGTTCAAAATCTGCACTCTGGTTCATAAAATCATTTATGGAGAGGCCCTAGTCTACATGTTAGACCTCATAGACTTACCACCCAGGAACACTAAAGATCAGCTCACATATTCCTGAATCTCCACTATCCTAGCTGCAAAGAGCTAAAATATAAATTAACATATGCATCCAGCTTCCCCTACATAAGCACGCAGCTATGGAATGCATTACCACTTGCCGTGAGAAAAATCCACGACCTAACTTTCGGAGATTACTGAAGACCAGCCTATTCAAAAAGGCATTCCACAACGATACAGCCTAACTACCAGACAACAAAACTCAAGCCTGAACTAGATAAAACCCAACTCTCTATACTTGACTACAAGGTCTACTCTACCACGAATGAACTTTAACACAATACCATGCTATCTCTATTCCCAGTGGCGTACCAAGGGGGAGGGGGGGGAACGGTGGGGGCGGTCCGCCCCGGGTGCATGCCGCTGGGGGGGTGCTGCGCGCCTGTCGGCTCTTCATTTTCATGCTCCCTCTGCCCCGGAACAGGTTACTTCCTGTTCCGGGGCGGAGGGAGCATGAAAACGAAGAGCCGGCAGGCGCGCGGCACCCCCCCAGCAGCGTGCACCCGGGGGGGTTCTTTCACCGGGGGGGGGGGGGCGCATCAGCCCCCCTAGGAACGCCACTGTCTATTCCAAATATGAACGCTTTACATAGTAACATAGTAGATGACGGCAGAAAAAGACCTGCCCGGTCCATCCAGTCTGCCCAACAAGATAACTCATTTGCTACTTTTTGTGTATACCCTACTTTGATTTGTACCTGTGCTCTTCAGGGCACAGACCGTATAAGTTTGCCCAGCACTATCCCCGCCTCCCAACCACCAGCCCCGCCTCCCAACCACTGGCTCTGGCACAGACCGTATAAGTCTGCCCAGCACTATCCTCGCGTCCCAACCACCAGCCCTGCTTCCCAACCACCGGCTCTGGCACAGACCGTATAAGTCTGCCCAGCACTATCCTCGCCTCCCAACCACCAGCCCCGCCTCCCGATCTTGACTAAGCTCCTGAGGATCCATTCCTTCGGCACAGGATTCCTTTATGCTTATCCCACGCATGTTTGAATTCCGTTACCATTTTCATTTCCACCACCTCCCGTGGGAGGGCATTCCAAGCATCCACCACTCTCTCCGTGAAAAAATGCTTCCTGACATTTTTCTTGAGTCTGCCCCCCTTCAATCTCATTTCATGTCCTCTCGTTCTACCATCTTCCCATCTCCGGAAAAGGTTCGTTTGCGGATTAATACCTTTCAAATATTTGAACGTCTGTATCATATCACCCCTGTTTCTCCTTTCCTCCAGAGTGTACATGTTCAGGTCCGCAAGTCTCTCCTCATACGTCTTGTAACGCAAATCCCATACCATCCTTGTAGCTTTTCTTTGTACCGCTTCCATTTTTTTAACATCCGTCACAAGATACAAGCTCCAAAACTGAACACAATACTCCAGGTGGGGCCTCACCAACGTCTTATACAGGGGTATTAAAACCTCTTTTCTTCTGCTGGTCACACCTCTCTCTATACACCCTAGCAACCTTATAGCTACGGCCACCGCCTTGTCACACTGTTTCATCGCCTTCAGGTCCTCAGATACTATCACCCCAAGATCCCTCTCCCTGTCCGTACCTATCAGACTCTCCCCACCTAACACATACGTCTCCCGTGGATTTCTACTCCCTAAGTGCATCACTTTGCATTTCTTCGCATTGAATTTTAATTGCCAAACGTTAGACCATTCTTCTAGCTTCCGCAGATCTTTTTTCATGTTTTCCACTCCCTCCGGAGTGTCCACTCTGTTGCAAATCTTGGTGTCATCCGCAAAAAGGCAAACTTTACCTTCTAACCCTTCGGCAATGTCACTCACAAATATATTGAACAGAATCGGCCCCAGCACCGATCCCTGAGGCACTCCACTACTCACCTTTCCCTCCTCCGAGCGAATTCCATTCACCACCACCCTCTGGCGTCTGTCCGTCAACCAGTTCCTAATCCAGTTCACCACTTCAGGCCCTATCTTCAGCCCCTCCAGTTTATTTAAGAGCCTCCTGTGGGGAACCGTGTCAAAGGTTTTGCTGAAATCTAAGTAGATTACGTCCATAGCTCGTCCTTGATTCAATTCTCCTGTCACCCAATCAAAGAACTCAATGAGATTCGTTTGACACGATTTCCCTTTCGTAAAACCATGTTGTCTTGGATCTTGCAACTTATTGGCTTCCAGGAAATTCACTATCCTTTCCTTCAGCATCACTTCCATTACTTTTCCAATAATCGAAGTGAGGCTTACCGGCCTGTAGTTTCCAGCTTCTTCCCTATCACCACTTTTGTGAAGAGGGACCACCTCTGCCGTTCTCCAATCCCTCGGAATCTTTCCCGTCTGCAAGGATATATTAAACAAATCTTTAAGAGGACCCGCCAAAACCTCTCTGAGCTCCCTCAATATCCTAGGGTGGATCCCGTCCGGTCCCATGGCTTTGTCCACCTTTAGATTTCCAAGTTGTTTATAGTTGTTTCAAGTTGTTTTTCACCATGACGGAACAATGTAAGCCACATTGAGCCTGCAAATAGGTGGGGAAATGTGGGATACAAAGTGCAACAAATAAATAAATAAATAAAAAATTCAACTTAGGATGACAGTGTCTGAGGGTCTCAGGATAGCTAAACCATGTGACATGTTGGTGGCTAAAGGCGGAAGGATGTTGGGCCTGTTTATGGACAGTTATAAACAGCAGAAGAGAGGAGGTGATGATGTTCCCCTGTGCAAGACACTGAAAAGACCTCACTTGGAATACTGGGTTCGATTTTGGAGGTTGTATCTCACTAAGGACACAGAGATGGTACAGAGGAAAGCGACCACAATATTAAGAGATATTCATCAGAAGACAGATGAGAAGAGACTGGAGGTCCTGAATATAAGAGGAAAGACGGCCTAAAGGGGATACGACACAGATCTTTAAATACCTGAAAGGAATTACTGAACAAATGAGCCTTTTTCAAATGAAGAGAACCTTGACATTGAGGACATATTATGAGGTTGCAAGAAAGAAGAATGAAAGCCAACCTCAGGAAATACTTTGGCACTGAAAAAGTGGCGGGTGGCTGGACTGCCCTCCTGAAGGAGGTGGTAGAGGCAAGAGCAGGGCTGGAATTTAAAAAGGAGTTGGATACGCACAGTGGCTCCCTAAAGGGCAAGTGGATGAAACTAAGAATGGAGCAAAACAGCCGGGAAATGCAATGTACTTCTCCTAAGAAACTGGGGGGAAAGTATCCTGCATTGACCCCCCCCCCCCCCCCCCCCCCCCCCCCCCCCCCCACACACACACACACAAAAATAAAAACAAGTATGGGAAAAGTAACCTGTACTGACCCCCCCCCCCCCTAATAAAACCAGACATGATGAAAGTAGCCTACACCACCGAAAGAAAAATAAAACCAGACATGGGAAAGTTACCTGCACTGACCCCCCCCCCCCCCCCACCCACACACACACACACACACACACAGACAGAAAAATAAGACCAGGCAGGGGGAATGTAGCCTGCATTCTCACACTCCACCCAATAAAACTACATAAGTACATAAGTAATGCCATACTAGGAAAAGACCAAGGGTCCATCGAGCCCAGCATCCTGTCCACGACAGCGGCCAATCCAGGCCAAGGGCACCTGGAGAGCTTCCCAAACGTACAAACATTCTATACAATCAAGCCATTGTGACATCACTAATGAGGTTGGCTCTTATTGGTGGAATGAGCCACTATGACATCACAATAGGTTAAATCACTGCTCTATGTAATAAAAGTGAGGCAAGTAGAGGACATAAGTACATAAGTAATGCCACACTGGGAAAAGACCAAGGGTCCATCGAGCCCAGCATCCTGTCCACGACAGCGGCCAATCCAGGCCAAGGGCACCTGACAAGCTTCCCAAACGTACAAACATTCTATACATGTTATTCCTGGAATTGTGGATTTTTCCCAAGTCCATTTAGTACTGGTTTATGGACTTGTCCTTTAGGAAACTGTCCAACCCATTTTTAAACTCTGCCAAGCTAACTGCCTTCACTACGTTCTCCGGCAACGATTTCTAGAGTTTAATTACACATTGGGTGACCTGCACTATACACTCCCCCCCCCAATAAAACCAGACATGGAGAAAGTAACCTGCACTGACCCCCCCCCCCCACCAAATAAAAACAGGCATGGGGAAAGTTACCTGCACTGACGCCCCCCCCAAAAAAGAACTAGCTATGGGGAAAGTAACCTGTACTGACCCCCCCCCTAAAAAAACAGGCATGAGGAAAGTAACCTGCACTGACCCACACCCCCCCCCCCCAAAAAAAAAAAATAAAACCGGGTATGAGGAAAGTAACCTGCATGGACCCACCCCCAAATAAAAACAGGCATGAGGAAAGTAACCTGCACTGCCCCCCCCCCCAAAAAATAAAACCAGGCATGAGGCAAGTAACCTGAACTGACCCCCCTCCCCCAAATAAAACCAGAAATAAGGAAAGCAACCTGCACTGTCCCTCCCCGCATAAAAGCAGGCATGGAGAAAGGTATACGTGGCATCATCTACCCTGAGGGGAGGATCAGGCGGGGGGGGGGGGCAAACCAGGGGTCCTCATTAGATTAGATTCTTGATATATCAAAGCAGTTGCATATGACATACAGACACTTTCTCACAAACTGCAATGACTTCAGGGGGAAGTAAGGGAATAGCAGGATGGGTCAAAAGAGGATTTGGGGCAGCATTTCTGCTTAAGTCTGCCTGGCTTCTGCTTTCCTCAGATGACACTGTAGCAAAAGCTCTGCTTGTTCCTTAAACTGGGAGAAGAGTGGCTGCTGAAAACTGCATCTAAAAAGCTGTGTTACCTGGAGAGGGTAATCCACAACAGGATTTGAACCAGGAGGAGTCAGTGGGCCACATCAAACATCCTGGGAACTGGGGTGGAGAAAGAGGTTATTCTGGCTTCTTCTGCATGTTTCTGGATGATTCAGCACCTCCCAGTCTCACTGACAGGAAGTGGGTGATGCATTTGGGTGTGATGTGATAATCTGCTGCAGCAGATGAGGAGTTTCAGGAGTGCTGCTACAGTCTTGCATGTGACGGTCCTTGGAGGGCAGGAAAGAGGGGAGTGGCTGTGAGAGTAATTTTCAGAGGGCTACTTTGCAAAGTAAAAGGTTGCCGTTATTTTCGCTCACCAAATCACTCATGGTTTTCTTCACCTCTGTTGAATTGGGGGGTAACACATTAGAATCACTTTTCCAAGTAAATGTACCCCGAGGAATGGCTTTGAAAACTGCACCTGCCTTTCCCATGAAATGCACCAAGATCTAGGTATAGTACATAGGTATTAAATATAATAATGATACACTTTGTAGGTGTCTATATTTAAAGCAGAGACCATTTGGCTTATCCGGTGCCATCTACCTTCCCTTCCTCTCCCTGTTACAGATTCCTTGTACTTGTGTCTTCACCACCTCCATCGAGTCACTGTTCCATGGATTCATAATCCTTTCCGTGAAGCATTTCCTCGTTACTCCCGAGTCTATCCCCTTTCACCTTCATCCTGCACTCCCTCGTTCCAGACCTCTCTTTTTTTTTTGTTACATTTGTACCCCGCGCTTTCCCACTCATGGCAGGCTCAATGCGGCTTACATGGGGCAATGGAGGGTTAAGTGACTTGCCCAGAGTCACAAGGAGCTGCCTGTGCCTGAAGTGGGAATCGAACTCAGTTCCTCAGGACCAAAGTCCGCCACCCTAACCACTAGGCCACTCCTCCACTCAATTGAAAGAGGCCTGCCGCAGATGTACTGTATGCCAAGGAGGGTTTTTTGACAGGAGATGACATGACGTTAAAACATTGAAGCCGTTGCCCCTGCGCAGTCGCCATATTGGTGAATCCTAAACAAACTATCAGCTGCATCCTTAAATATTTCCTTCCTGATCTTGTCTTGTGTGTTCTCACAGTTTTCAGCACATTTGTATTGAATCTCAGTTCTAGAAACGTGCCGGCTTCTGCAACATACGGTTAGTAGTAATGCAATAAGGCAGCGGTCCGAAGAGGAGGAAAAAGCAAGATTATACCCCTTTGAAGGTTTTGTTCCGGGCAGCCAAGGAGGTTTAATAAAAACTCTGAATGTTTATTAAACCTCCTTGCGGGCAGCAGGCGAGCTTCGCAGCAGGTGGGCGGATGATTGTGCTCTGGTACAATTCCATAATTTTGCAAAATCTAGCACAGGCCAGTCCCTCCAGTAGACCTGACAGTGACAGGTACAACACTCACTGCTCCCTAGTCCCTGACGGAGGTGAAAACCACGCACCCTGGTCACCGCCATGGAAAGGATCGGGCAGCTCACAAAAACCCTTGGCTGGAAACTTGCCCTTATTTTCCTGTGGCAACTCAGGAGTAGTTTGTGCTGGAAGAGCATCCGGGAAGCTGTAAAAAAAAAAAAAAAAAAGAAATCCACACCTAGGCAGTCATAAGTATTTGCTATTGTTTTTAATATAGAAATATCTTTTTTGTCATCATAAGCAACAATAAAGACATACAGAGCAGCACTGAAATCCACAAAACAGCATTTCAAATAAAGCGAGCTCTGGAGCACTGACAAATACAGTTTTGAATATAACCCACCCCTTCACAGACCCCTCAAAAACTTCCTAACTACCCCGAATCCCCTCCTAACAGAAACAATAAGAATAGCCCTACTGTATCAGACCAAAGGCCCATCAAGCCCAGTATCCTGTTTCCAACCGTGGCCAATCCAGGTCACAAGTACCTGACAGAATCCCAAAGAGTAGCAACATTACAGAATCCCAAACAATAACAAAATTCCGGAATCCCAGTTAGTAGCAACATTCCATGTGGAACCCCAAAGAATAGCAAGATTCCGGAATCCCAATTAGTAGCAACATTCCATGCTATCAATCCCAGGGCAAGCAGTGGCTTCCCCCATGTCTGTCTCAAAAGCGGACTATGGACTTTTCCTCCAGCAACTTGTCCAAACCTTTGGAATTCCCTTTGCCTTCCAATTCGGTGTAAGAGGGACTGGATTGGTAAATTTTTGTTGGTATTGAATTTATTAATGTGGGGTTTGGGGCGGGCTGGTGCTTGTATGGTTGATGTAATGAAATATTTGCAAAGTTAGCACTTTTCATTTTTGTGGATTTTAATGTCTTATCTGGGGTTTGTAACTCTTTATGAGCTTTTGATTTTGATGTGGAATATTTAAAAAAATATATGGTGGCTGAGGGGTTAAAATGAGCAGCTGCAGCCAAAATCAAAGCCCAAAACACATATTAGGTCATGACAGACACAAAGAACTACCAGCGCTAACTGTTCCTGGGATTAATGGCTTTTGTAGAGTCCTATTTATTTAATAAAATGTATTTAATCCACATGATCTAAACGATATCAATGTCAGCCGAGTACAAGACACAATTCAAAACAATCAAAATCAATAAGGACATGTAGACGGGGTAAGTTTTTAGAGCTTTTTCCACTGTTTTACAGGCAAACGCTGTACATAAGTACTGCCATACTGGGACAGGCGGAAGGTCCATCAAGCCCAGCATCCTGTTTCCAACAGTGGCCAATCCAGGTCACAAATACCTGGCAAGGTCCCCCCAAAATTGCTGTAGGATTGCAACTGCACATCCACAGAAACTGCACCTACTTTCCCATGGCTGCAGGTAGGTGTTTCTGGTGCACAGTCAGTGGAAGGGGGTTCCAGTTTGCATGTGCATTTTTTTAAAAATGCGGAGACTATGCAGACACTTTTTTACCTGAATCAGCTGCAAATCTGAGGGGCTGATGCACTAAGGTCACCATTAAATACAGCAGCCACGAGTTGCAAACAGTGATCGATGCGCAAATGAGATGCATGGAATTTTAACAGCGACCTTAATGCATCGGCCTTTGGAAGCACCTAGCACATCTGCAGTACAGGATCAGTTGTTTTCAGTATTGGATTGAGGGGGATGGGGGAGATACCTCCTGCATTCAAAACAAGCTTGCCTTCATCTTCAGGACAAAAACTCAGAGCTCTTGCTTAGAAAAATAGCAGGGCTCCGGGGTTTGCTCTCCGCCCCCCCCCCCCTTCGCGACTGTGGTCAGCAGAGCACTAGAAGGAGGGGAGGGCTCCCTGCATCAGGCCAGGGGGCTAAATGGGAGGCAGAGGCTGAAGGGAAAAGGGAACTGTACAGGGGGGTCAGCCCCAGAGTTGCCAGCTTGGATGAGGACTCTTCCCCGACAGCTCCTGACCTGCCGTAAAATCTACCACATTAAAGGTAGAAGCTCTTTTCTGTGCATTGCATGGAATGCTCATTATAATACTAATGAGCTCCTTGTAATACATTTGCATAGGATTCTCAGTAGCTGCTACAGCACATGGTTAAAGGCACACAAAATCCCTTTGCGCATTAGACCGGCTACAAGCGGCCCCTTTTGGTCAACTTTTGTGCTGTACTGGAGCTGGATCTAGGAGCCTTCCGTGAGGGCGCTTAAGCGCCTTTGCTGCTTTTTGGAATTCGTCCATGGATGTCTTGTTCTAAAATCAAACTCCTAATGTTTAATATTTAAAAGCAGGATTATTCTGACAGAATTCTTCTGGAAGAAATGATGTACAGATGATCTTCATTGTTAAGTTTAACCATCTCAGGGGGGCCTAAAAATTAAAGAGGCACAAGACTGAAATGTTGCACTTTGATTGTGAAGAGTAAAAGTAGCCAAACGCTTTCGAAGGAGGGTGGGGTAATTTCAGCACCCAAAAGGCAACCATTTGAATTTGCACAGTTTTGAGGGGGAGGGAGGAGGGTCCATGAGAAGCTGCCAAGGGGTACATAAGTATTGCCATACTGGGACAGACCAAAGGTCCATCAAGCCCAGCATCCTGTTTCCAACAGTGGCCAATCCAGGTCACAAGTACCTGGCAAGATCCCAAAAAAGTACAAAACATTTTATACTGCTAATCCCAGAAATAGTGGGTTTCCCCCCTCCATTTAATAATGATCTATGGACTTTTCCTTTAGGAAGCCGTCCAAACCTTTTTTAAACTGTGCTAAGCTAACCGCTTTTACCACATTCTCTGGCAACGAATTCCAGAGTTTAATTACACGTTGAGTGAAGAACATTTTTCTCCAATTCGTTTTAAATTTACTACATTGTAGCTTCACCGCATGCCCCCTAGTCATAGTATTTTTGGAAAGTGTAAACAGATGCTTCACATCTACCTGTTCAACTCCACTCATTATTTTATAGACCTCTATCATATCTCATTTCAAACTATACAGTAAACAGCACAGAACTGTTTGCGATTTAAGGTATATACTGTACAAGTTTTAAATAAATTAAATACTAGCCTTGCATCCACCCTATGAGGAAAGGCTGAGAAGGTTAGGGCTCTTCAGCTTGGAGAAAAGGCGGCTGAGGGGAGATATGATAGAGATCTATAAAATAATGAGTGGAGTTGAACGGGTAGATGTGAAGCGTCTGTTCACACTTTCCAAAAATACTAGGACTAGGGGGCATGCGATGAAGCTACAATGTAGTAAATTTAAAACGAATCGGAGAAAATCTTTCTTCAATCAACGTGTAATTAAACTCTGGAATTCGTTGCCAGAGAATGTGGTAAAAGCGGTTAGCTTAGCACAGTTTAAAAAAGGCTTGGACGGCTTTCTAAAGGAAAAGTCCATAGATCATTATTAAATGGAGGGGGGAAACCCACTATTTCTGGGATTAGCAGTATAAAATGTTTTGTACTTTTTTGGGATCTTGCCAGGTACTTGTGACCTGGATTGGCCACTGTTGGAAACAGGATGCTGGGCTTGATGGACCTTCGGTCTGTCCCAGTATGGCAATACTTATGTACCCCTTGGCAGCTTCTCATGGACCCTCCTCCCTCCCCCTCAAAACTGTGCAAATTCAAATTGTTGCCTTTTGGGTGCTGAAATTACCCCACCCTCCTTCGAAAGCGTTTGGCTACTTTTACTCTTCACAATCAAAGTGCAAATATTTGATTTGGAGAATTATTTTTCAGAGATTCATGAACCTGGAAAACAGAATGGTCCAGAAAGTTTTGGGAAGCAGAAAGCAGCGCTCACAATAGCAGCTGCTCTGCTTTACTCACTTCTTAAAGGTTTCACACACCGACCGGTTGCAATAAATACCTTTGACTTGAAGGAAGCGACCGATGTACCGAGGATGTAATTTCCTGTGCAAAAAGTCTGGAGGCAGAGCCAGATTTGGGAAGGAGGAGGGAGGCGCAGACTGAGAAGGTGGAGAAACTGGGAGCAGAAACTTTGCTTTCCTTCTATAGCTCATTTTTGCAAGAACTTTCAAGGAGACGAGGTTTTGCAACGTGGAAGAGGCAGGAAGACGATGCAACGGGGAGAACTCGTTTAATCCGGAAGAAAAGTAAGGGTTGAACGTGTAAATCGCATTGCGCGCTTATCCTTAATGTTCATTGTTCATCTGTATAATGTGTACCGCGCAAACACGGTTATGATGAAACTTTATTTTTTAATCTAGTGACTCGGAGAAACTGTTCAGTACTTGCTTACTGCTTAGATGTTTTCTGTGTGTGTTGGCAGAAATGATCTTTATTGGAATTCTTGTAAAATGTTTCATGTGAGTTTGGTTTTTTTCATCATTCTCTCCTCTAGAGACCACAGTCTCTAATTTGCAATGTCTCTCCCCCCCCCCCACCCCCATCACCATTTCTCTTGCCTTACTCTCCCTCTCTGTCCTCTCTTCACACCCTGAAGGTGCTTGTCAGATGTCCGAAGTGAAGGGGGACTGTCCCATTGCGCCTGATTTTCCCAATGGACTCCCCCAGCTGGAGCAGTGCCAGCCTTCAGCCCCTGCCACAGGTAAGCTTGAGTTCCCTATTTTCAGGTCCTATCTGCTGCCCAGAGGTGCCAGTGGCTGGCAGTCACTCCTGACAAAGCTTTCTGTCTCTTGCTTGTGAGGATGGTCTTCCGATGTTATATTGAAGCCCAATGAAGTCTTTCCCCCCAGGTTTTCCTGGAATTAGTCCCTGAAGAAGTATTTGGGGGGGGGGGGGGTCCTGAATCTCTCAGATCTAAATGCTTGAATGCAAACCCTCAGAAAAGCATTGTAACCAGAGCTGAGCTTCTGATCACTCAATGGGGTTGGCTTCCCAGGTGCAGTGTATCCTCCGATTGGTTTTGGTCCTGGCTGTACCACTCCTTGGAAGAGAAAAGAATGATTGCATTCCTTCCCCTCACTGGTTTACCAGCGATAAAATACAGGAGATGCTTGTCTGGGCTTTTGAATCTTTACAATTCCTTCCTTCCTCTGCCTGCTCTCTTCTACCCTCCCACATTCCCTTCCTCCCCCAGGGGTGACCTTAGACAGTGTAGTGGGGGGGGGGGGGGTGTCTACTGGTCACTGGTGGGAGTAACACTGCATGGGCCTCACCAGTGCATAGAAGGTGCTAGTGGTTAGTGCAGTGGACTCTGATTCTGGGGAACTGGGTTCAATTCCCACTGCAGCTCCTTGTGACTCTGGGCAAGTCACTTAACCCTCCATTGCCCAAGGTGCAAAATAAGTACCTGAATATATGTAAACTGCTTTGAATGTAGTTGCAAAATACCACAGAAAGGCGGTATATCAAGTCCCATTTCCCTTTCCCTTCAGGAGATGCAGCCAGTTTCCTCTCAGACCTGAGACCTGCATCCCTCTAGGGCCTGCCATGCTGCCCCACCCCCACCCCATTCCTCTGTAGCTTTGGCCATGTTTTAGGCCATCCTTCTATTTTTCCCTGGGGGTAGGGGCTAGTGAAGTAGAACAGGTGGCAGCCCCCCCCCCTCATTGATTGTCCAGAATGCCCAGTGGTGATGTTTCAGCTCATCCTAGTGCATTCCCTGGTGACAATCTTGTGAGCCTCGTGATAAGAACTTAACACATCCCATAACAACCAAGTTCAATAGGGATTCACTGCTCTAAACAGTTAGATCAGACTAAATGAAACCTTTAACTTTGTATTGTTCCAGGCCCTGTGGCCTGGGTTTGTTCAGTAGCTTTTCATTGCAGGATCTGAGTAACTAATCTTTGCATCACTTCTGCAGGGGCTGAGTCACTGGTTTTACCCACCATGTGTCCTGCTCCATAGACAAACTAAACACCCCCCTCAGTTCGTCTCTCCAGTAATTCTCTTCTTTCTTCGACTCCCACCCTTTCTGAAGATCTCTTGTGGTAGACAGTCTCATTGTTGAGTGAGCTCTCTCTAGTGTATAATTTGCTTAATTTAAACTGTGATTCCACTCCAGTGCTGCAAATCCACTTCATGATTTGTAAACTCTTGCTTCTGGATAGAATGGAAGGGGTAGAAAGTACAGCATTGTTCACATTCAGAAACGCACACACTTTCACCCCAACGCACCTTCACTCATACACACACTTCAGCATGGCCTTACGTCAACAAACCTTCATTCTTTATACCAAGCCACCTTCACCCGCACCCCACCTTCAATCTGTCTCGGCACACTTTCATGACATCACTGTCACACCAACTCACATTAATGTCACACAACTGCATTCTGGCATGCTTGCGTAAGAACATAATAGCCAAGCCGGGCCAAACCGAAGGTCCGTGTAGCCCAGTATCCTGCTTCCAGCAGTGGCCAGTCCATGTCACAAGTACCTGGAAGAAGCTCAAGGAGTAAAAGATTCCATACTACCTGATCCCAGGGATAAGCAGTGGATTGATTTCCCTGTGTTTACCTTAATAATGGTTCATGGACTTTGCAGGAATTTATCCAAACCTTTTTTAAACCCAGCTATGCTAACTGCTTTAGCTTAACCAACGCTCGTAATAGACACTAGAGCCGGTGGTGGGAGGCAGGGATAGTGCTGGGCAGACTTATACGGTCTGTGCCAGAGCCGGTGATGGGAGGCAGGGCTGGTGGTTGGGAGGCGGGACTAGTGCTGGGCAGACTTATACGGTCTGTGCCAGAGCTGGTGGTGGGAGGCGGGGTTGGTGGTTGGGAGGCGGGGATAGGGCTGGCCAGACTTATAGGGTCTGTGCCAGAGCTGGTGGTTGGGAGGCGGGGTAGGTGGTTGGGAGGTGGGGATAGGGCTGGCCAGACTTATAGGGTCTGTGCTGGGGCTGGTGGTTGGGAGGCGGGACTAGTGCTGGGCAGACTTATACGGTCTGTGCCAGAGCTAGTGGTGGAAGGCGGGACTGGTAGTTAGGAGGCAGGGATAGTGCTGGGCAGACTTATAGGGTCTGTGCACTGAAGAGGACAGTACAAATAAAAAAGTAGCACATATGAATTTATCTTCTTGGGCAGACTGGATGGACCGTGCAGGTCTTTTTCTGCCGTCATCTACTATGTTACTATGTAATCTTTCCTGTCCTTGATACCCATTGTAACTGAAACACATGTACCTTTATTCAACCACAATACTGCCTGTATTTGTTTCTTTACCGGACTTGGCGAACGCCTTTACGGTACTATGTAAGCCACATTGAGCCTGCAAATAGGTGGGAAAATGTGGGATACAAATGTAACAAATAAAATAAACTATGCACTGAGTAAAAAAACTATTTCCTCCTACTTGTTGTAGAAGTGTTACTTTGTAACTTCATGGCATGTCCCTAGTCTCTGTACTTTTTGAAAGAGTAAATAAGCAATTCAAATTTACAATAGAATAGTAAAGCTTATATTCCGCTAGATACCTTGACGTTCACTGCGGATTAACAAAAGGATGACTAGTTATCACTAGGAATTACAATATCAACATAATACAAACTTCAAGAATAAAATCTTCTAAAAAAAGACTTCTGAAACCCTTACTACTACTACTTAACATTTCTAAAGCGCTGCAAGGGTTACGCAGCGCTGTACAATTTAACATAGAAAGACAATCCCTGCTCAAAGAGCTTACAATCTAAAGGACAAGTGAACAGTCAGTCCGATAGGGGCCGTCAAATTGGGGCAGTCTGGATTTCCTGAACGGTAAGAGTTAGGTGCCGAAAGCAGCACTGAAGAGGTGGGCTTTCAGCAAAGGCTTGAATATGGGTAGGGAGGGGGCTTGGCGTAAGGGCTCAGGAAGGTTGTTCCAAGCATAGGGTGAGGCGAGGCAGAATGAGCGGAGCCTGGAGTTGGAGAATGTTTTCAGTTGTCGCTATAGTTTTGACATCCTGAGGAGTTCCATATCTCATCAATTTGGAATAGAATAGAGAGTTGAAATAGTTTCCTATACCTGACCTCTGAAATTGATAAAGATTCCGAGATGTCCTACCCAGACCACCCAACGATGGTGGGAGAAACTCCTTCATATATAGTGGTGCCTGAAGTCCCGTATTCCCGATGGGAAGCACAAAGTGGAAACCCTATCGTATTTCTTCACACAGCACAATAAACAGGCTGCTGTGTTTTATTCATTTATCTATTTATTGGGATTTATTAACCAGCTTTATGAAGAGATTCACCCAAGGTAGTTACAGCAGGTACAGTTAAATTTTGTTAACAACATTACTACTACTACTTAACATTTCTAGAGCACTACTAGGGTTACGCAGCGCTGTACAGTTTAACAAAAAGGACAGTCCCTGCTCATAAGAGCTTACAATCTAATGGGTGAAATGTCAAGTGACAAGTTGGGGCAAGGTAAACTTGAGAACAGCAAATTAGAACCTAATAATAGGACTAACATGAAACAGGATCAAAAACATCCACATTTAACATCACTGAAATTCAAATACCAGAGATATAATACGATGTCAGCATAATACAAATGAAACATCTAATAAGCACACGGTAGAACATTCAAATAACATTGATGTGATGCGAATGCTTTACTACAATACAACTTACCATATATCTGAGGGGCCAAGGATAGAATACGGATGGGGACAAGATGTGTGGTACAGAGGTAGGACAAACAAATGGGTAGCTAAACTCATTGGGGCTGATATTCAGACCACGGGAGTTACAGGCTAACTAACTCCTGCGATCGGTGATGTTCAATACTGGGCCGTCTCCAGTGACCGGCATTCAATGTCCAGTTTACTTTTGGCCAGTTTAAAGATAACCGGCTAAGTCAATATGAAGACCTAGCTGGCCAAAGATATCCTAAATATGGCTGCTAAACCTGCTTATAGAAATAGGTGGATAGCTGGATATATTCGGTGATATAACCAGTTATCGGCTAGCCGCTAACTGGGATATTCATCAGGGGAAAGCCGGTTATTCCCCTGCTGGTTATCGGCAGATAGCCAGTTAAGCGCTATTTAATCATTGGGCAGCTGTTCTGAATATCGGGGAGATTGTGTTTTTGTAGAGTCCTATCATATCCCCCCTCAGCCATGTCTTCTCCAAACTGAACAGCCAATACTCATATCACCTCAACACACAAGTACCCCAGCCCCCTTCACATCAACTCACCTTCACTCCTCCCCTTGTGCCAAACTGGCTTCCCTTCACTGCAGCCCACTTTCACCTCAAAATATCCTCACTCAAATACGCTATCACACCTATGCAGTATCCTCTGCGTTCTAGGTATGGTACATAAGTATTGTTATACTGGAACAGACCGAAGGTCCCTCAAGCCCAGCATCCAGTTTCCGACAGTGGCCAATCCAGGTCTCAAGTACCTGGAAAGATCCCAAAACAATACACTTTATGCTGCTTATCCCAGAAATAAACAGTGCATTTTCCCCAAGTCCATCTTAATAATGGCTTATGGACTTTTCATTTAGGAAGCTATCCAAACCTTTTTTAAACCCCACTAAGCTAACTGCTTTTACTACATTCTCTGTCGACGAATTCCAGAGTTTAATTACACATTGAGTGAAGAAATATTTTCTCCAATTTGATTTAAATTTACTACTTTGTAGCTTCATTGCGTGCCTCCTAGTATTTTTGTAATGAGTAAACAAACAATTCACGTCTGTCTGTTCCACTCCACTCATTGTTTTATAGACCTTAATCATATCTCCCCTCAGCCGTCTTTTCTCTAAGCTGAAGAGCCCTAGCTGCTTTAGCCTTTCCTTATAGGGAAGGAAGAGCAGAGCAGGCAACGCAGTCCGGTGATGGACAAGGCTTCAGCTGGCGGGGGTTGGGGACCCCCACCAGCAAAATCAGGGGCCCAGAGGAAATTTGAGGGGTCCAGGCCCCCATGGCCCCACATAGCTACGCCACTGCATCATAAAATCTTGTAAATTTAATTAAATCAATGTAATCTGTAGCAAATGTTAAATGTAAGTCACATTGAACTGAATCTTATTTTTGTGGGATACAAGTATGAATGAATGAATGAATAAACAAACAAATAAAATCCAGATTGAGCACTGAGAATGATAACCTGGTTTGAGCAGGCGTAAATCCTGGGCGCTGATCTTTGAGTGCTCATTATAGAATCACATTGAACCACGTCATCTACTGAATCTGACCCTATGAGCCCAATAGTCAAAGGATTTCAGCTCCTAAATTGGCCTCTGAAAATTTACTAGGGCCGAGTGCATAATTTACCTCTGAAAATTTCACTAAACTCCTACATTTAGGAGCATAGAAAGTGGCTGGTTGATGGGACAGATTTAGGTTGGGGGAAAAACCTTTATAGCTTTTCAGCACTAGGCTCAAATATTATAAATCTGGGCAAATTAGTGGCAGTTCTCAGTTTATAAGCCTAGGAGTTGATATTTGTATTTATTTATTTTCAACTCTCACAAGTACAGACTTGAATCACCCAAGAAAATATAAAATGGACAACTACCTGTATAATATTTATAGGCAATATAAATTCTTCCTTAGACTCCAAACTGGGGGGGGGGGGGGGGGGGGGGGGGACAGGCAAAGAAAACTAAACAGAGATATCAAAAGAAGAAATACATTTGAAGAGAAAGGCTTAACCAGTTATCATCCTGCCTTAATATACAATGCCAGCTAACTAGATGGTCATATACTGGATATCGATCCGAGATGTTCAGGAGCAAATATTTAACAACACATTTGCAAGGATATCCCAAAAGATATGTTGCACCTAAATGTTTAGTGTCTTCCCTCATTACCAAGAACTCCTCTCTTCGCTCCTGAGTTGAATTTGTCACATCAGGATATAGCCAAATTTTCTGTCAACAAAACAAAAGACCAGCGTTCTTAAAATATAATCTCATAACGGCATTTAAATCATGCTCAAAAATGAAGGAGACCAGCAATGTTGCTCTATCCGATACATCTGACAAAAATTCTTCTAATATAGCAGTGGACTAACACGGCTACCACACCTCTCTAATATAGCAGAAATGTGTAATCCATTTTCTTGTACTGGATCCTGAAATTGCCTCCAATTTCCCCAGTAGGATTTTTAATTATAGCAGGTATATAATAAATGTAGTTAAATGGGGGAATAGCTTCTGAGGGAACCTTCAGTTTTTCCAAAGAAACTTTTGAAATAAGTCCATAGGGGAAATCCTAACAGCTCTTGGAAAACTCTAAGATTTAAACGTCTATTATAATTCTCCACTTCTAATTTTCGATGAAAAAATTTCTGGTTAGTTTCCTTAAGAGACTTCACCTCTTGTTATGTAGGTGATACCTTCTCCAAACAAGGGCTTCTTTTACAAAACCATGCTAGTGATTCCTGCATGGCAAATGAGAGGGAGCCCATCGGAATTGAATGGGCTTTCTCACATTTGCCGCACCGAGAATCGGTGTAAAAGCAGCTCCAACTGACTGAGATAACTGCTCCACTTTACTCATGAGAATTGTAATTTCGTGTGCAGATTTCTCTAATCACCTTCCAAAGAACATTCAGTGTCACCTCTGAGGCAGTGGCGTAGCCAAGGGTGGGCTTGGGTGGGCTCAGGCCCACCCAGTAGCAGCTCACCTATGATGTGGCTTTCACCAGTTGAAAACTCCCAACAACTGTCCCTCCTACACACCTTGTAAATAGCAGATCTTCACCTGCAGCAGCTGATACAGCCCCACCGCCTTCCCTCTGACGTGTTCCTGCCTTTGCAGAAACAGGAAGTTGTGTCAGTGGAAGGCTGTGGGGCCAACACGAGTGTATTAGTTGCTGTTCACTGCCAGTGAAAATCTGCTATTTAAAAGATATGCGGGAGAGGGGGGATGTTTTGAGAGACCATATAGCATGCAGGTGAGAGAAGGAGAGACCAAATCACCTTGCTCTGAGGGGGTAAATTCCTTTCCAGCTGCAAAGTTCTTCACCAAGTCTGGTTCAGTCAGGGGCTTGACCCGGCCGCCACGGGCTTCAACCCCTGCAACCTCAGCTGGGTGAAAGCCCACGGCCTCACCTCGGTCTGCCATCAGACTCGGGGTAGAGTTGGCAATCGGTGGAGAGGACACCACAGTGTCCTTATTCCCTAAGGAGTTAGGCGCTCTCTCAGCCAACCCCAGTGTGGGACTTCCTCCAACACTCAGTGGCAGGGTCTGGCTGCAATCGATTGAGCTTCTGTTGCATCGGAGACATCGTTGGTGGTGGTACAGCTTGCTTAGCCCCCCTGCTTCTGGCATGCGACTTAACTTCTCGCTGAAAAAACGCAAAGGTAGGAGAAACTCTAGCTCCACTCCCAGCGACATGCAGCCTAACTTACACTCCCCTAGGAGTTGATATTCAAAGAAACGTCACCAGCAATCGCTTCTTCGGGGCACTTAACTGCTTAGTACAGAATAACAAAACTAGTTATTTTGTGTTTCACACCATTTGATTTATTCAGTGGTTTTTTCCTATTTTTCATTTACTTAACCAATCAATGCCACTAAAGTCTCCACAGATGACTAAAGGGAAAGCCAGCTATTTTCTGGGTGGTCCAGGGGTTCAGTTGGCACTTCTACGGTTAAGCACTGATATTCAATGCTTAACCACCTAAGTTAATGGCCAAATCGGAGCACATGAAACGCAGTCCTTTCTTTTATGCAGTTAACTGCTGAATATTCCCTTATCTCTTGTTTGTCCTGTTTGTCTGTCCTAATTAGATTGTAAGCTCTGTCGAGCAGGAACTGTCTCTTCATGTTCAAGTGTACAGCGCTGCGTACGTCTAGTAGCGCTTTAGAAATGATAAGTAGTAGTAGTAGTAGTCTTTAGGATTCCGGAATCTTGCTATTCTTTGGGTTCCGGAATGTTGCTACTCTTTAGGATTCCGCACAGAATCTTGCTACTCTTTCAGATTCCGGAATCTTGCTACTCTTTGGGATTCCGGAATGTTGCTACGCTTTGGGATTCCAGAATCTTGCTACTCTTTGTCCTTATCCCTTATTTGTCCTGTTTGTCTGTCTTGATTAGATTGTAAGCTCTGTCGAGCAGGGACTGTCTCTTCATGTTCAAGTGTACAGCGCTGCGTACGTCTAGTAGCGCTTTAGAAATGATTAGTAGTAGTAGTAGAATATGGCACTTAATTGCAGAAGAGATGTTGGCTCACAAAGCCAGATATTCATGGCCTGGGAATAACACCGGCGGCAGTT
This sequence comes from Microcaecilia unicolor, assembly GCF_901765095.1. Taxonomy (NCBI): domain Eukaryota; kingdom Metazoa; phylum Chordata; class Amphibia; order Gymnophiona; family Siphonopidae; genus Microcaecilia; species Microcaecilia unicolor. Next base: position 1,839,167 of record NC_044042.1, read on the forward strand.
TGAACAACAAAACACTGACCATTGCCCGCCCCTAAATTAAGATGAATTTTCAGTTGAAAGTGGATGCTCCTAAGTTTAACTGAAAATATGGCACAAATCTAGGAGCTGAGCTTTTTTCAATATTGGGCCCTTTGACTAGTTCACCTTTCCTGCAAAGCTATTTAAAACTAGACCTGAAGCCTGTTTCTCTCTCACTCTCTGTTACGCTTGACAGTCAAACGGAGGCAGACAGTGTCCTGTGTTACCTTCTTTAAAAGTAGAAATGATCATTAGGAACAGTTTCTAACTGATGAGCCCAAGAGTTTGAGAACAAAGCACTCGTGAGATTTGTCTAAACCTCGAATGTTTGTTTGATCTTTCAGATAAAAGGAAAAGTCAAAGTGCTTTTTGCCTACAAAATTCAATGCCAGTGCCAGTAACACACAGTTCGGACTGTCAGAGAGAGGAAGAGGAAGGCCTGCGTAAGGTGGAAGCACTCGAACCCCACAGCAGTGCAGCACATGGAGAGCTTCTAGCAAATCTGGGAGCCGTAACTAGTGAGTATCTTACTCCCTGCCTACTCCTCCAAGAGATAAGATATATACACAGGTGCTCCTGGTAGCATAACTGGCATTTTTAGCAATGCTGCGAGATGGCTGAGTTCCGCTTGTATAAGTGCTGAGAATTTTATTTTTTTATTTATTTTTGTTACATTTGTACCCCGCACTTTCCCACTCATGGCAGGCTCAATGCGGCAGGCAATGGAGGGTTAAGTGACTTGCCCAGAGTCACAAGGAGCTGCCTGTGCTGGGAATTGAACTTAGTTCCTCAATTCCCCAGGACCAAAGTCCACCACCCTAACCACTAGGCCACTCCTGTAATCTGCAACGTAGCCCTTAACTCATTCTGCTTATGAGTTCAGTGAAAGCCAAAAGGGATTTCAGCTGGGCTCACACTGTCTCAGTAGGCCAAAGTGAGTTGCATTTAGGTACATTAGGTGATTTCCTTCAGAAAATGGAAAGCAAACCCAACAAAGCAAATAGAATGTTAGGTACTATTAGAAAAGGAATGGAAAACAAAAATGAGGATGTTATAATGCCTTTCTATCGCTCCATGGCACGACCATACCTCGAATACTGTGGGCAGTTCTGGTCACCGCATCTCAAAAAAGATATAGTGGAATTAGAAAAGATACAGAGAAGGGCAACAAAAATGATGAAAGGGATGGGACGACTTCCCTATGAGGAAAGGCTAAAGCGGCTAGGGCTCTTCAGCCTGAAGAAGAGGCATCTGAGGGCAGATATGATACATAAAATACTGAGTGGAGTGGAACGGGTAGACGTGAATTGCTTGTTTACTCTTTCCAAAAATACTAGGATTAGGGGGCACGCAATGAAGCTACAAAGTAGCAAATTTAAAACAAATCAAAGAAAATATTTCTTCACTCAACATGTAATTAAACTCTGGAATTCATTGACAGAAAATGTAGTAAAAGCAGTTAGCTTAGCGGGGTTTAAAAAAGGTTTGGATACCTTCCTAAAAGAAAAGTCCATAAACTATTATTAAGATGGACTTGGGAAAATCCACTGCTTATTTTTAGGATAAGCAGCATAAAATGTACTGTACTGTTTTGGGATCTTGTGACCTAGATTGACCACTGTTGGAAACAGGATACTGGGCTTGATGGACCTTCAGTCTGTCCCAGTATGGCATGTACTTATGTTCTTATGACCCAAAAAAAGAAAATAAAAAAGAGCAAAGCACTGGCAACCTAGATGAAAAAAAAAAGCAATAATGTAGGTAACAGACACTTGAAAAAGAAGCTGTAATACAGTAGAATAAGAGACACTTTGGAAAGAAATCTGTAATAATCTATATATATAAAACTCACCCTCAACGTTCTATTGGCTTCTGACGTCACTGAAGCCAAGGTTCGTATGTTCGAAGCTCTGAAGCCTCAAAAATCACAGTCTCTGGGCCCCGCCCTCGCGTCAAACGTTATGACGTTGAGGGCGGAGCAATGCACCAACATCGACGACGGGTGGGGGTGGGGGCCATAGGAAAGCCTTGCTAGCACCCGTTTCATTGGCTCCAGAAATGGGCCTTTTTTTACTAGTGCAGAATAAGAGACACTTTGGAAGGAAACCTGCTGTCCAGGGCAAACGTAACACTACTCACGTTTTCAAGTCTATTGAAAGTAAACAGTCTATGAGTGAGTCATTTGGACTGACAGAAAAGGAGGCTCAGAAAGTACATATTAAAAGCAGAGAAATGAAAAAACGCCAGGCATTTTGAGTTTTCTATACCTGAATATTTTAGTGCCAGGTGCGACTTTTTTGGAAGACATAAAAGACTTACAATGTTGCCAGCAGGTGAGATACTCAGTAGTTAATTTACTTATATCTAAGGTGTTAGTTATACAATGTTTGAGTTGAATCCATTTATAATATTGAGAACTTGTGAGACCATATTTTGTACGTAATTGGGAAAAGGGAAGCCAAGAATGATCTTTTATGACATCATTGAGGGACCAAATGCCAGCCTTTTTCCAAATAGCCCAATTAATACAAGAATTGTTAATTTTAAATTTTGGATTATTCCAAATTGCAATGTACATGGAATGTGTTAAGGGATGCGTCCTCCTTTTTTAATACACGGAATATATTTGGCCTGGGCTTCCAGGATGGTGTTTTTGAACAGAATCCAAGCCTGATGTAAATTTTTGACCCCCTCAGACGCTCCTCTAAGTTTTTTTCTCACCGTTCTTCTCATTTTATCATAGTCTCCTTTTTTCAAGTTAAACACTAACGTATTTGATTTCCTATGTATACTTACTTCAAAGCTAATATCAAATCCGATCATATTATGATCACTGTTATCAAGCAGCCCCATCACCATTACCTCGTGCACCAGATCATGTGCTCCACTAAGGACTAGGTGTAGAATTTTTCCTTCTCTTGTCGGCTCCTGTACCAGCTGCTCCATAAAGCTGTCCTTGATTTCATCAACGAATTTTACCTCCCTAGTGTGCCCCGATGTTACATTTACCCAGTCAGTATCGGGGTAATTGAAATCACCCATTATTGTTGTGTTGCCCAGTTTGTTTGCGTCCCTAATTTCCTTTAACATTTCTGCATCCGTCTGTTCATCCTGGCCAGGCGGACGGTAGTACACTCCTATCATTATCCTTTTCCCATTTACACATGGAATTTCAATCCACAGTGATTCCAAGAAGTGTTTTGTTTCCTGCAGAATTTTCAATCTATTTGATTCAAGGCTCTCGTTAATATACAATGCTACCCCTCCACCAATTCGATCCACCCTATCACTACGATAAAATTTGTACCCCGGTATGACAGTGTCCCACTGGTTATCCTCCTTCCACCAGGACTCAGAGATGCTTATTATATCTAATTTTTCATTTAGTGCAATATATTCTAACTCTCCCATCTTATTTCTTAGGCTCCTGGCATTCGCATATAGACATTTCAAACTAGATCCTGCAGTGCCTGCTAGATTCTATCTGTTAATGCTGTGGTACAAAGTTTTTAAAGCTAAGTTGAGAAGACCATGGAGATTAGTTGATAAAATTTGCTTTTTATATTTTTATTTTGCCTATCCTACAATTCCTCCTTTAAACCCCAATCTCTAAGTTCACAAAGCAAAATAGTGTTCACTTACCAGAGAAATGTCCTATTCGTTCGGAACTTCTCAGAAGTACAATGACTTGAGTGCTGTACTCCTATGGTGAACCCTAGCATCAGGTAAATATGATTTGGATTATTCTTCCCAATGTGCATCACTTTGCATTTGCGAACAAAGTAAAAGCAGATCACATACAAAATACCAAAAACAAGTGAATAAAAAGAAGTGGTTTATTAAACAGTTATGCAAAGGAAGTGGGAGAGCGACCAAGGATGCCAGGAGACAGGAAGATGTACCTTAAAAAAGACTTTATTAAAGATGTGAAGACTCGACACAACATTGTGTTTTGGCTGTTAGGCATCAGGAGTCTCTTGTGCAGGAAATTGTTGGGAAATAATGAAATCAGTCTTCAAACTGGTGCATCAGGTTATTAGGAAATATCTGATGTTAAATAAAAAATGTTGAATAAAAATGTTACAGAGTCTCTTGATGAGAGATGATGATGAATAACATTTGTGGTAATATAAGGAAGTCACTGACCTCTGATGTGGGGTAAAATTTGAAGATGTTGAAGAAAAATTCCTCAGAAGTCGCACAATAGTCTTTAAAAAGACTCTTGGAAACGTGAGCTCGTGGGTCTCAACGGATTGCTGCGCGCACAGTGAAACATCCAATATAAACAGTTACCACTTGTTTTGGTATTTTGTATGTGATCTGCTTTTACTTTGTTCGTATCTCAGTAGGCTGATCAGTGCCTTTTGTTTTTCTTTTTTATCACTTTGCATTTGTCCATATTAAATTTCATCTGCTCAGTCTTCCAGTTTCCTAAGGTTTTCATGCAATTTTTTTGTTACAGTACGTATGTGTTTTGACAACTTTGAATAATTTTGTGTCCTCTGCATATTTAATCACCTCACACATCGTTCCGATTTCCAGATCATTTATAAATATGTTAAATAGCGCTGGTCACAGTACAGATCCCTGTGGCACTCCACTATTCACCCTCCTCCATTAAGAAAAATGGCCGTTTTATCCTACCCGCTGTTTTCTGCCCAATAACCAATTCCTAATCCACAGAATGACATTACTTCCTATCCCATGACTTTTTAATTTTCTCAGAGTCTCTCATGAGGAACTTTGTCAAAAGCTTTCTGAAAATCCAGATACATTACATCAACCGGCTCACCTTTATCCACACGTTTATTCACGCCTTCAAAGAAATGAAGCTAATTGGTAAGGCAAGACTTCCCTTGGCTGAACCCATGCTGATTCTGTCCCGTTAAACCATGTTTGTCTAAGTGTTCTGTAATTTTATTCTTTATAATAGTTTCCACTATTTTGCCCAGCACTGACATCAAGCTTGCCGGTCTGTAATTTCCAGGATCATCCCTGGAATCCTTTTTAAAAATCGGCATTACATTGGCCAACTTACAATCTTCAGGTATTACAGACAAGTTTCATGACAGGTCTTTAGTGCCCCCGGCTGTGTCTATACACAGACCCCCCCCCCCCCCCCCCCCACACACACACATTCAGCCCTGCCAGTGCCCATGACCAGTACTCTGCAGCATATTCTCCTGTTTTCTGTGCATTAGATTTTTCTCCACTCTCATGGTGATGCGTAATCCTAATTAAACCTTTACCTACAAGACCCGCAACTCTTCTGGCAGAGGTGGGTCCTGGTTACTTTTCACTATTAGTTTTGTTTCCCAGTACTGGCTGCTTTGAGACAGAAATATTTTGTTTGTTGGTTATCCTTTGATTTTTGCAGTCTTGACTCTTGTTCATACCCAGCGTTCAGGCTCTCTCTTAGCCCTCCACCCCCTCCCCTCACCCCACTGTCCAGTATAATGGGGCCAGTGTTCTTTCTGGGGCTCTGCCCTCCTGCAGGCTTTCTGCTCACTCATCACTTGTTTACTGAAGGGAGACCAGGAGAAAAGAATTCAGCTTTTGGCAAAATGAAAAGCCACTTTTAAACCAGCAGAAAGGAGCTGCATTAACCCTTTCCATCACACAAGAGGAGAAGCCTTGTTTCAGAGGAATTCATATTAGGCTAAGTTCTTTCTCTCTGTTACGGGGACTGAGGTTGTTCTTTCTATCTCGATGATTTGTGGAGGGCAAATCTTTCTCCTCCTAAGACCAAAATAAAAATGAGTTTATTTATTGAAAAAGTTTATATCCAGCACTATCCTACCAAACACTCAAAATAAAACTTTTAAAAAAAACCCTGTAATTCAGCTTTCACCTTTACATTCTCTTCTCCTACTGATGAAACTTTGTTGTATCCAGGCTCACATATGGGCAGATCTGCTCTCCGCTCTCCCATTTCCAGAGATGCCAAGTTACCCGTTTGTTTACCCTTTCCAAAAATACTAGGACTAGGGGACATGCGATGAAGCTACAAAGTAGTAAATTTAAAACGAATCGGAGAAAAGTTTTCTTCACTCAACGTGTAATTAAACTCTGGAATTTGTTGCCAGGGAATGGGGTAAAAGCAGTTAGCTTAGTGGGGTTTAAGAAAGGTTTGGATAACTTCCTAAAAGAAAATCCATAGGCCATTATTAAGATGGACTTGGGGAAAATCCACTGCGTATTTCTGGGATAAGCATCATAAAATGTATTGAGCTTTTCTGGGATCTTGCCAGGCATTTGTGACCTGGATTGGCCACTGTTGGAAACAGGATTCATGTCTTGATGGACCTTTGGTCAGTCCCAGTGTGGCAGTACTTATGACTTTTTGGCTACTCCTAGTTTTTAACTTACAAAACCAAATTACTTTGGAATTTCTTAGAAGCCTTGGACTATCTCTTCTGACTAGTGTCAGAACAGGTTGCTGTTTGAAATATACATTTAGCTAAGACCCTAGAGAAAGCGGCACCACTTAAAAAGTCATATGCTCCACTCACAAATGCTCACCTTGGTTCTCTCCAGAACTTTGGACCCTTAAGCGCCAAGGATGGAAACTGGAAAGGAGATGGACAGGCTAAACTGTAGAAAACACATGATAAAGTACCATCAAGCCTTAACAGCAGCCCAAACCCACTATTTCTCTCAATGCATTGAACAAGCTGCAAATTCAACCAAGCAGCTGTTCAACATCGTAAAGAGCCTCCTGCAACCCCCAGAGCAGAACCAGCCTGTCCGGCCACAACTGAACTGCAGTGACTTTGCCAACAAAATTAAACAAAATTCACCAGGATCTACAGGCAGTTTTGCCCAGTCTTCTGTCAGTTGGCCAGGAGCGAACAAACTTGCCCTCTGTATTAATTTTTTAACCCGATAACAGAGAAGGGCCTTGATAAACTCCTGATGAGTCTTCAACCAATCACCTGCTCGCTCGACCCCCCCCCTTTCTATGAAAGATAGTGCAGCAGGTGAGTAGGGACCTCATAGAAGGGGCCACAAAATCATGACCTCCTCTCTTGGGCAACCAACAATAGCATTAAAAAGGGCAGTGGTGGATCCTTTACTTAAAGAGGAACAACCTTGACCAGGAGAAGCTCAAAAGTTACTAGCCAGTATCTAGCATCCCATTTCTAGGAAAACTTATAGAGCAAATGGTCTGTATTCAGCTCAGTGATTGGCTAGAAGAGAGAAACTGGCTAGATCCATGTCAATCTGGATATGGAATGGAGACAGTCCTTGTAGCCCTACTAGACCATCTTCCCAGAAACCGAGACACGGGATTTGTCTCAGTACTGCTGGACTTCTCAACATCTTTTTACCTAAGAACATAAGTATTGACATACTGGGACAGACCGAAGGTCCATCAAGCCCAGCATCCTCTTTCCAACAGTGGCCAATCCAGGTTACATGTACCTGGTAAGATCCCAAAACAGTACAATACATTTTATGCTGCTTATCCCAGAAATACGCAGTGGATTTTCCCCAAGTCCATCTTAATAATGGCCTATGGATTTTCTTTTAGGAAGTTATCCAAACCTTTTTTAAACCCCACTAAAGCTAACTGCTTTTACCACATTCTCTGGCAACAAATTCCAGAGTTTAATTACATGTTGAGTGAAAAAATATTTTCTCTGATTCGTTTTAAATTTACTACTTTGTAGATTCGTTGTGTGCCCCCTATTCCTAGTGTTTTTCTGAAGAGTAAAAAAGTGATTCACGTCTACTGGTTCCACGCCACTCATTATTTTATAGACCTGTATCTTATCTCCCCTTAGCTGTCTTTTCTCCAAGCTGAAGAGCCCTAGCTGCTTTAGCCTTTCCACTGTGGACCACAATATCATGCTAGCACAAGTAACAGAAACAGGTATCAGTGGCTCAGTATTTGCCTGGTTCAGTTCATGTCTCTCAGAAAGGCAACAGTCCATATTCTTCAGCAGCAACTCATCAGCAACCTGGGTGCTGACCTGTGGGATACTGCAAGGATCAATACTTTTGCATATTTTGTGTAATATCCACCTTAACCCACTAGCTGAGCAGATTTGGTCAATGGATGCTCAGTTCTACATCGATGACATGAAGCTACTCATACCCATTGAGCTGGACTTGCCTTTTTTTTTGTCTATTAGATTGTAAGCTCTTTGAGCAGAGACTGTCTCTCTTTGTTAAATTGTACAGCGCTGCGTAACCCTAGTAGCGCTCTAGAAATGTTAAGTAGTAGTAGTAGTACAACCCTGAATAAACTGGCTACATGTCAACAACAATTTCAGAATGGGCTAAAAATGGCAAACTTTGTCTAAATCCAAGTAAAACAAGTTCCAATCACATAGCTGACACCAAAATTCTGAACTTCCCCTTAAATCACAGGTCAGGAATCTTGGGGTACAGCTAGACTGTCCCCAAATCGAAGCAACCTTCAACAGCTGCCTTTGTCATCTGCGACAAGTGTGCTCTCTCTCTCTCTCTCTCCATCCATGGAGAAAGCAAGTCTCGTCACAGTGGATTATGCCATGATAACATCAAGGCTGGATTATTGTAATATACTTTACACCAGTGGCGTACCAAGGGTGGGGCAGTGGGGGCAATCCGCCCTGGGTGCACACTGCTTGGGGGGGGGGGGTGCAGTGCAGTGAGTAGCCACGCGCATGTCGGCTCTGCTGGTTCCCTGCTCCATCTGCCCCGGAACAGGTTACTTCCTCTTCCGGGGCAGGGGGAGCAGGGAGCCAGCGGAGCCGAGAGCTGCGCGGCTGCTCCCAGCAGCTAAAAATGCACCTGGGGGGAGGGGCCATTGCGCTAGGGGGGTGTCGTGCTGCACCGGGGGGGGGGGGGGGTGCGCATTGGTGATCCGCCCCAGGTGGCAGCCGACCTAGGTTCGTCACTGCTCTACACTGGTCTGACTACAAAGGATTTGCACCAGCCCCAATTAATTCAGAATGTCACAGTAAGACTAACAGAAGGTTAGTGACCACATCACACCATTTCTGGCTAAAGTTAGAACTCTCTCTGATCTGGCCCATTTTCTTTTAAGGAACAGGATCTCCAAGGTCACCAAGATCCTTCCCAGTAATATCCCTAACCACACCCTCTCCAAAGGAAATCATGCAATGTGACACCTTATCTGGAGGAGCCACCACACTCTGGAAAGGCTTCACTTAACACCAGATTATCTCTACTTCAGGAAGCAGGCAAAAGCCTGGCTCTTCTCCTAAGCCTTGAATGGAAAAAGCAACTAACTAGCTAGTCACACACAGGAGAACTAACACCGACTGCACATCCTGTAACAGGACTCACTTATCTTCTCTTACTCTTGCTGAGATCATTTTCCTGCACCTTTTTTGACTTCATGTGCAAATTTTCCTTGCATTACTCACCCTTATTTCTATCGGACTCCTGTTACTCTGTCTTTTCCGTCTATATGCTCCACCTCTGCTTACACCCTTTGCTCTCTGTTAAGATGCCTTATTGTGTTGATATTACTGTGCTATGATTTGTGTTGTTACGAATAGTTTTACTGATGTTGCCTAAGTCTGGCTTATTCTTTCTGAACACCGCCTTGGGTGAATCTCTTCAAAAAGGCAGTAAATAAATCAAAATAAATAAATGTAGTCCCTGATTCTACCCATTGGAATCGGTGCTGGTGGTTCCATAATGCATCAGGATGGGGGTTGTCAGAAATTCAGGACTGACCTAAAATCTCTTTCCAGGAACTGAGTAACTTGGCAGCTCTGGATTTTGTCTCCACGAGTGAGAAATAATCTGGTCAAGTTGCTGATGATTTGTGGTCTAGTGTGGTGTTGTATGTTTCTACAGTACTAAACTCGGATGTTGTCACTGCATAGCGAGCTCCACATTCCTAGATCTCTGTGGCACCAGGTAGCTGTGAGAAGTGAGGAGGACAGCGATGTATAGAAGCACCAAGTTACAGTTCCTGGAGTTTTGTTCTCTTAATACCACTGCCTCTTCTTCCCCGCAGGTCAGCCACAGACCAGGTCACCCCCGCTGAGCCTCAGCAACAGTACAGACCATTCACTTCTGGAGCAGAAAACCAGTAACCCATCACCGAAAGTGCAAAAGATGAAGAGTGGAACAAACAATGACATCTTGTCCTCTAATCTCATCTCAATCAGTAACTCTCAGAAACCTCTTAGAAAGCTGCAGCCACATCCATCCATCAACAGTCACGGCAGCAAGAGAAGCAAGACCAGCTCCAAATCAAGCTCCTCTCAGATTCCCAAAGAAGTCCAGCAAGGTATGTCACACATTCCAGCCCTTAAAAACAGACATTGTGTACTGTCTCATCACACTCAACCCTCCAATGATATGTGTCCTGTTACACTCAGTCTTCCGATGATGTCACATCTAACCCTCCAACGATATTCTGTCCTATTACACTCAACCCTCCGATGATGTCACATCTAACCCTCCAATGATATCCCTGTCCTATTACACTCAGCCTTCCGATGACGTCACATCTAACCCTCCAACGATATCCCTGTCCTATTACACTCAGCCTTCCGATGACGTCACATCTAACCCTCCAACGATATCCCTGTCCTATTACACTCAGCCTTCCGATGACGTCACATCTAACCCTCCAACGATAATCCTGTCCTATTACACTCAGCCTTTCGATGATGTCACATCTAACCCTCCAACGATATCCCTGTCCTATTACACTCAGCCTTCTGATGACGTCACATCTAACCCTCCAACGATAATCCTGTCCTATTACACTCAGCCTTCCGATGATGTCACATCTAACCTTCCAACGATTTCCCTGTCCTATTACACTCAGCCTTCCGATGATGTCACATCTAACCTTCCAACGATTTCCCTGTCCTATTACACTCAGCCTCCCAGTGATATTTCATCACTGTCTGAATGATGTCACATGTCACCTCTTTCTCAATGACATCATCATGTAATGTGTTTTTTTTCCTCAGTATCTCAACCCTACTTCAAACATTACATCATCCCCTAATAATGTTTCAGCGTTCCCTCATTGACATCCCACTGTCCCATCACCTTCCAGTGATTTCTCTTCCTGAATGATGTCATATCTCCAGTGACACTATTAACTAATGATCTTGTCTCAGGAATGTCGCACCATCTCTAATGAAAGCTGACTGCACCATGTCCATGGGTTGTTTTAGGTGATAAGGGATGATTTATCCCTGATGAGATCTGAGCAATGAAAACTTGCCACATGACATTTTCCTCATAATAAGTGTTTAACTTACACCTGTTAATTTTTTCCTTAATGTACATTTTTTATTAACTCTCTTTTTCTTTGCTCTTCCCTTTCTCCTGTCTCATTGCCTCTGTCCTTTTTGTCTTTGCTGTTTTGCATTTCTCTGTCTCTTCTCTCTCATTTCCCTCACTTCCTCTGGCTGTTTTTAATTTTCTTGTTTGTCTTTATCTTCCTTCTGTTTATCTCTCTCTCCTTGGCCCTCTGTTTCCTTTATTTTTCCTCTCCCTTTCTTCTCTCATTTTTGGTTTTCTTCTCCTCCCCCCTTTCTCTCTTGCCTTTGATTTTCTTCTCTCATCTTTGCTCTGATTTTCTTCTCCCTTCCCCTTCCCCTTCCCCTCACCCCCACTCGACTCCTTCACCCAGATTGCTGTGTTCACTGCATCCTGACCTGTCTCTTCTGTGAGTTCCTGGCGCTGTGTAATATTGTCCTGGACTGCGTCACCTGTGGATCTTGCACCTCAGATGAGTCCTGCTTGTGCTGCTGTAGCTCAGGGGAGTGTGCCGACTGTGATCTGCCCTGTGACCTTGACTGTGGCATTGTGGACGCTTGCTGTGAGTCTGCGGACTGCCTGGAGATTTGCATGGAATGCTGTGGCCTCTGTTTCTCCTCATGAAAAAAAATGCTGTACTGAGCCAAACTCTGAGGAAGAAAGATGAGGAAAAGGAACCCCTGAACAGCAGGACAGCTGATGAGTAGCTGACGAGTGACAGCTGATCACTCAAAGGGACCAGGTTCTAGTAAATCCTTCTTACAAGATGGACCCTCCTTGAAACAGAGTGAGAAGAGCTGAGAGACCTGCAAACAAGCCAGTGGGCTGTGTCTTGTTGAACGAAGCAGGTGGACTTTACTTTGTAATTTTCTTCTGCAAATGAGTTATGACGTTGTGGAATAAGGATTTATGACACTGAACTTGAAGCTTGTGCTGACTGGCTTCTACAGGTTGGGCTCCTGGATTACCTGCTGGTCTTGAGGCCTTTCTGTCCAGGAATTATAGCGGAGATTCCCACCAGCATCTTCCTCCGTATGTCTTTCTGCTGTACCTGAGCCCAGGATGTGGGTCCAGCCAGCTCAGGGCACCTGACCTTGCTCGATACCAGTTTCTATAAATAAAGAACATTCTGTGATTTAACTACTTGTTTTGTCACATAACTGCACAGAAAGTGAAAGCAACAGTAGCCTGAATAAGGTAGAGGCACCCCCACCCCTCCACACGGAAGGTGGATATGGTGCACTGGTTGGGAGGAGGGAGAGGTTGTAGGAGATAGGTGGAGGTGCACTGATTGGAGAGAGGAGGAGATTGTAGCGATAGGTTGAGGAATGCCATAGGCGGTCGGTGATTCCTATGTTTGGGGAGGCTAAAAGGTGGCGGGGTGTGATGGTGTGTGTGTGGGGGGGGGGGGGGGGTATCGGCAGTAAAGTGACTACTGCACTTTGAGTATGGCCAGCTTCACTGTGTCACTCTGGTGCCCCCGTAACTCCGTTACTGATGGTATGGATGCACGTTGAATACACTCAAGGGAGTTATGTGCCAAAAACATCAACATAATGCAACATATTAAACAGAACAGTGTTTGCAATATTCTGGACATTCTTGGCTCCAAGACCAGTATCTTCCTGTTGGCCATGTGAATAGTTCAGTCAGCGGCTCTGAAACTGAAAACCTGTGCTTACTGGCAACCGTAAAGTGATTTTTCTATCAAGTCAGATCTGCTGGCTTCTAGTTTATTCTTATTACTAAATATTTGGAATATGTATTATCTGTATCTAATGGTTAGAGCAGCAGCTGAGAACCAGGAAAGGTAGGGTTCAAATCCCACTGCTGCCTCTTTTATTGCCTCAGGTGGAAATTTCAGTTGTAAGTTCGCCAGGGACAAAAAAATATCTCCTGTACCTGACAGAGATGGGCAGCTGGAAAAGTTTAATTTTGGTATTGTTTCCTGTGTCAGTTCCAGAAATGTTCATCATATTGGGGGGAGGGGTTGGCCATTTTCTCATTATTAACCATGCAGATCCTTTCTGTTTTCTTTTGTACACTGTTATCTGCAAATGAAAAACAGAAAATTTCATAATGCCTCTGTAGGCCTTCATGGTGAGACCACCACCTTGAGTATTGTGTGTAATTCTGGTCGCCACATCTCAAAGATTAGAAAAGGTACAGAGAAGGTTGACCAAAATGATCAAAGAGATGGAACAACTTTCATATGAGGAAAAGCTAAAGAGGTTAGGACTCTTCAACTTGGAGAAGAGATGGCTGAGGGAGAAATTCTTGGTTTCTTTCCTAATAATTCCTAGCATCTCGTTTGTGCTTTTCGCTGCTGCCACACACCGAGCAGAAGGACACCTAGACCCTGTTCCTGGGTGGTGACTCCTAATGTGGAACCTTAAAACATGTAGTTATAATTTGGATTATTCTTCCCAATGTGCAGCGCTTTGCACGTCCACATTAAAGTTCATCTGTCATTTGGATTCCCAGTCTTCCAGCAATTTCACACAGTGCACATGCATTTAACAGATTTGAATAGTTTGTGTCATCTGCAGATTTGATCACCTCACTCATCATTCCCGTTTCCAGGTCATTTATAAATATGTAAAAAGCACCAGTCCCAGTACAGATCTCTGCGCATATCCAACAGACTGCCAAGACCTGTCGCTTCTTCCTCTTCAACATCAGCAAATTTCGCCCTTTCCTATCTGAGCACACCACCCGAACTCTCATCCACGCTCTCATTACCTCTCGCCTTGACTACTGCAACTTACTCCTCACCGGCCTCCCACTTAGCCATCTATCCCCCCTTCAATCTGTTCAGAACGCTGCCGCACGTCTTATATTCCGCCAGAACCGATATACTCACATCACTCCTCTCCTCAAGTCACTTCACTGGCTTCCGATCAGATACCGCATTCAGTTCAAGCTTCTCCTTCTTATCTACAAATGCACTCAGTCTGCTGCCCCTCACTATCTTTCTACCCTCATCTCCCCCTATGTCCCCGCCCGTAACCTCCGCTCACAGGACAAATCCCTCCTGTCAGTTCCCTTCTCCACCACTGCCAACTCCAGGCTCCGCTCATTCTGCCTTGCCTCACCCTTTGCCTGGAACAATCTTCCTCAACCCCTACGCCAAGCTCCCTCCCTACCCATTTTCAAATCTCTGCTTAAAACTCACCTCTTCAATGCCGCATTCGGCACCTAACCTCTCATGAAATATAGTATTACCTACCAGACGGACTCTACACTTGTCTTTAGATTGTACACCTGTCTTTTTAGATTGTAAGCTCCTTGAGCAGGGACTGTCCTTCCATGTTAAATTGTACAGCGCTGCGTAACCCTAGTAGCGCTTTAGAAATGTTAAGTAGTAGTAGTAGTACAGATCCCCTCCATACTCCACTATTCACCTTCCTCCATTGAGAGAGCTGCCTATTTTAACCCTGGTCTGTTTTCTATCTTTTAACCAGTTCACAATCCACAACAGGACAGAACCTCGTGTCCCATGACTCCCTAATTTTCTCAGAAGACTCTCATGAGGAGCTTTGTGGAAAGCTTTCTGAAAATCTAGATAAATGACATCAGCTGGATCACCTTTATCAACATGTTTATTCATGCTTTCAAGGAAATGAAACAAATTGTTAAGGCAAGCCTTCCCTTGGAGGACTTCATTTTGACTCATTTGTTCAGTACTTTGGTTCTTTAAAATAGTTTCTACTATTTTGCCTAGCACTGATGTCAGGCTTATAGGTCTGTAGTTTCCCAGATAACCCCTGGAAGCCTTTTAAAAGATTAGCTTTTGCATTGGCTATTTTCTAATCTTCAGGTGCTGTGGATGATTTTAATGATAGGTTACATTATCCCCTGTATAATCACATAACTGTGATACAAGGGCAGCTCTGAGGTCCTGCCTAGCAGGAACATTAGACAAAGTCTCTTTTGAAAAGTTAAATTCACAATACCTGACCTGCCTCATTGCAAATGGGACGACTTCCCCGTGAGGAAAGGCTGAAGCGACTAGGACTGTTCAGCTTGGAGAAAAGACGGCTGAAGGGAGATATGATAGAGGTCTATAAAATAATGAGTGGAGTAGAACAGGTAGACGTGAATCGCTTGTTTAATCTTTCCAAAAATACTAGGACTAGGGGGCACACAATGAAACTACAAAGTAGTAAATTTAAAACAAATTGGAGAAAATATTTCTTCACTCAACGTGTAATTAAACTCTGGAATTTGAAGTCAGAGAATGTGGTAAAAGTAGTTAGCTTAGCAGGGTTTAAAAAGGTTTGGATAGCTTCCTAAAAGAAAAGTCCATAAACCATTATTAAGATGGACTTGGGAAAATCCACTGCTTATTTCTAGGATAAGCAGCATAAAATGTACTGTATTGTTTTGGGATCTTGCCAGGTACTTGTGACCTGGATTGGCCACTGTTGGAAACAGGATACTGGGCTTGATGGACCTTCGGTCTGTCCCAGTATGCCAACGCTTATGTTCTTATGTAATATGCAGGAGCCTTATTATCTCTTTTTGAATAAGGAGTCGCTCTCTTGAGATCACCAAATTCTGGAATTCAGCAGAAACCCACTTAACATATTCACAATTTGGATGCCCAGTAGGATACAAAGCTGAAAATGCTACTCGCACTTCAATGATGGCACTGTTTATTTAAAGCAACAAAAAATAAAAAAAAACACCAAGAGCCTCCAGGCTTAGGATAGAAAGCAGATCTTTATTCTCAGACCCGAGACCTACACCTGCGTCAGGGGTCTATTGGGATAATGTAAATATATACTGAGAAATACAGACAATTAAAAACAATTTCTACATACATAGATATTGTGCAGTTATGCCAAAAGGAAAAGTGGTGAAAAAAACTCCATTTAGAATAACCATAAATACATTTCTAGATGGTGACAGAAAAAGTTATTATGGCCATGAGTAAATTTCAAGCCTGCGTCATGTTTTGTGCTTTGGTTACCCTCCTCTTTTTCTGCTCTCTCTCTCTTCATTTAAAAATGCTTAAAACGCATCCACGGTCTAAATTATAGTCATCAATGAGGAAAATGCATAATTTCCTGTGGTGAGAGTAGTACTGGTCACCACATCTCAAAGATATGGCATAATTAGAAAAGTTACAAAGAAAAGCAACCAAAGTGATCAAGGGTTTGGCTCTTCAGCTTGGAAAAGAAGTGGCTGAGGGGGATATGATAGAAGTCTATAAAATCCTATGTGGAGTGGAACAGGTAGACGTGAATTGATTGTTTACTCTTTCAAAAAGTACAAAGACGATAAGAGAAAATATATTTTCACTCCACTATAATTGAGCTCTGGAACTTGTTACTGGAGGATGTGGTAAAAATAATACATGTAGGTGGTTTAAAAAAAAAAGGTTTGGACAAATTCCTGGAGGAAAAGTCCAAAAAATCATATTAAGATAGGCCTGGGGAAGGCCACTGTTATCTCTGGGATCCGTAACATAAAATCTTGATATTTTTTGGGGAAATTTGCCAGGTACTTGAGACCTGGATTGGCTATTTTTATGATCTTAATTAAAGAATGATAGACATCCCTCTTTCCTGTGGAAAAGGAAGTTAAAGAATCTCTCTGTCTAGAACTCCCAACATGGAAGCAGGTAACATTCCTGCTGGAGAGTGGAGGAGTCACCTAATGGTTAATACAGTGGCCTGAGAAGCAAGGGAACCAGTGTCAGTTCCCACTTTAGCTCCTGGGCAAATCATTTAACCATCCATTGCCCCAGGTACAAAATAAGTACTTGTGTATAATATGTAAACTGCTTTGATTGTAACCACAGAAAGATAGTAAATCAGATCCCACCCCCTTTCCCTTCAGCAGCAACACACATTTGGTGGAATTAGTCCATTTCCACACACTGCAGCTGCTTCTCACTGCATATCTGGGCAATCAGTCCCCTCCCAAACACTGTGTCTGCTTCTCACTGCACATCTGGGCAATCAGTCGCTTTCCAAACACTGTGCCTGCATCTCACTGCACATCTGGGCAATCGGTCCTTTCCCAAACACTGCGCCTACTTCTCACTGCACATCTGGGCAATCGGTCCCTTCCCAAACACTGAGGCTGCTTCTCACTGCATATCTGGCAATCGGTCCCTTCCCAAACACTGTGCCTACTTACTGCACATCTGGGCAATCGGTCCCCTCCCAAACACTGCACCTACTTCTCACTGCACATCTGGGCAATTAGTCCTTTCCCAAACACTGTGCCTACTTCTCACTGCACATCTGGGCAATCGGTCCCTTCCCAAACACTGCGGCTGCTTCTCAATACACATCTGGGCAATCGATCCCTTCCCAAACACTGCACCTGCTTCTCACTGCACAGCTGGGCAATCGGTCCCTTCCCAAACACTGCAGCTGCTTCTCACTGCACATCTGGGCAATCGGTCCCTTCCCAAACACTGCACCTCCTTCTCACTGCACATCTGGGCAATCTGTCCCTTCCCAAACACTGCGGCTGCTTCTCACTGCACATCTGGGCAATAGGTCCCTTCCCAAACACTGCGCCTGCTTCTCACTGCACATCTGGGCAATCGGTGCCTTCCCAAACACTGCAGCTGCTTCTCACTGCACATCTGGGCAATCGGTCCCTTCCCAAACACTGCGCCTCCTTCTCACTGCACATCTGGGCAATCTGTCCCTTCCCAAACACTGTGGCTGCTTCTCACTGCACATCTGGGCAATCAATCCCTTTCCAAACACTGCGCCTGCTTCTCACTGCACATCTGGGCAATCGGTCCCTTCCCAAACACTGCGGCTGCTTCTCACTGCACATCTGGGCAATCGGTCCCTTCCCAAACACTGCAGCTGCTTCTCACTGCACATCTGGGCAGTCAGTCCCCTTTGAAACACTGTGCCTGCTTTTTGCTACTCAGAAGCTGTTTCTGGGGTCTGGGCTGGTGCTGTGTAGGGAGACCAGCTTATTAACCTGCTAGGCTGGGTCTCACTAATCAGGGGCCATGCTAATCAGCTGGAAGGGTTCTGGGTGTAGGCATGGTGATAAATGGAGGCCTGGTAAAGATTTATTTCTAATTATCCCATTTCTCTCTCTCCATTACCTTTTATAGCATAAATTTATGGCACTATTATGGAAGTTCACGGGGAGCGAGGGGGGAGGCTGTTTAATACTAATACCAATACCGATAATAATTAAAGCAAAGATTAATATGAGCAGAGATGCGGTCGGTGCATGGAGACAGAGGGTCCCCAGAGTCTGCTCTGGCCTTTATCTCTCTACAGCGCACTGTGTCCTTGCCAGCAGGGTAACCCGTCCTCAGCTTCTCACTCACATGATCAGCTCCTCCAGGCGTTAGCAAAAGTACTTTCAAGGGCAAAAGCATCAATCCATCACTGCTCCTCTGTTCCCCACCCCCTTTTATGTGTCCCTCTCTCTTCTGTGTGGTCTCTTTCTACCCCCACCCCTTTCCTCTCTTCACTTTCTCAATTATTCTTTTCTGCTTTCTTTCCTCTCCTCTTCTCTCTGTTCAGTCTCCTCCTTTCTTTGTTCTTCTGGCCTCTCTCTCTCTCTTAAGCTCTTTCCTTTCTGCCACTTTCTGTGTCTCTTCCTGCTTCTTCTTTCTGCTCTTTGCATATTCACTGTTTCCTCTGTTCTGAACTCTCCCCCTTTCTCTCTGTCCCCTCCACCCTCCTCCATGTTTGTTTATTTATTCATTGGGATTTATTAACTGCCTTTATGAAGGGATTCACCCAAGGTGGTGTACAGCAGGGTACAGTTTAACATAAAACTTGCAATTTTGTTAACCGCATAACAATAGTAAAATAACCAAGAATAAATATAAATACAGTAAATGAGGTAAACTTGAAAACAGTAAATTGAAACCTAATAATAGAACTACCGTGAAACAGTATAAAAAATATACACATTTGACGGCACTGGAATTCAAATGTTCCCCTTTCTCTTCTTCCCCTCTCTCCTGGGTCAGTGCTGTCCAGATAAACTTTCTCTCTTGACTTCCCCAGGACAGGGACAGGCTCGAATCTAAAGCCTGTCTGTCTGTATTACCCCCAACGGACACAGACAGGTGCAGGGGTGCAGCATGGGAGGCTGAAGTGTGGGACCTTTTTTAAGGCCCAGGATAATCTCAAACTTTTTTCCCAGCTACTTGTCCGATTTTGCACTTTCGATGAACCAATGAATTCCGATGTAGATAGATTTATTGCATAACATTTCCCTTTCCCCCTTTCCCTTATGACATCACAATATCAGAAGTGAGCCAAGTATCGGGCAATCAAGCCATTGTGACATCACTGATGAGGTTGGCTCTTATTGGTGGAATGAATGGAGGCGTAGCCTAGTGGTTAGTGCAGTGGACTTTGATCCTGGGGAACTGGGTTCGATTCCCACTGCAGCTCCTTGTGACTCTGGGCAAGTCACTTAACCCTCCATTGCCCCAGGTACAAATAAGTACCTGTATATAATATGTAAACTGCTTTCATTATAACCACAGAAAGGTGGTATATCAACCCCATCCCCTTCCCTTAATTATTCAATGTGAGCTTTAAAACATTGGTATTCTGTGCTGAGGTGTCCCGGGTATGGGGTCCTGCCTTTTCAAATGTGAGCTCACCGCAAGTGATATTTCAGATACAGTAAGTCCTTTAATGGAAGAAGTAACTAACTAGCTAGTCACACACACAGGGACTAACACTGGCTGCACATCCTGGAGCAGGACTTACTTTTTCCTGTCCTACCCTAGGTGTCCTGTACCTTTTCTGACTTCATGAGCAATTTCTCTTTAACTTTGGTTCTCTTTATTTCTATCTAAACTCCTTATACTCTGTCTACATGTTCCACCTCTGCTTTCACCTTCTGCTGTCTGTTTTGAAGTGTGTTCTGTTGACGTTGTAAGTAGTATATGGTGCTAACCTGCAAGCAGAAAGTACCTAGATTAGCCCGGCTTCACCACTGTTGCGTGTCCTGACAATTCCATCGCGTGACCTCTTATGGCACCACATCGAGCCATCTCGGAGGAGAAAGTACACTGTTTCCTGTTGAGCTAAATATTATTTTTCTCCATTTTAATCACTTTCGGGGTAATTTTATAATAAAATCTGTTTTTATTAGGGACCTTGCTCAGGTACTTGTGACCTGGATTGGCCACTGTTGGGAACAGGATACTGGGCTTGATGGACCTTCAGTCTGTCCCACTATGGCTGTTCTTATGTTCTTATGCTTTCTTATCCAATCCAACGTGCACAGAACTTACAGCAGTGTAAGAAAGGAACAGATTAATCTTCAGACTCTGTGGTCGACCACGAGCTCTGATGTTATACCTCAATATTCAATGCTGGCTGATTTCCAGATATTGGCATTGAATATTGGGCATTCCAGTGACCGCAGTTCGTATCCGAGACCAGCGACTGTGACCAGAGACCATAGTTCTACTTGGGGTATTTCAGTAAACACAGAAACAGTTCCTCTGTTCTAAATCCACAACCTCTGCATTAAAGAGACAGCAAAGTAGGTGGAGCTCCACCATCATAATTAACAATTAGCATGGATTGTGTTCTGCTAATTTTGTGGTTCCAAGTAATTAAGAAGTTAATTAGTGTGGTGTCAATTAAGATTTAATTAGTGAGAACTTTGGAACTTCCCCTACTGCAGAATTGCAGTCACACAGACCTAAAGAAAGCCTCGTCATCCGGGGGGAACGAGAACAGAGAGACCCTGGTGTAAATTCTGGGCCTCGAAGCAGATACCAATATCGCCACTGCACAGCAGCTGAAACCTGCTTGGGCCGTGTAAGATGGGAGGGAGCTTCTGATGTCACTACTTCCTGTGTCTGGCTCATGCTTCAGGTAGAGGAATCCTATAGAAATACAGCCCAACACTGCTAATAATAGGATCCGGCGTGTCTTATGGGGACCATTGTAAAAATAGGTACCAGGGCAATAAGACTGTCAGGTGATCAGCGATGTGTGGCCAACTTCTCATCACGGGGACTCTCGCCAGCTGACTGGTCCAGCCTTTTGTGCAGTTTAGCCGTTAAGTCTCTATACTTCTGCTTATCATTTCTAGGCGTAACCAGTGCATCTTTTCTAGCAAAAAAGGTGCCAGTACTCAAATGCCAGGCCACCCTTCAGGGGTGGGGTGATCACTGAGGGACCCACCCCACAATAGCCAGGCCCCCTGCAACCAGTTACAGAATCTATGACAAGGCAGAATTGGTGTGTAGAGCCTGAGCTCTTTCATTAAAACTTGGGGACCTTGGGTCAATTTTAGCAGACAATGGAAAAGGTGCCGGTACTCAGTACCCCCAAGTACCTCCTCAAAAAAAGCCCTGGGCGTAACAGAATATCAGTTGTACACTTCTTTCACATTGATCTCGGTTTCTTATTTCTGATCTCCTCTTGTCTGTCTGCTCTTAACTCCTTTTCCCTGTTCTCCTTTCCATTTTACTTTTTTTTTTCTTCACTTCCATCTTGCTCTTGACATCTTTCCTTCCCTTTCACTGATCTCTCCTCTGCCTCTCCCCAAACAGCCACCCCTTCCTTCTGTCTCACTTCCTCCCCCTGGTGATCTGAGTTTCTCATCTTTCAGCTATTTTATTTCACTCAAAAGCTGAGCTGGGATCTCTGCGTGTAGTTACTGGGGTAGCCTGGCTGCTTCCACATGAGTAGATTGTCAGCTGCGTGAATGTACAGGTTCTACATTCACAACACCCTTACTGTGTCCTTGGGGGGTTGGAAGCAGGTTTGTAAATTTTACATAAACATTTGAGTTTTCTCACAATCTATGTGTGTAACTTTTTCAAGCATCTTAGGGGAAAGTGCATTTGTACAGTACATTGTCTGGGGCGGTAATTGTAATAGTGATCCTAACATTCTTCCTCCTGCATCCCCTACACACTCAGCTGTGCACTTACACTCACCTATCATTCATTCATATCCACACATAGCCTTCTTTCTCATTCAGGTCAATCTCTCTTTTACACACACACACACTCACTATACTTGGTGAAAGGGTTGTATATCTGTGTGTGAATATAGACTTTCACTCATTCAGAAAGTACAAACAGCAGGGGACAGTCGATGAAATGACTTGGAAATATTTTGAAAACAAATAGGAGGAAATATATTTTCACTCAAAAAATAGTTAAGCTCTGGAACTCGTTGCTGGAGGATGTGGTAACAGCGGTTAGCATATCTGGGTTTAAAAAAAGGTTTGGACAAGTTCCTGGAGGAAAAGTCTGTTATTGAGATGGACATGGAGGAAGCCACTGTTTGCCCTGGGATTGGTAGCATGGAATGTTGCTACTATTTGGGATTCTGCCAGGTACTTGTGACCTGGATTGGTCACTGTTGGAAGCAGGATGCTGGGCTTGATGGACAATTGATTTGACTCAGTATGGCTATTCTTATGCTTGTGTTCACAGGTGTTATATATTTCCACGCAGATCCCTTGATCACTCCTGACCCTTTGTAACTTTGGAAGCTCCGATACTTCTGTACCTCTTTTTTTTGTTGTTGTTGTTGCTTCTTTCAAAGTTTAACAGCTGACAAAGACCCTGATTTTCCCAGGAATAATGAAACACTTGAACTCTGCAGGTGACTTTGTGATTATGTGTTTGATATGTACATACAGAAATAGTTCATTAGGCACAGTCCTGCTCCCCCCCCCCCCCCCCCCCATTTCATTTTCTTGCTTTTGTGTTGACAAACTCACCAGTTGACTCAATAAGGCAAGGGCAGATGGATCCTAGCCTGAGGCCTAGGGGCAGTTCCCCTGCATGCCCCCCCCCCTTGACGGCCCCTGTGTGTGAGTTCGGGTCACTGTGATTCTTAAGTGTATACTTTGCCTCCAAGGGTCTGTCTGTGTAATGTGTGTGTATTGCCTTTTTCTTTTCACTATGAATCCTATGACAGGATATAATTACAGGCACTTATTGTGGCCATTACACGGCAGTGAGGCCTGTGAAGTGACACATGAACCGTCGGTTCCTTATTCATGCCATTAAAGAGACTCATTAGCGGTTGCACTGCCATGTCAAATTACTCTCACTGCTCATTTCCACATGTCATCAATTTTAATTTAGGACCCAAAGAAAAAGCAGCTTCTGTGTGGCTCTCCTGGTAGAAGGAAGGGAGGGGCCCAGGGCCCGAAATAAAACCCCAGGCCTGTGGACAAACACAGGGGATGTGTCCTGTCCTTTCCTCAGGCTATTTCTAGTATGTGCTTAGGGGTTCATAAAGCTTGTTTGTAAAGTTAAATTACCCCAAACTACCTTTCTGTACATCAGGGTTATAACCAGGGATGAGCAGGAGCAAAGCCACAGAGGGTGGGAACTGGGAAAGTGACTGAAATGGAAGAGGACACTGTGCGCCTGAGCCAGCCAAGAAGGGAGAAGAGAAAGAGAACCAGGGTAAAGGTGGAAGGACAGAGCAGCCAGGGCGGGGTAAATCAGTTGCTTGCTTCAGGTGCTAAAATGCCTGCAAACTCCACCCCCCCCCCCCCCCTCCATGAACCCATTCTCAAGTTCTTCTCTGACTGTGCAAGTCTCCTCCCCTGCCGGCCTCCCTACGTTCAGAATAACATAATGTTCTCTTGCTTGTCTTATTCAAATCCAATCTAAAAATTCGACTTTGAGACTGCTTTTAAACCTATGATAGTAACATAGAACATAGTAGATGACGGCAGAAAAAGACCTGCATGGTCCATCCAGTCTGCCCAACAAGATAAATTCATATGTGTATACCTTACCTTGATTTGTACATGTCCTTTTCAGGGCACAGACAGTATAAGTCTGCCCAGCACTATCCCCGCCTCCCATCCACCGGCTCTGGCACAGACCGTATAAGTCTGCCCAGCACCATCCCCGCCTCCCAACCACCAGCTCTGGCACAGACCGTATAAGTCTGCCCAGCACTATCCCCGCCTCCCAACCACCAGCCCTGCCTCCCAACCACCGGCTCTGGCACAGACCGTATAAGTCTGCCCAGCACTATCCCCGCCTCCCAACCACCAGTCCCCCCTCCCACCACCAGCTCTGGCACACGGTAAAAGTCTGCCCAGCACTATCCCCGCCTCCCAACCACCAGCCCCGCCTCCCAACCACCAGCTCTGGCACAGACCGTATAAGTCTGCCCAGCACTATCCCCGCCTCCCACCACCGGTTCTGGCACAGACCGTATAAGTCTGCCCAGCACCATCCCCGCCTCCCAACCACCAGCCCCGCCTCCCACCACCAGTTCTGGCACAGACCGTATAAGTCTGCCCAGCACCATCCCCGCCTCCCAACCACCGGCTCTGGCACAGACCGTATGTCTGCCCAGCACTATCCCCGCCTCCCAACCACCAGCCCCGCCTCCCACCACCAGTTCTGGCACAGACCGTATAAGTCTGCCCAGCACCATCCCCGCCTCCCAACCACCGGCTCTGGCACAGACCGTATGTCTGCCCAGCACTATCCCCGCCTCCCAACCACCAGCCCTGCCTCCCACCACCAGTTCTGGCACAGACCGTATAAGTCTGCCCAGCACTATCCCCGCCTCCCACCACCGGCTCTGGCACAGACCGTATAAGTCTGCCCAGCACTATCCCCACCTCCCAACCACCAGTTCCCCCTCCCACCACCAGCTCTGGCACAGACTGTATAAGTCTGCCCAGCACTATCCCCGCCTCCCAACCACCAGCCCCGCCTCCCAACCACCGGCTCTGGCACAGACTGTATAAGTCTGCCCAGCACTATCCCCGCCTCCCAACCACCGGCTCTGGCACAGACCGTATAAGTCTGCCCAGCACTATCCCTGCCTCCCAACCACCAGTCCCGCTTCCCCCCACCTGCTCCGCCACCCAATTTCGGCTAAGCTTCTGGGGACCCATTCCTTCTGCACAGGATTCCTTTATGTATATCCCACGCATGTTTGAATTCCGTTACCGTTTTCATCTCCACCACCTCCTGCGGTGGGATTTTGTGAATCACTCGGGCTGCAGTTCAAATATGATGAAAAGCACTGAGTATTGTCCTCTGCTCAACTGGATGGGATGATATCCTTGGTCGTCACCATTTTCTTAATAAATAAATGTTAAGACCTCCTGCTCCAGAAAATTGGCCTGAACTCCAGTGTGGCTCAACTCATGATCTGTTGAGCCCAGTGACGTAGCTATGTGGGGCCAGGGGGGGCTTGGGTCCCCGTAGATTTGGCCCTGGACCCCCCTGCTGATGACCCTCTCGACCCCCCTTCCCGCCGCCAACCCTCCCCTGCCATTGCCGTGGGCTACCTTTGCTGGCGGGGGACCCCAATCCCCACCAGCCGAGGAGGTCCTCTTCGTCCCGTGAAGGCTTCGTTCTGTTTCTGACATCCTGCACGTTGTACGTGCAGGACGTCAGACTCACAGAAACAGAAAGAAACCTGTAGCCCACGGCGATGGCAGGCAGGGTTGGCGGCGGGAGGGGGGGTCAAGAGGGTTGTCGGCAGGGGTCATCAAAGTTGGCGGCGGCGGGGGGGTCTGCAATGGCGGGGGGGTCAATAATGGCTGGTGGGGTGGCGGCGCTGGGGGGGGGGCTAAAATGTGCCCCCTCACCTCGGGCTCTGGACCCCCTCCTGCCAAAGTCTGGCTACGCCCTTGGTTGAGCCACACTGGAGTTCAGGCCAGTGTCACACAAGCTCTGGCCTGTCAGTTTTTATAATCATTTTAGGCCTGAACCAATGTTCATAGTTAGGTTCATTTTCTACACAACCTAAGTGCAACAGTGCATAATTTACCCACCCAGGACTTATCCATAGCTTGTTCACAAGGGCAATCTTATAGCAGTCAGGGAATACTGGTAACCCCTAAAGGAGAGTTAACTAGAACATCACTGATGTAAGAGCAAGAAACTCTCTCTCCACTCATATAAAAACTGCACTGGCTCCCAATCAAAGAGTGTATTGCTTTCAAAATCTGCACCCTGGT
Organism: Microcaecilia unicolor; assembly: GCF_901765095.1. Taxonomy (NCBI): domain Eukaryota; kingdom Metazoa; phylum Chordata; class Amphibia; order Gymnophiona; family Siphonopidae; genus Microcaecilia; species Microcaecilia unicolor. Next base: position 1,865,384 of record NC_044042.1, read on the forward strand.
TCATAAAATTATCTACGGCGAAGCCCCGGAATACTTGACAGACCTCAAAGACCTACCAACCAGAAACACAACAGGATCAACACGAACAAACCGTATTTTTCGGACCATAAGACGCACCTAGGTTTTAGAGAAGGGAAATAGGAAAAAAAATTTTTCCTTTTTCCCAACTGTAAAACCTAGGTGCTCCGGTGCGTCTTGTCCGAATCCCTCCCCCCGGCCCTGTCACCACTTCTCCCTACTCACGCGATCTTCCCTGGTGGTCTAGTGACGTCGGGGCAGGAAAGAGCCCCCTCTTTCCTGCCCAGCGCGCTGCTCTCCATCCTCCTGTATGCATTGCTGCCTGACGGTCTCGGCGAGATTCAAAATGGCCGCCGAGAATTGAAGTCTCGGCGGCCATTTTGAATCTCGCCGAGACCGTCAGGCTGCATACAGGAGGATGGAGAGCAGCACGCTGGGCAGGAAAGAGGGGGCTCTTTCCTGCCCCGACGTCACTAGACCACCAGGGAAGATCACGTGAGTAGGGAGAAGTGGTGACAGGGCCGGGGGGGAGGGCAATCCCGAACTCGGAGGGCGGGCGGGCGGCCTGCCAGCCAGCCAAATCTACCTTCGGACTATAAGACGCACCCCCCATTTTCCTCCCAAATTTGGGGGGAAAAAGTGCGTCTTATAGTCCGAAAAATACGGTACCTAAATCTCCACTACCCAAGCTGCAAAGGACTCAAATACAAATCAATCTATGCATCCAGTTTTTCCTACATAAGCACACAACTATGGAACGCATTACCAAAAGCCGTGAAAACAACTTACCACCACCTAAACTTCTGGAAATCATTAAAAACTAACGTTCAAAAAGGCATACCCTACCGACCCAACTTAAATGCCTGTACCCTGCAACACAACGAAACCAAAGCTTGTAATGGACATATAATAACTCTTCCTCTCTACGATTCCCTAATGTGTCTGTACACACGAACCTTATTCTACCACAACATTACTGTATTTGTTCATACCGGAATTGGCGAACGCCTTTACGGTACTTTGTAAGCCACATTGAGCCTGCAAATAAGTGGGAAAATGTGGGATACAAATGAAAACAAATAAAAATAAATATAAGAAGCAGAATGTGAGAACAGCCATCTTGACTCAAAGACCAAAGGTCCATCCAGCCCACTTTCCTGCTTCCAACAGTGGCCAATCCAGTTCACAAGTACCTGGCAGCAGAGTCCCAAAAAGTGGGAAGATTCCCTGCTACTGACCTCAGGGATAAGCAGTGGCTTTTGCAGATCTACCTTAATAATTGTTTATTGTAGGGCTGCATTTCAATTAGAATTTTAATCACATGATTAAAGGGGTTTTTTTGTCCCACCTCCCCCAGTGCAGCTCCTTGTGACTCTGGGCTGTCACTTAACCCTCCATTGCCCAGAATCACAAGGAGCTGCACTGGTGGGACAAAAGCATACCTTTATTCATGATTACAAGTTTTAATTAAAATGTAGCTCTAAAAAAATTAAACAATAAAAAGTAATGAGAGGATAAGAAATACAAAATACAAATTGAAAAATTACAAATGAAAGAATCTAAAACAGCCTGCAGAATAGCTGTAAACAGCCTTATAGTTTTCAGAGCCTACTTCAGAAAAACAAGCCTAATTTATTGACTTTTCCTCCAGGAACTTATCCAAACCTTTTTTTTTTAAACCCAAATACATTAACTCTTGTTACCACATCCTGTGGCAACAAGTTCCAGAGCTTAACTATACAATCAGTGGAAACATATTTTCACCTATTTATTTTAAAAGTGTTACATTATCCCCTGATCTTTCTACTTTTTGAAAGAATAAACCAATCAATTCACATTTACCCATTCTACTCCACTCGGGATTTTTATTTTATCTTTTTATTTATTGGGAATTATTAACCGTCTTTACGAAGAAATTCACCCAAGGTACAGCTGGTACAACTTAACAAAAAAAACTTTTCTTAAAAGCATAACAATAATAAAATGACCAAATATAAGAATAAATATGAGCTCATAAATCAGAGAACAGTAGCTGCTTTTTTTGAGAGAGAGAGAGAGAGAGAGAGAGAGAGACTGACTAAAGGCTAGACGTTATCACAAGGAAACATTTACTCTAAATCAGGTGGAAATGAGTTACAGAATCACTTTGAAACACCATCATAACCATCTTTACAATCTGCTAAGCATATGAACGATGCTGTTGGAAGCCAGTGAAGTTACACCAGGGAGACCTAGAAATGTTTCTTTAATGAAGGGTTGTGATCAATTTACTTTGATATTATGAGCATTTTGCTTAGTACCTTTCATTAGCATTAAATTGTACGTACTTGTTAAATGCCGGAGGGCAGCTTCCTGTGACATTCGGAGGCATCCAGGTATCCTTCACTCACTGTGCGCTGTTTTGGCAGGTTGACCATCTCACCTGGAAACATCTGTGCCTGATTGATACCTGGCGTTGGACCCTACTACTGACACCCGCCTCACTAGTGACAACACTAGGGTATGTGGTAGCCTTTATCAGCCCGAGAACGGTGCCAGAGGGACGAGCCCTTCCTCATCAAGCCGACAAAGCAGTGGGACAAAGGAGACACCATTGTGAGCTCCAGGTGGATTAGGCGAAAAGTCTATACTGTGAGTATTTTATTTTGAAATTGAGGTATCGAGTAAGATGGTTATACAATTAATCCCTGTCAGATATGGACATTATGGACAGTTAACAGCTCTAAAGCTAGTAAGTAGGACTCGGAGATTTTTAACAGAAGTTTTTCTTAATAAGATTGATAATGTTAATCAATATAAAAAAATGGCCTGCGGTAGTGTAGGCACGGGTTTTGGACATGCACAGAATCATTTTTCAGCGAACATGTAAAAAAAAGGCCTTTTTTTTTTTTGCTGAAAATGGACGTACGGCAAAATCAAAATTGCCGCACGTCCATTTTGGGTCTGAGACCTTATCACCAGCCATAAGTCTAGCGGTAAAGAATTTGGGCAGTAATGACCTACACGCGTCAGATGCCACTTGGCGTATGTCTGCTACGCGCGCCAGAAAATAAAAAATACTTTTCAGACGCACGTAGTGGACACGTGCCAAAAATGAAATTACCACAAGAGCCACGCGGTAGTCTGTTAGTAAGTCCATTTTGACGCACGTTGGGTGTGCATAGCCACCTACGCAGCTTAGTAAAAGGGGCCCTGAATTGCTTGTTCACTAAGGAATAAAACTGTATTATTATTTGATTTGGTCAATGTCAATATGGTACTTTTTAACTGCTATTTCCCAAAGTAGAGTTCATAGCGGTTTACAGGAATACACTCAATTAAAGCTTACAGCAAAAAGAAAGTATATGGTATGAGGTGAAATACAACAGTTACATGGGAACAATAGCTGAGATGGATGGTCAAAAAAGTATGTCTTTAATTTCTTTCCAAACCTCAAATCATTTTGTTCAGTTCTAATCTGAAGCAGAAAAGTTTTCTACAATGGGAGAATAACAGCTGAAAATATAGTCATGACTATCTTAAGAAATGCATTTTCTTAAAGATGAGAGGACACGGAATTAGCTGTTTACGTAAGTGGGAAGAAAAAGGGAAAGGGAAATTGGACTTGATATACCACCTTTCTGGTTTACATATGTTCAGGTACTTATTTTGTACCAGGGGCAATGGAGGGTTAAGTGACTTGCCCAGAGTCACAAGGAGCTGCAGTGGGAATCCAACACAGTTCCTCAGGATCAGAGTCCACTGCACTAACCACTAGGCTACTCCTTCCATCCTCCCAAACCAAAGCAAACCCTGAAAATTAGGTTTATCAGTGGCTCAGGGGCACAACCATAAATGTTTTGAAATAGTATACAAACTGCTTTAAATAATGTACGGCTGTTTTCTGAAAACCAGTGTAATTTGATTGTATAATCAGAAATCTTGGAAAACCTGTTAAAAATAAGTCTAGCTGTGATGTTTTGAAGCCTTTGTAAATATTTGGAGAATAAAGTCCAAGTAAAGGACATTGCAATTCGCTCTGTTCCTTGGTCATATCATTATGCCATATATTTTTGGAAGCTGTAGTTGTAAGTAAGAGTTCTGAGTATTGTTTTAAGAAATGCAGTGATTAGGAACTTTCAGCTTTGAAGGCAGCCCTAGCTCCTAGGCTGGAGAGGTTGAAATTATGTCACGTTGAAGCTGCTATTCAGTGCTGGAATTCTCCACTATTAGAGAAATAGCACCATTGAGAGACTATCACAGAAAATCTAACCATATTGTCCCTTGGTTTAATGGTGAATCAAAAGCTTTATGTGGAAATCTGAGTGTGAACAGAGAAAACATCCCTCACATGTGACCATGGAGAATTATAATTTGAATCTACAGCATTACCAGTCTGTTGTACGATTAGCAAAAATGGAGATTTTTAATAAACAGATTGACAGCTGCTTCTCAGTCTAAAGCACTTTTTGCAGTGGTAAATACTTTGTGTGCTTGAATCTCAGAAAAAGTTAGTATTATCTCAACCTATCTGCGATGAATATTGTCACTATTTGGGTTTCTGCCAGGTATTGGAAACAGGATACTGGGCTAGATGGACCATTGGTCTGACCCAGTCTGGCTGTTCTTATGATTTTGCTAAAGAATTTGTGGTTAAGGTGATTTTAGTTCTACAAGTAATTAAAGCATTTCTGTTACCTTCTGAAATGGAATTGCTTGTTAGAGGTGAAGGATATATGGACAACTTTTTTGACTTCGAAGAAGGGTCAGGCAAGACTGAATAATTCATTCTATGTCTTGGATGCTTGTCATCCCTCTATTATAAAAGTTTTGAAAGAAGTCTCTCTTAATTCTTTGGTATGTATGACAAATAAATCGTTGGAAGAGGATGTTATGCTTTTAAAAAAGCTGCCGTTAAATCTTTATTGACAAATTCGAATTTAGATCCTTCATTGCATAGGAAACTCTGGACCCATATCATCTCTTCCTTATCTGAGTTAAAACGATAGAGAAGGCTGTGTTAGATCAGATAACTGATTTCCTAGAAACCCATCGTGTTTTGGATGTCTATCAGTTCAGGTTTAGATCACAACACAATACTGAAACTTTGCTTATCTCCATGCTAGATATTATCCGTTTGGGTTTTGATAAAGGGGTGATCTTTAGATATTTCTGCCACTTTTGATACTGTGAATCATAAAATCCTTTTCCAAAAGTTGAGGGAGATTAGCGGGAAAGTTCTTCCTTCTTATCAAATAGACAATTCTGAGTAGTTAGAAATCAGCAACATTCGGCATTTTTTTGAAGTCGATATTGGTGTTCCTCAAGGATCTACACTGTCCTGCTACTTTGTTTAACATTTACTTGCACCGATAATATGTTATTGGGGGGAGGGGGGTTGTCTTGGATTTCAATATAGAATAAATACAGATGATATACAGTTCCTTTTTAGAATTGATAAATCAGTAGCTTATAGAAGAATGGTAAATGCTGGTTGAGAGGAATCCACTTGAAACTGAATATGTCAAAGATGTAAGTGATGGTTTTATCAGGATACCCTATTCCAGATGTACCTGAATCCTTCTTCACTGATTGCTGTAAAATTAAGATTGTAAAGAAAATGCGTACTGTAGGCGTTATTCTGGATCCCACTTTGAGTATGAAAGAGCACGTTAAAACGTTGACTGGTAAGTATGTTCATGAAATTGAAGCTGAGGGATTATTTGATGGTAGAAAATTTTAGACTAGTAGCTCAGGGCATCATCGTGCCACTTTTTGACTACTGTAATAATCTCTTGATTGGATTATCTAAAAGGACACTGAGAATTGTGAATAGCTGAAAATGCTGCTGCCCGGATTTTGTCTGGATTAAGCCATTTTGACCATCTTTCTCCTACGTTGACGAAGCTGCTCTGGTTACCTAGAGAATTCTGGATTCAATATAAAATATTGTTGTTAGTGTTCAACATGGTAACAAATGCGTTACCGTCTGTCATTCCTGCCAATTTACATTTTATATCAGCCAGCTAGATCTTAAGTACATAAGTACATGAGTATTGCCATACTGGGACAGACCAAAGGTCCATCAAGCCCAGTATCCTGTTTCCAACAGTGGCCAATCCAAGTTACAAGTACCTGGCAAGATCCCAAAACAGAACAATACATTTTATGCGCCTTATCCCAAAAATAAGCAGTGGATTTTCCCCAAGTCCAGTTTTATAATGGTCTATGGACTTTTCCTTTAGGAAGCCATCCAAACCTTTTTTTAAACCCTGCTAAGCCAACCGCCTTTACCCTGGCAACGAATCTAATGTATTTGATGTTCCCTCTTTCCGGGTAGTATGTTTTATAGAAAATTGAAGCTCTGTATTCTTCTTTATAAGACCAATATTTTGGAGTAAGTTACCTTGAGAACGTTCAGATCAATTAGAATCAATTGAAAAGAATGCTGAAAACGTATTTATTTCAGGGGGCTTTTCAGATGCCTCAGCTACTTAATGATAATGAAGGGTACTTTATTTTGATAAATCCAGGTCAGTCACTTGATATTTCAGAATTGTTGTAGAGATGAATTGGTGTTTGTTTTAATTATGATTTTATGTGTTATGCATTTAATGATTTTGTATGTAATATTGATCACTGCCAGTATAGACATTTATGAAATAAATAAATAACCTCAAGATTTGGCGGTGTTTGTTGCAAAATGGCAGGTACCTGCTTTGCGTGCTGCCAAATACACGCATATTTCCATAGCTCTGTACAAAGAGTGCTGCGTTCCGTGAGGCTTTTCTAAAAGACATTGCAAATTTGGACATCCATGTTCCGATCTAGGCTGCATATCTTTGTGCCTTTCCAGAGCTTTCCTAAATTCTCATTGCCTTCTCCAGCTCCCCTTGCAGATTGCTCCAAGCATCCTCCAGTCTTTCAGGGATGAAATGTTTTCTAATGTTACACCTGAGTGGGTTCTACCTCCTTCAGTCTCATATAGAACCTCAGACACAGACCCATTTCACATTTATTTAAAACATTAATTTATAGCAGCAGATTATAAACAGGACAATCACAAATATATAAAATCCAAGAAACATAAATAAATACATCAATTTCTCTTTCTTATAGATTAAATTGCTTCTCTCCCATAATCTTACAATGTTTCTCTCTACACACATCACTTTGTCTCTCCCTCTCTCTCTCTCTCTTTCTCTCGCTGACTTTTGAGAACCTTTTCTAAGACAGATTATTCCCTTAATCACTCAGGAAAAGAACCCAAGCTGATATAATATTATAATTAATTAATTCACTAAAATGGTATTAAATTTCTCTTCCCCCTGTGGATATTATCTGAATTCACTGACCTTTAGAGCAATCAGTGTCTAATTGTAAGCAGGTTCCTGTGCAGGGCCAGCCAGCTCCTTTCCATTAATTATTCCATCCAGGGCGCACCGTGTGCCTTAAATATTGTATTAATATCAGTGCCCCTCACAAAAGGTTGAAGGAAAGGGCAGGGGACACAGGTTACAGAATATCTCAGCACTCATACTGTGTGCTAGCTACATATCATAACATGCCAGTCACATGCAATCCCACACGCACAGCCTCTGGTTTTCTGTGATCCTGATCTCCTACCCATTCTCCCATCTCATGCTCATTCCTTCCCAAACTGCCCCCTCCCAACCCACCCACACACACAGGTGCTCCCTCATTTGAAAGGAGGGATGTCGACTTTCAAGACCATTATAGACTCCATCTGAACTTCAAATCAATCCTCTGTGTTATTAGATCTACAAAAGTGTCCACTCTGCAGGCTTCACTTACCTGGGAACCAAACGGTGGAACTTCTTCCCACCCAAAATAAGAAATATACAGAAATATACTAGATACCGCAAAATCCTCAAATCGTTCCTATTCAAATAAACCCTCACAAAGAACAACTGTATCTCAATTAATTATTACCTGAATTGGTTATTACTCTGTTTACCATTAACTTTCTCTTTGCTTCATGTACAATTTCTCATTCATAATAGATTTTCTAAATGTTAAACATCCATAGTTATCCCACTACGTTTATGATTCTGTATTGTAAAATTGGATTCTTACAACAAATTACTTTCTTATGCATTATTCTCTGTTATGTATCCTGTACTGTTTATTGTAAGCCACATTGAACTCAAACTTGTTTGGGATAATGTGGGATATAAATGTCATAAATAATTAAATATTAAACTAAAGCCAGGGGCTGGACCCAGGGCCTTATTCATTCTCCCCCCCCCCCCCCCCCCCCCTCTTCCTGGCTGAATCTCAAGTGACAAACTCTATCTCCCAATACTCTGTCTGTGCAGGATCATTTAGCTCTGTGCAGAGAAGTTAATGTGTTTTTCCCTGGGAAGTTTGTTAAAAGTTGTCTTTGTCACAAAAGGGAGATAATATGAATTTAACATCTTTCCTTGAATCGTCTCTGGATGTAATTACTCAGCGAACAACTGCGGTGGTAACATTTGCTCTGGAAATGGACAGAGATGTTGTTTTGAGACTTTTCTTTATAAAATTAGATTCAGAATTTTTGGGCTCAAAAGTTAGAATGTATCCGGATCTGTCGAGAGAGACACAGAAACGACGCAAGGCTTTTTTGACTTTGCGTCAGAGAACTTTGGCTCTAGGTGCTAATTTTGTACTTAGATTTCCTTGCCTATGTAGAATATTATACCAATCTAAGACTTTTCAATTCTTTGAACCCAAACAATTGGAGGAATTTCTGATTGCAAAGGAATCAGTGAATGTAAATGTAGTAGTATGAGTATCAAATGCACACTGTTTAAGATAACTTGGGAAAAGCGATTGGGTTAAGAGCGTATCCCTTAATTTAATTATTATGTATAACTTGATTTCCTTTTTCTTGGATCTTTATTTCTAACTCCATATTAAGGTCGATAGAAGAATATTTATTTCAACTTATGGAAATAAGGATAAATTTGTTTCTTTACTAATGTTTATTGCAAATTTCAATATTATCTCTTTTGAAGTGTATAATATAAATATTTAATAAAGATATTAAAATAAAAAAGTTGTCTTTGTGTATTTTTGCAGAGGGAAGGCAGGTAAAATGTTGCATATATTCTCAGAAATTGAACTTGTTTTTTCACTGCCTCAAACTAAACTCACCTTCACGCATTACCTCTGATTATAGATGTTCACACAAACAAGCTTTGAAACCTGCCCAGGCCTGATGTATCCCATCTTAGGAAGGTACCTGCAGTCTTAGTCTGTCAGAACTGGAGAAACAGCCTCACAATCAGAAGCAAAGTGCCAGAGCATCACTCTCTTCTGAGCTGAAGCCGTGTGTATTAGCTCCCAGGAGCTAGGCAAGAAATAGATGATCTTAGCTTTACAAAAATAGATTTATCTGTTTCTCAATTTATTTGTAAATATTTATTTCCGAGAATCAGTTTGTCGCAGTCGAGTAAGGGCATTCTGCACATTCGCATCAGTAGGTCATTGTTACCAGCAGGGGGTGTTGGAGGCAGTGAGACATTGCATTCTTACTCAGGTACTACAAGGATTACAGGGGTCACTTTCCAAATACTGGTGCTTGTGTCTAACTCAGTCCATATATTTGGCACCAACTCAATATCCAAACCACACGGTGATGGTACCAACATGTAACATCAGGAAGTTCAGTGATTTAGAGTCCAACGTTACCTGTATGAGTCTTGAAAATACACATTTGCCGAGTACAGAATGTAGAACTCCTTGGGACATTGTCCCGATATACAGGACTCTGTTTGTTTCTGAAGGAGAGGAAGGGGCATGAGGTGGCTGCACACTCTTTATCCTCATACAGAAACGGTACTCCTGGAGCTTCCGTAGCAGACGGCAGATAAAGACCAGCAGGTCAATCTAATCTGCCCAGCAAGGGGGTTAGAATTTTTCCTGCCCCTCTGTGTAGAACATGCAGGTTCCCTCCTCTGTGTCTTGGTTTGGGATTGCATCTGCCACTCTGTTCAGAACCCCCTGTGTGTCAATTGTTTTGCTTTGATCCTATCCCCTTGCTAGATATAAGTACATAAGTACATAAGTAATGCCATACTGGGAAAAGACCAAGGGTCCATCGAGCCCAGCATCCTGTCCACGACAGCGGCCAATCCAGGCCAAGGGCACCTGGCAAGCTTCCCAAACGTACAAACATTCTATACATGTTATTCCTGGAATTTTGGATTTTTCCAAGTCCGTTTAGTAGCGGTTTATGGACTTGTCCTTTAGGAAACTGTCCAACCCCTTTTTAAACTCTGCTAAGCTAACCGCCTTCACCACTTTCTCCGGCAACGAATTCCAGAGTTTAATTACACGTTGGGTGAAGAAACATTTTCTCCGATTTGTTTTAAATTTACTACACTGTAGTTTCATCGCATGCCCCCTAGTCCTAGTATTTTTGGAAAGCGTGAACAGAAGCTTCACATCCACCTGTTCCACTCCACTCATTATTTTATATACCTCTATCATGTCTCCCCTCAGCCGTCTCTTCTCCAAGCTGTATAGCCCTAGCCTCCTTAGTCTTTCTTCATAGGGAAGTCGTCCCATCCCCGCTATCATTTAGTCGCCCTTCGCTGCACCTTTTCCAATTCTACTATATCTTTCTTGAGATGCGGCGACCAGAATTGAACACAATACTCAAGGTGCGGTCGCACCATGGAGCGATACAACGGCATTATAACATCCTCACACCTGTTTTCCATACCTTTCCTAATAATACCCAACATTCTATTCGCTTTCTTAGCCGCAGCAGCACACTGAGCAGAAGGTTTCAGTGTGTTATCGACGACGACACCCAGATCCCTTTCTTGGTCCGTAACTCCTAACGTGGAACCTTGCATGACGTAGCTATAATTCGGGTTCTTTTTTCCCACATGCATCACCTTGCACTTGCTCACATTAAACATCATCTGCCATTTAGCCGCCCAGTCTCCCAGTCTCGTAAGGTCCTCTTGTAATTTTTCACAATCCTGTCGTGATTTAACGACTTTGAATAACTTTGTGTCATCAGCAAATTTAATTACCTCGCTAGTTACTCCCATCTCTAAATCATTTATAAATATATTAAAAAGCAGCGGTCCTAGCACGGACCCCTGAGGAACCCCACTAACTACCCTTCTCCATTGTGAATACTGCCCAGGGATCAGATATAGTTATTCCTTGCATTTTACAATTCTGTCACTGTTTTTATCTCAAAGATTTGCACCAGGATGGTGTCCCAAGTGTGCTACCCCCTTTCAGGAGTCCTCGAGAGTAATGAGATCAAAAAGATGGCTTGTGTAATATGTCAGACATCACTGGGAAATGTTTTCAGAGGCCCCAATATTCAGATTGGGGGAAATAGCCAGGCTGAACCTGGATACTTAATGCCAGGCCGTTTCCAGTCACTGGTTTGAACATCTGGTTTAACTTTGGCTGGTTTCACATTAACTGGCCAAGCTGATTTTCAGCACTGACCGATTAAGTTGGAGCCGGCCAAAGTTATTCTACCTATTGTGTAACTGCCAAACTTAGCCAGCTCCGCGATGAAAATCACAGGATACAACCAGCTATCTTGAAGCCGCTAACTGGCAATATTCAGAACCAGACAGTTGACTGTCCAGTGTTGAATATCGCCGGATAGCCGGTTAGGTGCTGTTTCGCTGGTCATTTCACGTTAAATATCAGGCAGAGAAGATTTAAGCTCACACCTTGTTAGAAGCCCTGAAAAACTGTGAGTGAAATCCAAATCCATTTCAGTAGCAGGAATGTATGATATTTGGAGGTGTCTTCAGATGACTATGTAATATCTCGGCGATGCCTTCACACAGGAATCTATACTATCTCAGAGATGCTCATTGGAAACTCATCACAGGAGTGTGTAATAAGACAGACATTACTCACGCAAAAAAACTTAGATTGTGAGCCCCCCTGGGACAGAGAAATATGCAGAGTACCTGAATGTAACTCAGCTTGATCTTGGCCCCTTAAGGAATGAAGAAGGAAGATTAACCCCTTCAAATCGCCAACCAATAGTGGCTGTTCTGAATTAATGAGCGTGGGTATGTAAGGGCAGCAGACGCTGTTTCTGACCAAGTAAGTTACTACATCAGATGAAAAATATGGTGTTTAAAATAATGGAGAATTGCACGAAATGAAAATATGCCGCAGAATATATTTAACAAGATTTAGCCGGTCTAACATGACCTCATTTTTTACAGATATTCAAACATGTAGAAACAGCAAGCACAAGGTTTTCCTTGATAAAGCTTATTGAAGCGAAACGGGACCCCGTCGGAAGCAAAGGTAAGTGCTACATGCTGCATAAATTTGATATATAAAGGATTTAAAAATATAAAAACATGAAATAATGACCACAAAGGAGGTTTTGAGCCAATGAAGAGCCGAGTCCTGAGGAGTCACGTGATATTTCATTGAGTGACCGGGGACAAACAGAGGCTTTCTGCCATTCACAATTTGAATAAATGAGTTACACAGTTTTAATACCCACCAACGGTGTTCTTTAGATTGAGTGCCAGGGTCCTTTTTGATTGAAAGTTTTCTTTACTACTGTCACATCTGTATTTCTGTTTATTCTTGGTTATTTTACTATTAAGATGTTAACAAACAAACTGTACACCGCCTTGGGTGAATCTCTTCATAAAGAGACTGTTTATTTGGAAGTGTCTTCACAGGAGTGCGTAATTAAGGTCCTTCACTGTTTGGTCAGCTCTGCCATTCACTGAGAAGCCCTGTTTCTGACCAGAGGGTGGACCAGTAACAAAATGACAGCCTTATGGAGTAGTACAGAGGCATGATTGCCCTCCCCCCACCCCCCAGTGCCTACGAATTTACCCCCTCTCTCCCCAGCTGCAGAGGAACGTTATAAGCAAAGCCATGGTAAAACCCCCTAAATCTGGCTCTTATGGCAGAAATTTCATAATTAGCAAATGACCTGCATTAAAACGTCTTTAAAATTTCCCCATAAGTCCAACATTAAATCAGGTAAAAAGCTTTGTTTTTTGCTGGAAAAGAAATGGCCGTGTGGTAAGTGATCCATTTGCTGCACAGCCCTTTCGGGGGGGGGGGGGGGGGGAAGCACTTACCTTAGTGACCTAAGGGAGGGGGGCCAGGAGCTGTTTATCTTTACTAGTTTTTCTCAACGTGCAAATGATTGTAATATTACTGTATCAGGTTTGTGGGTTCCCTGTTTTAATGCGTTTGTCCATCATTTCTATGTTTACCAATTTTAACCTTTTATTGTAAACCATTTCACTTCATGAGAAAAACAACGTATCAAGTTTAATAAACCATAAACCACATTGGAATGGGAGGAGGTTGGGGAATGAGAGAGCACCAAATGAGGTTTACAGCAGTAACAATTCACAAATTAGAAAACATTAATTAGCTTGACATTTTTCTTTCTTCCTTAAATGGTGAATCCAGTGGCACCAGACCATCCTCTCAATGGATCCTCTGGAAGAAGGGACCAATCCAGGATGAGGTGCAGTTACAGAGAGGAGTGGAAAAGTGGACTCCATCCAGCTTGAGCCAGAACTTATCCTGAAATGCCAATGTTAAAAATATTCATAAAGGGAGGGGAGGAACCCTTTGATCTTGTTTGTAACCAATGGGCCTCCGTAGGCTGAGGTGCTCTGGTCACATCATCATCTATGCTGGGCGGGCTTATAAAATCTGGGCTTTGCCACAGAACGTGGCCCATGGGGTGTGTCCAAAGGGGCATGCCCCCTATGCAGTCCCCCTTCGGAGCCAACCAAGGAGTGGATTAAAGAGACAATAGGAAGGTTGGAGTCTCATCTGAAGTACTTCTCTTCTGTGGCTAAGAAATGGGGAAATGTAAAAAGAAAGGGAAAGACATTACCTCCATCTGAGAAGGGGGGCAATTTTGTAATAACCACGTGTAAGGAGGGGGAAAAGTTGATAATGTAAACTTCCATGTGGACTCCATAGAGGAAGGTACTTCACTCAGTCCAGATCATCAGTCACCACCTGAAGAACCAGCTGAGAAGTCTTCAGTTCCTTCAGAATTGCCCTTCCTTTTTCATCTAAAGAGGATTTGCTACTTCTGATAGTGGGGTTGTGCTGTCTGGAGATCAGAGGGACGGAATGAGAGTAATCCTGTTGCTACTCCTTAGTTTTGAAGGCAGAATGATGGTAATTTCCCTTATCTCCCCCTAAGGAAATTACTACTTTTGATATTTGGCAAATAATTGGCAAAATGGATGTATTCATATCAGGGTGTTTGTCTCAACTGTTTAGATTTTCTGGTGAGACAGTACAGAAAGCGTCTAGGGTAGACAGTGAAATCAGAGGATGTAAAAACGATTTCTCTAATGCTTGTAGAAGATTGGAAGTTCTGGAAAGTACTAAGCTCTGGTTTTGGTAAAAGGGGAATCTAAATTGGGAAGGGCTGAAAATGCATTAAGAATGTTCCTTATAATTCTGTTTTTCACCTAGGGAAATTCTGAGGCAGTATTTTCTTAATATTTTAAAATTTGATCCTATTTCACTACGGTAACATTTGATGCTTCTTCTCAATTAAGAACTTGAGAGGTGAAATTCAACATTTTTTCGACTGCACTTCTAGAATCATCGGCGCAAGAGTCCAGTAGAAGTGTCCCAGTGACTTTCACAGCATTTAGATGGTGAGAAAGTGCTGTCTGCTTCTTTTAAGACGCATATGACTCTTTCATGGTCAACAGGTATGTGCATCCTGATTCCTCACCTAGGACTCAAGTTTTTGCAGCTCCAGCCACAAGCGCTAACCTTTGGTATCTCTTTTTGTTTTTCCTCATTTTCGCAGGAAGTGTTTAATTAAATGTTGGAAGAGAATATGTTTTCTTTGATCCTGCCCAATTAAAAGAACTGTTTTACAAGAAGCCAAGGCAAAGGAACAGGAATATAACTTCCGCAGGATCAGCAAACTCCACAAATTGTAATAACCGTTTTGTGAAGGAGTGAGATTATTTGCAACTGTGTGTTTATTTTTGTCCCTGTTGAAGAATCCAGTGATCCTTGATAAAGGCTATCGCCAAAACTTGGCCAAGTCAGATCCATCTTCTATAAAAATATTAAATTGCCTTCCTCTTCCCTTTCTGTTCCTTGTGGTGTTTATAAGAAGCCAAAGCTCTGTGAAGAAAAATTTTTTCTTCACAGAGACCAACTTTTTATGAACTTTAAGATAAGAATGCTTCCGGATGTTTCTAAGGCAACCCAAAGAAGGCGTAAAGAATTTCTTAAGTTACGTCCTAAGGCTTTTCAGCTTGGGGCACTTTATTGGTTAAACTACCCATGTAAATGTGTTGTAAAATTGAATTCTATTAGATATGTTTTCTTTGACCCCCAAACAACTTAATTCTTTTTTGGACTCTAAAATAGCCCTGCTACCCTCAAGCCAGCCAAGACAAATTGTAACATCTACTCCATAAATATTAGTAATCCCTGGAACTTGCTCCCCCTGTCCCTAAAATTTCTAAAGGAAAACTTTTTTTTCAAATATAGAAAAAAGGGTTGAGATATGCCTTCATTGTTGTGGACTAAAGATGTATAAACTTAGAAACATTTACACTCTATATTGTATAATTGAATATATATTAGATTTTTCTTTTCTTAATGTACAGACTTATTGATAATCAATATTTGAGCTGTTTTCCTTTTGTAAATCATCTTTGCTCATTCAAGTTGTATCTTGAAGTTATCTGTAAAAATAAATAAATTAAAAAAAAAGAAAAGAAGCCAAGGCAGTTACCCCACATGAAATCTGCAATTAATTCCAGGTGATTAAAATTAGGCAATTGAAGATTGAGGACTATTTATGGATAATTATCCTGGTTTTCCTCAATTAGCTTTTCTTTTCTTATAATGTTTCTGGCTGAAGAATTGCTATTATTCATTTCTCCTCTTTTTTTTACTATTACCATTTTATGGTTTATTTATTTATTGCATTTGTATCCCACCTTTTCCCACCTATTTGCAGGCTCAAAGTGGCTTACAGAGTGACATAATCATGAAATTGGTTGAAATTTCTTCACTTATTTCCTGTGTATAGGACTTACTAATCTTATATTAGTTTTTTTGAAAAAATATATTTTCGTAAGGGCATAAGCATTGCCGTACTGATTCAGACCACAAGTCCATCTAACCCAGTCTCCTGTTTCCAAACAGTGGTTAATCCAGGACCCAACACATACCAAGCTTCCATGTTACCAACCCCAGGGATAGGTGACTAATCTATGGATTTCCCCCAAGTTTAACTTGATAACGATTTATAGATGTTTGGTCCAGAAGCCTTAAACCCAGTTATTCTAACTGCTTTAACCAAGCTAAGAAGCAGAGTCCGTTCAACAGAATCCAGCTCTTCCTTGTCTGCGAGATGATCTGACAGCACTATGTTCCCCAGCTGAGGAATCCTGGTCCCAGCCGGCCCATGCACCAACAGTGCCCCCCTGTGCCTACAGTCTGCAATTGCCCCAGCAGACGGAGAGGCACAGAAAAGGCCGAGGGCTTCTTTTTGACTTATTCTTTCTTTCAGTGCACGGGAAGTTTAGCCTCTGCAGAATAAAAAGACTGAATGAGATGCAGCAACAATGAAGCAGGAAATTAATTTCTATTCTTTACACGCCAAAGAAAATCAGCTAGAGTCATGTGCTGTCAATCATATTCCTGTCTAGAAGACGCCTCGATAGAGCGGAGTGGGAAGGAGACTGAGCAAGGAGGAAGAGAGGTGGGAGGGAGAAGGAAAAAAAAGGGAAAAAGAACCTAAGAACAGCCATACTGGGTCAGACCATGGTCCATCAAGCCTAGTATCCTGTTTCCAACAGTGGCCAATCCAGGTCAAAAGTACCTGCCAGAAACCCAGTTAGTATCAACATTCCATGCTACCAATCCCGGGGAAAGCAGTGGCTTCCCCTATGTCTATCTCAATGAGACTATGGACTTTTCTCCAGGAACTTGTCCAAACCTACACTAACCGCTGTTACCACAACCTCTGGCAATGAGTTCCAGAATGTAACTATTCGTTGAGTGAAAAAATATTTCCTCCTATTTGTTTTAAAAATATTTCTATGTAACTTCATTGAATGTCCCCTGGTCTTTGCACTTTTTGAAAGAGTAAAACTTCTTGCAGGCTCCACCTTACTCATCATCTCTGCTCCCTGCGTTCTTCATCTCTAAATCAGTGAACCACTCCTGCTCTAACTTGCACTAGACTTCAATCTACGAGCCACTCAGCTTTTTTTCCCCCCAAGTCCAACTTTGTGGAACTCCCTCCCCTTTCCCCTTCGTGTGGAGCCGTCTCACAAACAGCTCCAAACCACATCTATTTTCGATTGCCTTTTCCACTGAACTTTGAGGGGGTGTCGCTAAGCTGCCAGGCACTTTCTCATCTATCTCTATCGGTTTTACCTGTTCATTCTTTTCAAAGTTTCCTTTATATTCCTGTTACCTTTTAGTTGGGAGTCTTTTCCTGATGTTCTATTATGCTGTTTTTATATTTCATTGTAAACAGCTTTGCTTTTATGAAAGGAAGTATATCAAACCTCATTAAACTAAACTATCTTTTTTGAGATACAGTGACCAGCGCATCCGAGTCATCCATGCTATAACTGCTCCTACGGCTGCTGACCTTGGAAGCCTCGGAAGACATGGCTGAGATGAGTGGCAAGAGGCTGTCGTCCAGAAGTATCAAGTCCAGCTCCTTCCTGGACAAGGAGGGAAAGGACGTGTCAGGGTCCACGGCCGGGGGGCTCTGGAAGCCACCAGCACTGCTACTGAAGCCAAAGTCCAGCTCCTGGTATGGAGAGTGCACATGCAGCTGGGGGTCCAGCGCTCCCTTCTTTCCTGTTTAATGAACTGATGTGCCAGCTCTGCTGTGTTGATGCCAGAGGGCGAAGAGGTGGGCAGTCCATGAAATCAGGTCTGCATTTCCAGCTCCTGTAGAAGTCAGGCAAGAGGCTACTGTTTGAGATACTCAAGGTGAGTTCGCACCATGAAGTGATACAGAGGTATTATAGTATTCTTGGACTTATTTACCATCCATTTGTTAATTATTCCTAACATCCATTTTGCTTTTTTGGCTGCCGCACACTGGGCAGAAGAATTTAGTGTATTATCTACAATGACACCTAGATCTTGAGTGCTGACTCCTATTGCATCAGATAACTATGATTCGGATTATTCTTCCCAATGTGCATCACTTTGCCTTTGTCCACATTAAATTTCATCTGCCATTTGGATGCCCAGTCTTCCAGGTTCCTAAGGCCTTCCTGCAATTTTTCACAGTCCACATGTGTTTTAACAACTTTGAATAGTACCAGGGAGGAAAAGAGAGAAAAGCAGGAGAAAACGATGAAGGGAAGGGTAGGTGAGGGCGTAAAAAAGAGAATACAGAGAAAAGAATGAAGGGTGGGAAAAGGAGAAGGGGAATGGAGAAAGAAAAGGGGCAGAAGGAAAGCTGAAGAGGAGAGAAGCAGCAGAAGGAAGAAGGAGAAAAGGGGGTAAGGAGGGGAATGAGAAGGAGGGAACAGGCAGATGGGGAGAAAGCGGAATGCGACAGGGACAAGGAGAGGGAGGAAAATGGAGAAAAGGGGCAGAAGGAAAGCTGAAGAGGAGAGAAGCAGCAGAAGGAAGAAGGAGAAAAGGGGGTAAGGAGGGGAATGAGAAGGAGGAAACAGGCAGATGGGGAGAAAGCGGAATGCGACAGGGACAAGGAGAGGGAGGAAAATGGAGAAAAGATGCAGAGGGGACAGCTCTACCATGTTGGTGATATTCTGGTGTAGTATCCCCCAGACCTGTGACGATATCCTTAGTGTATCCGCAGTCCCTGACAATATTTTCCTGCTGCATCAAGTCTAATTCTGACTCCTAACCAGAAACACTTTTTCCCACAGAAAATGGATAGAGACACAGAGTTCGAAAATAAATATATTTTAATGTATTTTTAAAATTCCAGTTCATTATTTTGTACATTTATAAAACAATAGTAAAATTTTAAAATCAAAGCAGGGTGGCTTAGAAAACAACGTATAAAAAGAAATAAAAGCCATATCTATCTGCTGCCCTACAGATGCAATATATAAATTATTCCGAGACAGACACCCCTCAAAACACCTCATTCTTCCACTCACAAGACTTTTACCTACCTAAGACCTTAAGAGTCAACCTACTGGGTCCATCTAGCCAGTATCATGCTTCCAACATTGGCCAGTACAGGTCACAAGTATCTGGCAGGATTCATGCTACTGATCCTGGGTCAAGCAGTGGCTTCCCCCATGTCTATCTCAATAGCAAACTATGCACTTTTCCTCCAGGAACTTGTCCAAACCTTTCTTAAACCCAGATACGCTAACCGCTGTTACCACATCCTCCGGCAACGAGTTCCAGAGCTTAACTATTTGTTTGGTGAAAAAATATAATATTCCTTCCTATTTGTTTTAAATGCGCCATGATGTAACTTGATAGAGTGTCCCCTGGTCTTTGTATTTTTGAAAGAGTAAATAATTGATTCACATTTAACCCTTTCCACTCCACTCAAGATTTGTAGACCTCAACCATATCTTCCCTTTGCCATGTCTTCTCTAAGCTGAAGAGCCCTAACCTCTTTAGCCTTTCCTCATAAGACAGTTGCTCCCCCCCCCCCCCCCCCACTTAATCATTTTGGTTGCTGTTATTTGTACATTTTCTAGCTCCACATATACTTTGGTTTTCAACATGCGGGTGACCAGAATTGCACACAATACTCAAGATGCGATCTCGCCATGAGGGCATTTGATATTCTCTGTTTTATTTTCTATCCCTTTCCTAAGAATTCCTAACGTTCTCCCTGCTTTTTGGCCACATTGAGTGGAAGATTTCAACGTATCGTCTATGATGACACCTAAATCCTTTACCTCGGTCGTGACTTCTAATGTGGATCCTAGCATCAAGCAGGGGCTTAGTTACGTGGGGGCATGGGCCCCCATAGATTTGGCCCTGGCCCTCCCCGCCGCCAACTCCTTCGACCCCCCCCCTCCCGCCACCAACCCTCCCCCACCGCCGTCAGGTACCTTTGCTGGCGGGGGTCCCCAACCCCCGCCAGCCGAAGTCCTCTTCTCTGGCATGGCCGCGTTGCTGATCTGCAGGGGGGGGCCAGGGCCAAATGTACGTGCAGGACGTCAGACTCACAGAAACAGAAGCCTGCCCTTGCAGATCAGCAACGCGGCCGCACCGAAGAGGACTTCGGCTGGTGGGGGTTGGGGACCCCCGCTAGCAAAGGTACACGACGGTGGCGGCAGGGGAGGGTTGGTGGTGGCAGGAAGAGGGGGTCGAAAGGGTTGGCACCGGGGGGGGGGGGGTGTCAAAGGTGGTGGTGGCGGCAGGGAGGTCAAAAATGGGGTGGGGGGGGTTAAAAATGGTGGAGGGGGGTTGGTGGCACCGGGGGGGGGAGGGCTAAAATGTGCCTCCTCACCTCGGGCTCTGAACCCCCCTGCCGCCGAAGTCTGGCTACGCCCCTGGCATCAAGTAGCTGTAATTTGGGTTATTCTTCCCCATGCGCATCACTCTGCACTGCCATTTGGATGTCTAGGTCTTTCAGCCTCCCGAGGACCTCCTGTAATTTCTCACATGTGAATTAACAACTGTGAATAGTTTTGTGTCATCCGTACATTTGCAAGAATAAGGTGTGTGTTGTACATCTAATTCCTGCAGTAACTGAGAGTTACACACCCTCAGTACACCTTATTCCTGCAATCTCTGAGAGTTATACTTCCACAGTACACCCACCTTATTCCTGCAGTCACTGGCCATTAAGACATCACAGTGTCATTTAGAAGAAGGAAGATCCTGGATTCTCTACAGGGGTCACTTGTATGAGAACCCACGTGGGACGAGGCCTTACTGAACCTAATCTTTCAGATAGGGCTGCAAGTTAACCCTGCATTTACTGCATTATTAGTTGTGATTTAAAAAAAAAAAATCATGTTGCAGCATCTCCTGTCTCCTCCAAACATCTCTTCTGCTCTCTTCCACTCCTAATCACTGTCCTCGTGCAATCTAGTATCACCTCTCTCTGCACCAGTCTACCTTAAAGGTGGTCTTCTGTTGGTCCCTGGCAGCAGCAGTGTTGCACGTAAGCTGCCTGGGCCTGGTCCAAAGTCTTCTCTCTGAACCGCCTATGCAGAACAGGAAGTGATGTCAGAGGAGGCGGGACAGGCCAGAGAAAAAGCTTCGGAGGAAGGAAGATTATCAGTTCATTAGGGAAGGGAAAGGGGATGGGATTTGAAATACTGCCTTTCTGTGGTTACAGTCAAAGCAGTTTAGATATCATATACAGGCAACGGAAGTTTAAGTGGCTTGTTCAGAGTCACAAGGAGCTGCAGTAGGACATAAATAAATACCTGAATTTGTGTGATTAATTGTGATTAAAATTTGTAATCAAAATGCAGGCCTAGTTTCTGATGTTATGGTTGGTGATTGCCTGGTATCCAGTGATCACCGGATGGTGTGGTTTAATATTAAGATAGCTGTGGAGAGGTGAAGTTCTAGACCTCAAAAAAAAAAACTAACTTTATTCAGATGGGGGATTTCCTCACAGAATTGCTGTCTGGATGGGAACATCTGGAAGAAGCTGGAAAGCAGTGGTCAAAAGTGAAAGGAACTATTGTAAGGGCAACAAACCTTTTTGTAAGGAAAGTAAATAAAAGTAAGACGAAAAGGAGGCCACGTTGGTTCTCAAACGTAGTAGCTGAAAAGGTAAGGAAAAAGGAGGTTAGCCTTTATAAACTACAAGGGATCACAGAGAGAAGAAGACAGGAGACAATATCTGGAAAAGCTGAGAGAAGCTGGTAGAGTAGTCAGGAAAGCAAAGATGCAAATGGAGGAAAAATAGCCAAATACAGTAAAATGGGAGGACAAGACTTTTTTTTTTTTTTAAATATGTTGGTGATAGGAGGAAGTGCAAAAGTGGCGTTGGGAGACTCAAAGGTGAAGGGGAGGAATAAACACAAATAGGAATGAAGTGTGGTGGATCTTCAACAATTTTCATAAGAACATAAGAGTAGCCATACTGGGTCAGACCAATGGTCCATCTAGCCCAGTATCCTGCTTCCAACAGTGGCCAATCCAGGTCACAAGTACCTGACAGAAACCCAATCAGTAGCAACATCCCATGCTACCAATCCCGGGACAAGCAGTGTCTTCCCCCATGTCTCTCTCAATAGTAAACTATGGACTTTTCCAAACCTTTTTTAAAAGCCAGATATGCTAACCACAGTTACCACATCCTGTGGTAAGAAAAACTGTGTGAGGAGGTAAATAATCTAAAAGTAGATAAAGTGATGGGGCTGGATGGGATAAATCTGAGGATACAGAAGGAACTTAGAGTTTCTGCCAGGTACTTGTGACCTGGACTAGTCACTGTTGGAAGCAGGATACTGGACTGGATGGACCATTGATCTGACCCAGTATGACTATTCTTATGCTCTGGCAGCTCTGTCGTCTGACCATTTCAATGCTTCTGTAGAGTCGGGAGTGATCCTGGAAGACTGGAGAACGGCATATGTGGTCCCTCTCTAGAAAAGTGGAAGTAAGGAGGAGGTTGGGAACTACAGATCAGTTAGTCTGATCTCTGTGGTGAGTAAATTAATGGAAAAGCTTCTAAAGCAGAAGATAGTGAGGCTTCTGAAATCCAATGGATTCCAGGACTCGAGGCAACATGGTTTCTCTAGAGCAGGTCTTGTTAGATGAATCTCATTCATTTTTGATTGGGTAACCAAAGAGTTGGATTAAGGGGGAACGCTAGATACCGTGTACTTAGATTTCAGCAAAGACTTTGGCATGATTCCATAAAGATGAAATATAAATAAAGTGACTGCCCTCGGTATAGGCCCTAAAATGAGTGACTAGGTTAGAAACTGATTGAGTGGAAGGTGAATAAGGTTTAGGGGTAAATGTTGTTTTCTCAGAGGGAAGAGGCCTTACCAGTTGACCTCCACAGGAATCGGTACTTGGTCTGGTTCTTTTTAGCTTGTTATAAGTGATATTGCAGGAGGGCTGTCTGGTAGGGTTTATCAAAACCTGCGGTGGGGTAAACACCATGGATGGAGGGATAATATGAGAAATCTAGCAACTAAAAGGCCCAGTTTACCTTTTAGTAGACTAAGAGGCATATTTACAAAGCACTTAGACCTTACAAGTGCTTTGAAAATGAGCCCCATATTTTGTCAGGAATTAGAAAGGGATTTTTCATTGTTAGAGATTTATTTTGCTGACATTTCTTTCACAAGTTGATTCAGACCTACAGTAACTTAATTCAAGACTTAATTACTGCAATCCCATCGATTTAGGAATAACACTATGTAATTTGAAAAGACTTCAACTACTTCAAAATACGGCCTTAATTCCGTTCAAATATTAGGTTCTGGCCTCTATACAGAAACTCATCGTATTTGCTCTGTACAAACCATCTCGGTCTTCCGCCACCTCCAATAACTAGATGAGCTGCTACCAGCTCCTGTGTCGTTCTTTCACTATCGAATGCACTTTGTGAAACACCTCAAGCATAAAATGTTTAGGGTTTCCCTAATGGCTTAATTTTACACCCTGGCCTATGGTCCATGGATTACCTGAGGTGCGGGAGATGGGATATAATTTAACTGTTATTTGCATGTTATGATATTGTGAGATGTGTGTTTATGTTTGAGTTGCTTTGTACATTTATGCTGTGGTTGTTGTAGGTGTCGCCTGTCTGTCTAAATTAGTTATTTAATATATTGGGGTAAGTGTTTTAGATTTCATTCTATTTTTAATGGAATACTTTCCTTTTAACTTTGGATTCGTGACCCCGTTGACATATTTATTAAAAGCAGTATATCAAACTCAAATACACCAAAAGCACTTAAAGATAAAAAAAAATGCAAGGGAGCGGAACAGTAGAGCAGAAGAAGCATTTATGTGTATAAAAGAGGAGTGGACTTGGGTGTGATCATAGGTGATGATCTTAAAGTGGCCAAACAGGTAGAAAAGTTGACAGCAAAAGCTAGAAGGATCTTGGGTAAATAGGGAGAGGAATGACCAGTAGGAAAAGGAGGTGATGAGGCCCCTGTATAAGACTCTGGTGAGACCTCATTTAGAATATTGTGTACAATTCTGGAGACCAAACCTTCAAAAAGATATAAACAGGATGGAGTCTGTCCATGATAGAGGTATATAGAATAATGAGTGGAGTGGAACGGGTGGACATGAAGCATCTGTTCACGCTTTCCAAAAATACTAGGACTAGGGGGCATGGGATGAAACTACAGTGTAGTAAATTTAAAACAAATCGGAGAAAACCTTTCTTCACCCAACGCATAATTAAACTCTGGAATTCGTTGCCGGAGAATGTGGTGAAGGCGGTTAGCTTAGCAGAGTTTAAAAAGGGGTTAGACGGTTTCCTAAAGGACAAGTCCATAAACCACTACTAAATGGACTTGGGAAAAATCCACAATTCCAGGAATAACATGTATAGAATGCTTGCACGTTTGGGAAGCTCACCAGGTGCCCTTGGCCTGGATTGGCCGCTGTCGTGGACAGGATGCTGGGCTCGATGGACTCTTGGTCTTTTCCCAGTGTGGCATTACTTATGTACTTATGTACTAAAATGGTCAGTGGTCTTCGTCACAGAGAATATGGGGACAGACTTAAAGATCTCAATATGTATAGTTTGGAAGAAAGCGGGATAGGGGAGATATGATAGAGACATTTAAATACTATGTGGCATAAATGCACAGGAGGGGAGTCTCTTTCAATTGAAAAGAAGTTGAGGGGGCATAGGATGAAGGTGAAAGGTGATAGAGGAAGGAAATACTTCTTCAAGGAAAGGGCGGTGAATTTGTGGAATGGCCTCCCGGTGGAGGTGCTGGATTAAAACTGTATCTGACTTCAAAAAAGCTTGGGACAAGTATATAGGACCTCTAAGGGAAATGAAGGGATGACAGAGAATTAGTAGTTGATGTAGAGGTTCAGCCTGGCTTTATCTGATGGTCATTTTCTGTTTCTTAGTCTTTCAATCACTGCATGTTCTTTCAGCACTCAGTGAGAACTGCACCTTATTCCTGCCCTCAGAGAGCACACCTGAGTCTGCTGCAGTGCAGCCAGTGACTGCGACCTCCTCCTCCTTCCTTCCCCCGACCCCTCTCCTCCCCAAATCCCATATTTATTCACCCCCATTTCCTTAAGCTCTTCAGAGCTAGTGTGATAACTTCTTCCTCTCATGTTCTTCATACCCTGATCATGCCAGGTCCACAGGTCTGGTTCTGTATGTGCTTGTATGTAAATGTAAGTGCCATGATAGCACGCATGGGAGAACCCTGAGCAGTTTGTAGCCCGTGTGTACGTCCAATTGCAGGACAGAGCACTCATCCCACTCCCTCTGTGGTATGAAATAGAACCGAAAGACCAGTCCTGGCTCATCTGTGCTTTTCGAATCAAAGTCCAGTGAATCCTCCTCTCTATCGCAGAGGGCTTTAACCCAACCTTCAAATTCTTACATTAGGAGACAGGAGCCTTCACTCTTCCAGCTGTAGGAACTGAATTTTAGGAAGGTCCCTGTCATAATCTGAGATTTGCTCAGGGACAGGACAGGAATGGTACAGTAAGGCTTGTTTTTCATTATTTATTGTGTTTCCACCCCCCTAAGGTGAGGCAAATGCACTTCTTTCCTGCCTGTGAATGAAGCTATGTGACAGAAGTAACTAAGGCAGAGCTTAAAGTGTCACCGAGTAAAAATCACACCTTTGGCCTGCTCTGTGCAGCTAAGGCAGTGCAACATGTCGCTGCTTTTGGAGTTAAAAATCACTTTCTTTCCATACTTGGTGATTGCTCAGCGTGAAACTGGTTTATGAAACTCGAACCGTCACCAGATTCATACCGGTAACTTGCCAGGAGCTGCTTCACACCTCCCAAATTACAGAGAATCCCAGCCTGCTCCTGGTGGCCTCCTAGAATACAGAGGGAAGACGTTCCTATCCTATCTGCCAGTGTAAGCCAATCAAAGCAACCTCACCAGCGCCTCCTGTCCTCCAGCAAGGCTTCCTATGGAGTCTGGGCTGACTGCTGTTACAGCACATCCGAGTCATCCATGCTATAACTGCTCCTACGGCTGCTGGCCTTGGAAGCCTCGGAAGACATGGCTGAGATGACGGGGTCAACTGCCAGTGGCAAGAGGCTGTCGTCCAGAAGCATCAAGTCCAGCTCCTTCCTGGACAAGGAGGGAAAGGACGTGTCAGGGTCCACGGCCGGGGGGCTCTGGAAGCCACCAGCACTGCTGCTGAAGCCAAAGTCCAGCTCCTGGTATGGAGAGTGCATGTGCGGCTGGGGGTCCAGGGCTCCCTTCTCCCGGCTCATTTCCTGTTTAATGAACTGATGTGCCAGCTCTGCTGTGTTGATGCCAGAGGGCGAAGAAGTGGGCAGTCCATGGAGTTGGGCTTGCATTTCCAGCTCCTGCAGAAGTGAGGCAGAGAGGTTAATGTTTGCTCCAGTTAGTCTGGACAACAATTCACTGAGACCTGTTTCTCCACTTCTTCAAGTCAAACATCCCCTAAGTATCCCTGAGCTCCAATCAGCAGATGTGGAAATGGATATTCCAAAAACAGACATATTCTAATCACAAACAGAAAATAAAATTACTTTTGTTGTCTGGCCATTTTATTTTTCTAATTGTGTTGGTCTGAGCTCTGATTTCTGCTTTCCTCCATCTTCTCTTAACTCTCTTGTCATTTTTCTCTCCTCTTTTTCCTTTCAGCTTTCTCAGTTTATTTTCTGTCTTTCTGTCCAAATTTAATTCATTCTTACTATCCAATCTTCAATTTCCCTCTTTTACTGTACCTATGTACAGCTTTCCATCTCTTTCCCTCACCCCAGCTCTCCTATTCTCCTTCCTCTCATTACCTCTGTCCTCCTCTCCCCTTCCATCCAGCCTCTTTCCTTTCTCTCCCCCTCCCCCAGCTGCTGCTGCTTCTCCAGACCAGCAGCAGGTAGGGCAGCAAAACAACTTACAAGCAGTCAGTCACATAGTCCCCAGTCTTCAAACGCATGTTGTGGGCTCTGCCGGTCCCTCGTCCCCTCTGCCATCAAGTTCCTGTTCTGGGGCAGTTGGCCAGCAGAGCCGACAACATGCATTGGAATTAAGTCTGGTCTCCAGGAGCTAATGGGCTTCTCTTTCTCTCTCTCTCTCTCTCTCTCTGCTTACCTGGATACGAAGCCAGAGCTGTTTGTTTGTCATTTCCAGCCTCTTCGACTGGCTTTCCACTTCGCGTGATCTCTGCTGTTCCTTCTGCATGCGCCGAATGTAATCGACCGAAGCCTTCAGTATGGTGCCTTTATTCCAGCGCACATCCCTGGGAAGCAAAGAGAGAGAAGCTGTAACATCGCAGAAGTTCCTGCCGAAGGTGCTGCGTGTGTGGTAGTGACCAGGACTCTGAAAGACCCTGAAACCAGCAAGGATGCAGCAGCAGCATCAGAAATCAGAAGCTCCTCAAGAAATTAGCCCTTGAGGGAGACCTGGCGGAGTGGAAACAGGCTTTGCATCATTGCTTCATTCCAGCGCCTTTCACGTCGATTCCTCTGAAGAGTTACAATAAATGGACTTGAAGGCCGATAAGCTTGCGAGTGGTAAATTCACTTTCAAAGGGGAATGAGCAGCAGATTTACCCGTTGAAATTGAGGCCTAGCACACACACGTACTGGCACACACTGCCCCGGATTCAGTATTTGGACACGATCCTGAGATGTGCGCACCTGACTTGGTTAATGAGTCAATTAATGACAATAATTGAACGGTGGAAAGGGGGAGTAGGAGGAGTAGGCTGTTGACCAACACCAGTAGGCGACGTAGGTTAGGAACAATCTCTTTATTTAAATATACACTCGACTCAACACAGCCGTGTTTTGGCGCTACAGACGCCTTCTTCAGGAGTCTTGTGATATATAGATATACGAATATTAAGCTCAAAGAGAATGAAAGCAAGGCTTCTGCTACAATTGTAATCCACTGCCGATGCAGGAAAAACAGCTCAGCGTATTCAATTACACTTTCGTGAATGGTAACAATCAGTTTTTGGCAATTGGGACTTGCGACACATCTTGCACCCAAAACTCATAAGGTGCTCTCCCAAGATGCGTGCAGTGTCATAGAATCTGGGTGACCACAGCTGGGTGCGCGAATCGGGGCTAAGCGCTATTCTAGGAAGAATGCTTGTCTTGGACAGAATACTGCCTAAGCGCCGATTTTCCTCGGTGCCCAATTTTCACGGCCATTTACTGAATCCAGACCTTTGTGTCTTATCGAAAGAGGTGAAAATGCAGTCACCGTGGGAACCTCCCGTCCCCTCTAACTCCATCACATGCGGTGAAATAGGAGAATAATCAAGCCGCATCTCAACGCAGGCAAACGTGTAATTCTAGAAATGCACATGGGGTGTTATTACTGGTAATAGAAGGTGCCGATACACCTATTTACCTTTCAAAAGTTGATTTGTTCCCACTGTTTCATTATTCAAGGTGACTTTAAAACAATACAGGAATGTAAGACCTTTGAAGTCAGAATGATTAAATATTTTGACACCCACCAGACAGGACTTAACAAAGATCTGGGTTTTCTAGCCCATTATAAACCATAAAATTGTACTGCTTTGTCACCCTTCCTCCTGTCTCCATGCATATCTCCCTGTCCCTCATCCACCCGACTCTTCCTGTCTCTCACCTATCCACCCTCATCCTGTTAGACTGTCACTGAAATGCTTTGATGTTTCACTTATATATACTGTCATCTACCAACATTTGCTTATTTCTGATCTGATGAAGAAGGGCAACCTTCGAAAGCTAATCAAGAAATGTATTAAAGGTTTCATCTTATTTTCTTTTCCATGTTTTATTTTGTTTTATGTCTATTGATTAGCTATAGAATTCGCACTTAGCTTTGCATCATCCTGGCGCCTACATTCTGGCGCTGTTTCTTGAATCTACTCCTGAGCGGAGAACACTTCCCAGTCCGTAAACCACAGGAAAGTGTTCCACAAACTCCTTTCAAAATGGTCTTCTACTGCTTCCTCTCTGTCCATCCACTCACAGGCACCAAAGTCCATGTTACTTTCTTCTACCTTTGTGGTTTACAAAACAGTATCACCCTTACTTCTTTCTGGATTTATTCCCTGGACACACTGTTGAAAAAACTCTTTGGGATGGCAGACCTTTGGCATCTCCCATAGTGCACAGACTTTGAGCTGAGTAGAAGGCAGGTAGGTTGGGGGGGGGGGGGGGGGAAGGAGCGGAAATAATGTTTTACATTATATTTCCAGACCTGAATCTTCTGTTTTGCTCTGGATAAAGTACTTGTAAAAAAAAAAAAGCAGGTGCAAAGGAACCTGTCCTCTCACTTCTCCTTTAAGCCCTGCTACAAAGCCTGGGGTAAAAGTAGCCACAGCCTTTGCATCTGGACAGGAGAATTGAAAATTGAGCCAGTGCTACTGGCAGACGGACAGGACACTGCAGTTTTCTCACCATGCAGCTGCTACTTACAGGTCAGTGACTTTAGGGATCAGAGTTCCAAGCTCTTTGATACGGTCATTAATGTTGAATCTTCGTCTTCGCTCAACTGAAGAGAGAGAAGAAAATCAGATCAGTGTCTGTGATGCCCCTCGAGGGCATTTCCACCATGTTCCCTGAACTCTGAACTTGCTCCATTCATCAATCCGTTCCCTACACCTGCCTCTGGACTCTACTAGTGCTGTCTGTTTTCTCAGCAAACTCTCTGCATTGCTCACACACTCTGTGCACCAGGGACATAGCCAACCCTTCGATTTTCAGGTGGAGGGGGCAGGGGTGGACTAGGGGGCAACACATTCCCTCTCCCCCACCTCCCCCGGCACATTAAAAATACCTTTGCTGATGGGGATGCCAAGACCAGGCCAGTGAATGAAGGCCGCAGTGCGCCTCCAGCTGCCAACTCCAGGACTCCCTGAGCACGCACAAGGATTCCCTCCCAGTGTTAGCAGCTGGAAGTGAGCTGACGACTTCCTGTTTCCTGTGGCAGCAAGAGGAGGGTGGGAATGTCTCGGCAGTGAATTTCTTTGGCAGGGCTTCGGCATATCCACCGGCTATTTAACAGGTGTGGCAGGTTAGGAGGGGACCTGAGCCCAAAGTGGGAAACCCCTCATGGCTATGCCACTGCTGTACACTCTCTGCGTTACTCACTAACTCTCTGCTTTCTCTCTCCATATTTTGGATTGGGAATGTAAACGTACTCAAATTGTGATTGTCTTTCTTCTGCCGCTCTTTGGCTATTGCTCGGTTCTCTGCGTCTGCAAGAGAAATGGACAGAGTGAACTGTAGCGGCTGTACATGTGTGACTTGTGTGCTCTCACACAGACAGATTCCTCCTGTGTAATTCCTGTCCTCTGGGTCGATTCACCAACTCCAGCAGAAATCAACACTCATGTTAACCAGGGACCTCAGGACTAGATCTGGGCAGCGATATTACGCAATCACCACTGTGCAGACACCAGAAATGTAAATCATCTTCCCTGGGCTGGTTCAAGGGACTGAGGTGACCTGAGCCACCTTTTTAATTGGTGCCCCCAACCCCATCCACAAACTGTTATCTGTGCCTCCACTCTCCAGCCCCTTCCCTCCATCAGTATCTTCTCCCCCCCCCCCACCCCCCCAGCTGGACCAAGTAAGGCATTTGCCTAGGGCTTCAAAATCCCAGTCCAGCTTCTATCCCTCTAGGAGTCTGAAGGTCAAAAGTGCAATTCCGGTGCCCTGGGCCTCACCTGGTCCATAGATCGAGCCGATCCTGCATCTTCCTTCATTACCCTGCACCTTGGCGTAACAGTCAGTGGTTCACTCTAGATATTTTAAAAGGGCTCAAGTGAAACCCCCCCTAAAGGGAGGCAGTTCTCAGATACAGAAGGAGAAGAAGAAATCTCTGGTCAAAGGGATTTTGAAGGGCTGATTTATTCTCTCTGGCTGAGGTGAATCGTTTGAGAGAGAGAGAAAGCGTTCTGACATATTTTGCTCTGGCAGCAGCCTGTCAGTGAAATGTAAGCAAGGGGGAAGGTGAGCAGCACAGGGGGTGAGATTTATAAATTGCTCACTGGGAGAAAAGACAGACTAATTATAAACATTTACACACTTTGGGGATGATTATCCATTAAAGTTGATAAATAAAGTTAGTGTTAATAATGGACACGCACTGAATAAAGGTAAGTAAAGCTGGCTAGGGGGGTTCAGGGAAAACTCCTCAGCAGAAGATATCTGCAGCAGTCAAGCGGTGATTCAATCTTTCTCCAATATATTTCGGCTGAGAGGGGCGTCTTCTTCCCTCTACTGGGGAAACCGTGGAACTGCAGGCCACAGCCTCTAAACTAGAAATGATGCCTGAGCTGGCTCAATCATTGCCGGAACTCAGAAAGAGTGTTGGAGGCTCCTGGGAGTGCAATCGGAACTTGGAGCCCTGGCACAGGCCAGAGAGTTGGATCGAGGGAAAGCTCTAGGTATGGTGTATTTAGATTTTAGCAAAGCCTTTGATGCGGTTCTGCATAGAAGACTAATAAATAAACTGAATGCCCTCGGTATGGGCCCTAAAGCGACTGACTGGGTTAGGAACTGGTTGAGTGGAGGGTGACATAGTAGTATATAAGTACATAAGTAATGCCACACTGGGAAAAGACCAAGGGTCCATCGAGCCCAGCATCCTGTCCACGACAGCGGCCAATCCAGGCCAAGGGCACCTGGCAAGCTTCCCAAACGTACAAACATTCTATACATGTTATTCCTGGAATTATGGATTTTTCCCAAGTCCATTTAGTCGCGGTTTATGGACTTGTCCTTTAGGAAACCGTCTAACCCCTTTTTAAACTCTGCCTAGCTAACCGCCTTCACTACATAAGTACATGCCACACTGGGAAAGACCAAGGGTCCATCGAGCCCAGCATCCTGTCCACGACAGCGGCCAATCCAGGCCAAGGGCACCTGGCAAGCTTCCCAAACGTACAAACATTCTATACATGTTATTCCCGGAATTGTGGATTTTTCCCAAGTCCATTTAGTAGTGGTTTATGGACTTATCCTTTAGGAAACCATCCAATCCCTTTTTAAACTCTGCTAAGCTAACCGCCTTCACCACTTTCTCCGGCAACGAATTCCAGAGTTTAATTATATGTTGGGTGAAGAAAAATTTTCTCCGATTTGTTTTAAATTTACTACACTGTAGTTTCATCGAATGCCCCCTAGTCCTAGTATTTTTGGAAAGCGTGAACAGACGCTTCACATCCACCTGTTCCACTCCACTCATTATTTTATATACCTCTATCATGTCTCCCCTCAGCCGTCTCTTCTCCAAGCTGAAAAGCCCTAGCCTCCTTAGTCTTTCTTCATAGGGAAGTCGTCCCATCCCCGCTATCATTTTAGTGGCCCTTCGCTGCACCTATTTATCACTGGTTTCCCCTCAATCTGTGGGGAAATGTTATCTGCATCTAACCTAACACATTAGTTTTGCATCTATGCCAACTGAAATGCAGGTACTGAAGATGTGTCTGGACTCCAGGCCACTTGCCACAGACATAAGTACATAAGTAATGCCACACTGGGAAAAGACCAAAGGTCCATCGAGCCCCAGCATCCTGTCCACAACAGCGGCCAATCCAGGCCAAGGGCACCTGGCAAGCTCAATCTGAGGAAAAGGTTCGGTTCTTGGCCCGGTTCTTTTTAACATTTTTTTGTAAGTGATATTGCTGAAGGGCTGTCTGGTAAGCTTTACCTCTTTGTGGGTGATACCAAAATCTGCAATAGGATAGACACCCCTGAAGGTGTGGATAACATGAGGAAAGACTTAGCGAAAGCAGAGGAATGGTCTGGAATTTGGCAGCTAAGATTTAATGCTAAAAAAATGCAGGGTCATGCATTTGGGCTGCAAAATCCCAAGGGAATGTTACCGTTTAGGGGGCAAAGAACTTATGTGTATGAAAGGGGAGCAGGTCTTGGGTGTGATCGTGTGTGATTTCTCCAGGAACTTGTCCAAACCTTTTTTAAACTCAGATAGGCTAACCACCATTACCACATCCTCTGGCTTAACTATTCTTTGAGTGAAAAAATATTTCCTATTTGTTTTAAAAGTATTTCCATGTAATTTTCGTTGAGTGTTCCCCTGGTCTTTGTACTCTTTGAATGAGTGCAAAATCGATTCACCTCCACCCGCTCTTCACCAGTCAGGATTTTGTAGACCTCAATCATATCCCCCCTCAGCTGTCTCTTTTCCAAGCTGAAGAGCCCTAACCTCTTTAGCCTTTCCTTATATGGGAGGAGTTTCATCCCCTTTTTTTTGTTACATTTGTACCCCGCACTTTCCCATTCATGGCAGGCTCAATGCGGCTTACATGGGGCAATTGAGGGTTATGTGACTTGCCATTTTGGTCGATCTTCTTTGGATACTGCACCTTCAAAAAGATAATAACAAGATGAAGTTGGTCCAGAGGGTGGCTACTAAAATGGTCAGTGGTCTTCAATTAAAGATCTCAATGTGTATTCTTTGGAAGAAAGATGGGAGGGGAGATATGATAGAGACATTTAAATACTTATGCGGTATAAATGCCCAGGAGACGAGTCTTTTTCAATTGAAAAGAAGCTCTGGAACGAGGGGGCATAGGATGAAAGTGAATAGGGACAGACTCAGAAGAAACCCGAGGAAATACTTCTTCATGGAAAGGGTGACGAATGAATGGAACAGCCTCCCAGTGGAAGTGGTGGAGACAAACAGTATCTGTTTGGGACACGTATATAGGATCTCTAAGGGAGCGATAGGGAGAGAAGATGGGCAGACTGGAAAGGCTGTATAGTCTCTGTCTACATTTTTCTCTGTTTCTATGTGTATGGAGGAGACAGAGGCTCCTGGGAGGGCAATCAGCATTCGGAACCAGACAGCAGGTTGGACATCCAGCCTATCTACAGTGGTCCAGCAGGAGGGTGAGTCCTGGGGACACAGTGGGAATGGACAACTGGGAAGACTCAATGAAGGAGCAAGGGAACTGCCACTCCGATAAAAAGACTTCATAAAGTATCAGGGAAATATGTTTAAAGGAGATTTGATAGATTGAACACCATTCACTCAGAGGTCTTAATAAGTTTCATTACCAGAAATACTTTTCACTACCAAATAAATCTTTTGACATTTCAGCCAGCCTTGTTCACAGAGGTCTTTTTGAATTTCCTGAGGGGAAAGGAAGGAGATTCCACCCACTAACGCATTTCTTCCCCGGGTGGAGGCACCTGATGGAGCCTGCGAGAGACTTGCAGCCAGGTCCGCCCCAGATCCAGGAACGCTCACAAGTGGGCGTTTCATAAATCATCTTCCCTGAATATCAGCACGGACTCTCACAGCACTATCAGATTTATGCCATGGAGGTCTGGGGGCAGAGTCAGGGCAGTTAATGATAATTTTCAGTCTGCTAATTAGAAAAGTGCCCGGATAAAATTAGAACAGCAAATAGAGTGTCCTACCTTTACCCAGGAACCAGCCTGAATATCAGCTGGCACTCTGATAACTTCCAGCACACCAAAGACCCACATTCTCAACACCAGTGCCTGGATTAGGTCCAACATTGGATATATGGCTAACCAAAGGAAGGGCAGGGACGTCGAGAGGGGGGGACGGGGGGGGGAGGGGGGACAAAATTCCCCGAGCCCGGGCCTCTGAGGGGGGGGGCCCGCCCTCCATCGCTCCCATTGAACTTAAGCGCTTCACCTTCGAAAGCGCAGCAAGCAGCGGCAGACCACTCCTTCCTTCCATGTCCCGCCCTCGCCTGACATAACTTCCGTGACGGTAGGACACGGAAGGAAGGCGTGGTCTGCCACTGCTTGCTGTGCTTTCGAAGGTGAGGCGCTTAAGGTCAGTACAGAGGGCCCGGCGACCTCGGGTGTGGGGGGGCCCCGGGCCTGGCCCAGTCTCTCGGCGGCCCTGAGAAAGGGCTAAGGAAGGATTCAACAGACACATGTTCTGCCAGATGAAAACTGACCAGAGGTATTTCTCCAGTTCCTCTCGGCAAAGGACAGGAATTAGACTGAGCCCTGTCCCAACACTGAGCTAAAACCAGATTACAGCCAGCCCCAAACCTCTCGTACCTGTCAGTTCCCTTTTGATACTTAGATCCGGTGGGCAGGAGTTACTGGTGACACCAATGACAGATGCCGTCACACGGGGGTCATCACTGCACAGATCCGTGTGACTGCTGGAAAACAGGAGCTAAAAAAAGAAAAAATATGGAGCAAAGATTGAATCCCTGCCACACTGAGACACAAAACATAGTAACATACATAGTAACATAGTAGATGACGGCAGAAAAAGACCTGCATGGTCCATCCAGTCTGCCCAAGACAAACTCATATGTGTATACCTTACCTTGAATTTGTACCTGTCCTTTTCAGGGCACAGACCATATAAGTCTGCCCAGCAGTATTTCCCGCCTCCCAACCACCAGTCCCGCCTCCCATCACCGGCTCTGGTACAGACCGTATAAGTCTGCCCTCCCCTATCCTTGCTTCCCAACCACCACCCCCTCTTCCCCCCAACTGCTCCGCCACCCAATTTCAGCTAAGCTTCTGAGGATCCATTCCTTCTGCACAGGATTCCTTTATCCCACGCATGTTTGAACTCCGTTACCGTTTTCATCTCCACCACCTCCCGCAGGAGGGCATTCCAAGCGTCCACCACCCTCTCCATGAAAAAATACTTCCTGACATCTTTCCTGAGTCTGCCCCCCTTCAATCTCATTTCATGTCCTCTCGTTCTACCGCCTTCCCATCTCCGGAAAAGATTCGTTTGCGGATTAATACATCCGACACAGGATCAAAAGAACAGGAGAAAAGCCACCGAGCCAGCATCCCATCTCCAAAAGTAGCTGTCCTGCCCACTCAGGATTTTATAAACTTATCATATCCCCTCCGTCATTTTTTTCCAGGCTGAAAAGCCCTAACCTGTTTCACCTCTTTTCTTAAGAGAGGTTTCCATCCTGACATCCTTCTCTGAATCTTTTCTGCTTGTTCTGTCATTTTTGAGATGGGGCAACCAGAACTGCACAGTTCCCGAGGTGTAGGACTTGTACAAAGACATAATGATATTGTCAGTATTGTTCTCATTCCCTTTCTGAATAATCACTAATGTCCTGTTTGCTTTCTTAGCAGCCGCAGCCCACTGGACTTGAAATGTCATTATTCCACAGTGACTAAGATCTTTTTCTCGTGGCGACTCCTAACTCAGAACTCGGCATCGTCTATATGTAATTGGGATTATTCTTCCCCATGTGCATCATAAGTACATAAGTATTGCCACACTGGGACAGACCAAGGGTCCATCAAGCCCAGCATCCTGTTTCCAACAGTGGCCAATCCAGGTCACAAATACCTGGCAAGATCCCAGAAAAGCTCAATACATTTACTGCTGCTTATCCCAGAAATAAGCGGTGGATTTTCCCAAGTCAATTTAATAATGGTCTATGGACTTTTCCTTTAGGAAGCTGTCCAGACCTTTTTTAAACCCCGCTAAGCTAACCACCTTTACCACATAACTCTGGCAACAAATTCCAGAGTTTAATTACATGTTGAGTGAAGAAACATTTTCTCCAATTCATATTAAATTTACTACTTTGTAGCTTCATCGCATGCCCCCTAGTCCTAGTATTTTTGGAAAGAGTAAACAAATGATTCATGTCTACCCGTTCCACTGCACTCATTATTTTATAGACCTCTATCATATCTCCCCTCAGCCGTCTTTTCTCCAAGCTGAAGAGCCCTAGACGCGTCATTTTGCGTTTCTCCACATTAAATTTCATCTGCCATTTAGATGCTCAGTGTCCTAAGATCCTTCTGGGATAACTTAGGGTTGCTGCTGCGTTACGTCCACTTTAGAGGTTATAAATAGAAATAAAACAAAGGTGAGAAAAATAAGGCGCTATCTCTTTTATTGGACTAACTTAAAGCACTTTTTAACAAGCTTTCGAAGGCACTGCCACAGGTTCATAACCAAGTCTTAAAAATTAATCCCAAAATAACCTCTGGTAACAATAATCAAAAATCTGCAACGAACCAGGGTATACAGGAGGAGCCATGTCTTCAAAAGCTTGTCAAAAAATATATGAAGTTAGGCCTTATTTTCCTCACCTTGGTTTGGATTTATTTCTATTTAAGATCCTGCTGCAAATCCTCAAAATCCTCACCATTTTAATAACTTCAACTAATTATGTACCATCTGCAAAACTGATCACCTCACTCAGAGACACAAAACCTAAAACACAGGATTCTGTATCACACAGACAAAACAAATATCAGAGACAGGATCCCCTCACCAGGACATCAAACATAGCAGGCAGGATACGGAGTATGAACACGACGGCTCAGAGCTGCTACAGGAAACACTGAGAAAACAGAAACAGCTGACTTTGTACCTCTGAACTGGTTATCAATAGAAATCAAACAAAATAAAACACGGACTAACACACCTCTCTACCTCTGAATTGGAAATAATTGCAAATCTCACTACTGGCTGTGAAGTGCTGATGTGTGTGATTTTTTTTTTTTTTTAATTTCCTTTCAGCACTTGATATACTGCAAGGGATCCCTGAGGTGACTAATTTATTAATTTAGGTACCTAATGGGTTCACAATCTAAGTTATATATTTGTACCTGGGGCAATGGAGGGCTAAGTGACTTGCCCAGGGTCACACGGAGCTGCAGAGGGAACTGAACCTGAATCCCCAGGATCTCAACCCAATGCCGACCGTCAGACAGCAGCGGAAAATCGAGCCCAGTTCCCCAGGTCCACAACCTGCTGCACTGACCTAGGCCTCCATTCCACTCCCCTTCCACGTTTGGAAACCATGTTGGACAGACGGGCTCTGATTGGCGATACGTTAACAATTTTAACTAAATGAATAACCCTGTATACAGAAGTAGCACATTTTCTCCACCGGACATCATGTCCACATTGTCAGGGTATTTCTATAATGTGAGAACCTAAAACATACACATGTAAATGATAGAATACCGACATATACACATATGTCCACGCAGAGCACATTAAGTGCCTACATGGTATTCCATAACTAGACATAACTACATAAGTATTGCCATACTGGGACAGACCAAAGGTCCATCAAGCCCAGCATCCTGTTTCCAATAGTGGCCAATCCAGGTCACAAATACCTGGCAAGATCCCAAAAAAGTACAAAGCATTTTATACTGCTAATCCCAGAATTAGTGGATTTTCCCCAAGTCCATTTAATAACGGTCTATGAACTTTTCCTTTAGGAAGCCGTCCAAACCTTTTTTAAACTCCGCTACGCTAACCACCCCTACCACATTCTCTGGCAACGAATTCCAGAGTCCAATTACACGTTGAGTGAAGAAACATTTTCTCCGATTTGTTTTAAATTTACTACATTGTAGCTTCATCAAATGCCCCCTAGTCCTAGTATTTTTGGAAATCCTAAACAGGTGCTTCACATCTACCTGTTCAACTCCACTCATTATTTTATAGACCTCTGTCATATCTCCCCTCAGCCGCCTTTTCCTCCTTCGCCAACAGCGCATCATGTACACATGGGGGTGGGGAACACATTCATTTCACATTTCAGTGTTGTTTAACATACTGCCAAACAAATTGTTTATTTACATTGGATAAACCTATTAAAATCGGAGAAGAGGACTGAAACAGTTAGAGGAACCTAAGTTACACTTTTGAAATACAGTAAGGTAAGGAGGGGAACAGGGAGACCATTAATTATACTAAAACATAAGAGGAAAGGTGGATGTGTGAAGGTGTCGTTCATAGACTGTGATAGGATCCAGGGTTACGCATAAACAGTGGGAAATGATCTAACAAGAGAGCCTTAAACATCTTCCACGATTAACCCTGCGAGATTCCTAATCCCACTGATAAAAGCTCGTACGAAAGTCTTAAGCATCTTCCACGATAAACCCTGACAGATGAGATTCCTAATCCCACTGATAAAAGCTCGTACGAAAGTCTTAAACATCTTCCACGATAAACCCTGACAGATTCCTAATCCCACTGATAAAAGCTCATACGAAAGTCTTAAGCATCTTCCACGATAAGCCCTGACAGATTCCTAATCCCACTGATAAAAGCTCGTACGAAAGTCTTAAACATCTTCCACGATAAACCCTGACAGATTCCTAATCCCACTGATAAAAGCTCGTACGAAAGTCTTAAGCATCTTCCACGATAAACCCTGACAGATGAGATTCCTAATCCCACTGATAAAAGCTCGTACGAAAGTCTTAAACATCTTCCACGATAAACCCTGACAGATTCCTAATCCCACTGATAAAAGCTCATACGAAAGTCTTAAGCATCTTCCACGATAAGCCCTGACAGATTCCTAATCCCACTGATAAAAGCTCATACGAAAGTCTTAAACATCTTCCACGATAAGCCCTGACAGATTCCTAATCCCACTGATAAAAGCTCGTACGAAAGTCTTAAACATCTTCCACGATAAACCCTGACAGATTCCTAATCCCACTGATAAAAGCTCATACGAAAGTCTTAAGCATCTTCCACGATAAGCCCTGACAGATTCCTAATCCCACTGATAAAAGCTCGTACGAAAGTCTTAAACATCTTCCACGATAAACCCTGACAGATTCCTAATCCCACTGATAAAAGCTCGTACGAAAGTCTTAAGCATCTTCCACGATAAACCCTGACAGATGAGATTCCTAATCCCACTGATAAAAGCTCATACGAAAGTCTTAAGCATCTTCCACGATAAGCCTTGACAGATTCCTAATCCCACTGATAAAATCTTGTTGTAAGAAAACTGGATGCTGTTAAGGGAATAAAGCACAAGAACCGATTTAGTAATAAGAGTGTTAGAGCCAAGTGTCTAAACTATTCTGGATCCTCAAGTACCAACAAATGCGACCAGAGCCTGGGAAAAGGAGGCAGGAAAGCTGCAGGAATTATCCCACTTGTCCTGGGCACCACCGGCCTGATTAAAAAAGATTTGACAAGTGATGCATCAATCCCATTCCCATCTGGGTTTAGCATATATAATGGAGCCCTCACATATATTATATTAAAGATCATTGTACAAAATCTGAATTGAACACACGCCTCTACAGTCAACCAATGAAGGTCGATAAACCTAGATGTAATTCTGTCATATCTATGAGTAAATCAATCGGGCTGCCATATTTTTTTGCAAGCCTTTGAGAAGGTAATGACAACCTATTTAGACTATATTATAGTAATCCAATTGAGATAGCAATAAACACCACACTATTATTCGAAATGCTGATGAATGAAGGAAACTTCTTACTCTCCGTAGTTTTCTTAATAAAGTGAACGTTCTTTTAATAACTGCATTCACTTGTAACTCCAGTGTCAAAGTGCTATTCAAGAAGACTCCCAGGATTTCTAAGCCAGCTTCAGATTTAAAATTTGAATTTCCCAGTTCAGTCATTCTGCTTAAGAATTTCTAGTTCAGTTCAGAATACATGGTTCTTTTGATGATGTCAAGTTTTCCAGGTCCTGAGGCAGGAAAGCATCCCCCACATCATCAGACCACCACCTCCATGTCTGACTGTTGAGATGAGAATTTTACTATGGAATTCTGTATTTGTTTTATATCGGACATAATGGGACCTGTGTGTTGTCCAAAGAGTTCCACTTTTGACTCATCTATCCATAGAACATTATCCCAAAAGTCTTGGCGATCATCCAGGAGTATTTTTGCAAAAGTGAGAAGAGAACTGATGCTAATCTTAGATAGCAGCACTTTCCACCTTGCTTCTCTCCCATGAATCCCATTTTTGCCCAGTCTCTTTCTTCTTGTGGAGTTGAACGCAAGCCTTAGTTGAGGCTGCAGGTTCTTTGGATCTTCTGGGATGTTTTATGACGGTCCAGATCAGTTGTTGCTGTGCCCTTGGAGTAATTTTGACACACCGGCTACTCCTGGGACGATTCACATCATCTTCATTTGGAGTCCCAGAGCTTTAGAAATAGCTTTGTAACCCTTTCCAGACTGATATATGTCAACAACTTTTTTTCTCATCTCTTCTGGAATTTCCTTTCATCATGACATCGTTTTCTTGTAGAAACCTTGTGGTGACTACTTCCTTCTCATTGAAAGGTTCAATATATAGACTGAGCAAGGTTGGCTACAATCAAGCAGTTAATCTAATTATTAAATGTGTTCAGTTGGTTGACTGAGGAAGTAAGGGGCCAGTACTTTATCACAGGGGCGATATGGATATTGCATAGCTTTGTTCCTTAAATAAATGACGTAGGGGCCCTTTTTATTTATTTGCTGCATTTGTACCCCACATTTTCCCACCTATTTGCAGGCTCAATGTGGCTTACACTTTTTCCCACAGCGGTAAAAATCCCCCAGTCCCACATGGCCATGCGGTAAGAGAACTCTCACCACATGCCGTGCAGCAGGGAGTCCTTACTCTCACCCCTTACCGCCGGGTTACCCCTGGAAATGGCGTGTGCTCGGGGTGGGACGACCATCGGCGGCAGTCCCGGTAGAGTGAGCAGGAAGCCCGCGTTGGGCTTACTGCTGATCTGGAAAAGAGTCCCATAATAATGTAAAAACTATGTCATGTATTTATTCAGGTTTTCTTTGTCTAATATTACATATATGTTTACAGTTCAGAAACTATTCAGTGTGATATATATATAGCAATGGGGAAAGCAGGACTGGGGCACAAATATTTCCACATTACTGAATTACATTTTATAAACACCAGGAGGCGGTGCTCTATGGCGTAATGCAAGTGTTGAGATGAGCTCCCACTGCTAGTGTAGCAATAATCATAGATTTGCAAATCTTCCTCTGTGACATAATTATATTTAAATCATTCTTATCAGTTTCTATAAACAGGTATTACCAACAAAAGAAGTAAATATAACAAGGAAACTCACCCACCCATCTCCGTCCACATATCTTCTTAGTTATAAAAGCCCATAAACATGCGTGAAACACACACACACACAGATTTAGGTATATGGATACATATTTATACACAAACATATGTTCATGTAAACACACATGAAGACAGGTAGTGATTGCAAACACTTACATTGTTAGGCATGGAGACAGCAGGATCTGTGAA
This sequence comes from Microcaecilia unicolor, assembly GCF_901765095.1. Classification (NCBI taxonomy): domain Eukaryota; kingdom Metazoa; phylum Chordata; class Amphibia; order Gymnophiona; family Siphonopidae; genus Microcaecilia; species Microcaecilia unicolor. The sequence goes on from NC_044042.1 coordinate 1,907,552, forward strand.
TCCAAAAACATCGTCCAAACTCATGATGTGATCAATAACGTCATCCATCTGCCAGAGAAAAGCAAAGCGTTGAAGTCTGACTCACCAGCAGAGGGCAGCAGCATCAATACAGCCTACTCAAGTCTATCCTGACTACCTTCTAGAATATACTCCATCCCCCTCCTCGCCCCTGAGCTCATCCAGCATTCCAACCAGCTCCCTCTCCTGGGAGACACTGAGACTACAGACCTGTGATCCCTTTACAGTCCGAAATGTTGGATCATCCCCAGTGATGTCTCCTGCTGGAAGAGGCTGCAGGAAGTAGGAGCCTACCACCCCCAAGAACACAAAGAATGCGCATACTGGTCTGCCCAAAGAACCATTAATCCCAGTGTCTGTGTTCCAACTGTGGGCAATCACATGTATGCAGTATGCAGTCGAAAAAGTACATAAGCATTGCCATACTGGGACAGACCGAAGGTCCATCAAGCCCAGCATCCTGTTTCCAACAGTGGCCAATCCAGGTCACAAATACCTGGCAAGATCCCAAAACAGTACAATACAATGTATGCTGCTTATCCTAGAAAAAATAAGATCCCAAAGAATAGATCCATTTCTGGTTATTCACACCCAGACCCTCTTGCACCATTATTTATAGTTGCCTCCTGGTGATATAAGGCAGGGATTATAGGAACCATGAGTTTCCCCCACAATCAACACTGCTGCAGCATTCCCTCTGGTACCTCCTACAGAAAAATGCTGTGACCCACCCCCCATAGTCAGCATTCCTGCACCATACAACACCTCCTGCTGGCAGAAAGTGGGACTGCAGAAGTGAAAATGAGAATAGGTAGCATATTCTTACCCCAAGTCTCTATTACAGATCCCCCAACACGGTCCTTCCAGCTTCCTTTTTCAAGAAGCTAAGACATGCCTTCCTGGGTCAGAATATGCCATTGAGCCCAGCCAGTCTGGGGCCCTTGAAAGAACCTAGCAGAGAAACCCACTGTATTCCTGAAGCTGGAAACGGAGCCATGTAAGACTATTCAGTTGAGTAAACCGTTAATGGACTTGTCCTTTTCAAAACTTTTTTTTTTTAAACTCAGCTATGGTTCTAGCCTTCATCACATTTTCTGGCAGCATAGTCGAGCGTTCAATTATGCCTCAACTGAAAAAAAAAATACTTTCTAGAACTGATTTGAGATCCACATCTAGTTAGTTTCACTGAATTCCCCCCCTAAGTCCCGCCTCATTCGTGTACCGGGTTCTGACCTCTCTTTCGGGATTGGAGCGGATGTTCAGCATCGCCATTGGACTGTTGGGGGCGCTGTTGCCCGCTGAGGAGGAGATGACATGGCTGCTACTCAGGCCTGATGAAGAGACAGCAGCAGCAGCTGGCGAGTTCGTGGGAGGCCTCAAGCAACTAACTTGTGATGCAAACTTATTCCCATATGTATCAGAGAAATAGTCTCGAAGCTTCTTATCCAGAGACTGCTGCAGGTGATAGGATGTTGGGTTCTCCAGGTGTGTCTGAACCTGAATCATAAACAAGAGACAGAACTGCAAGAGTCAGCTTCAGCCCCTTAACTGCACTTATTCAGCTGAAGGGATCTTAGATAATAACCTGGGCAAGTGGGAAGCTCGTGCCTGTGTTTTTTAAATTTTGATGCTACCTGTGCTCTGCCCCTCCTCCGCCTTAGAACACACCTACATGCAGGTCGCATAAAAATACATGCTTAATCCCTGTCTGAGAGAATTCTATTCAAGCCCTTATATGTTAAAAAAAAAACCAAACCTTTGCAAAATTGCTCCCATAGTGAAAAGTGAACTATTTGCACCAGTGATGCCCCGGGCTGTTCTTGAATGGAGAAAAATAAAGACTCACCTTTAAGACCTCCAAGGGCACTTGAGGAGGGGGCTGGAAGTTCACGGGAGTGCTGATGGCAGGAGAGGATGTTACTGGCAGATGCTGTTGTTGTATATACTGCAGGTGCTGCATCTGCAGCCGTTCCCTCTGCTCCTCTTGCTGCACTTGCTCCCGCATTAACTGCATCCGCATCCCGATACGAGACGCCATAGTGTTCTTGCTGCCTCTGACCAAACTTGCTGCAGACAAGGTTACTGTGCAAAAAATATCCTATATATCAATACACCACGTTCTATGTGCAATGTCCTACATATACAATACAGAGTGACTGTTCTAGGTACACATAAAATACACCACGTTCTAGTTGCAGTGTCCTACGTATACAATACAGAGTGACTGTTCTAGGTACACATAAAATACACCACGTTCTAGTTGCAGTGTCCTACGTAGACAATACGGAGTGACTGTTCTAGGTACACATAAAATACACCATGTTCTAGGTGCAGTGTCCTACGTATACAATACAGAGTGACTGTTCTAGGTACACATAAAATACACCACGTTCTAGTTGCAGTGTCCTAGGTAGACAATACAGAGTGACTGTTCTAGGTACACATAAAATACACTACGTTCTAGTTGCAGTGTCCTATGTATTCAATACAGAGTGACTGTTCTAGGTACACATAAAATACACCACGTTCTAGTTGCAGTGTCCTACATAGACAATACAGAGTGACTGTTCTAGGTACACAAAGTACACCACATTCTATGTGCAGTGTCCTATGTATTCAATACAGAGTGACTGTTCTAGGTACACATAAAATACACCATGTTCTAGGTGCAGTGTCCTACGTATACAATACAGAGTGACTGTTCTAGGTAAACATAAAATACACCACGTTCTAGTTGCAGTGTCCTAGGTAGACAATACAGAGTGACTGTTCTAGGTACACAAAGAGGCATATTTTCAAAGCACTTAGCCTTCCAAAGTTCCATAGAAACCTATGGAACTTTGGAAGGCTAAGTGCTTTGAAAATATGCCTCAAAGTACACCACATTCTATGTGCAGTGTCCTATGTATTCAATACACAGTGACTGTTCTAGGTACACATAAAATACACCATGTTCTAGGTGCAGTGTCCTACGTATACCATACAGAGTGACTGTTCTAGGTACACAAAGGACACCATGTTCTAGGTGTAGTGTACTACATATACAATACAGAGTGACTGTTCTAGGTACACATAAAATACACCACATTCTAGTTGTAGTGTCCTACGTAGACAATACAGAGCCACATAGGTACTTAAATGTCTCTATCATATCTCCCCTCTCCCACCTTTCTTCCATATTGAGATCTTTAAGTCTGTTCCCATAAGCTTTATGATGAAGACCACTGACCATTTTAGTAGCCACCCGCTGGACCAACTCCATCCTGCTTATATCTTTTTGAAAGTTTGTACACAATATTCAAAATAAGGTCTCACCAGAGTCTTATACAGGGGCATCATCACCTCCTTTTTCCTACTGGCCATTCCTCTCCCTATGCACCCAGGCAGCCTTTTAGCTTTCACCATCACCTTTTCTACCTGTTTGGCCACCTTAAGATCATCACATATGATCGGACCCAAGTCCTACTCCTCTTTCATGCCCAAGAGTTCTTCATTCCCTGAACTGTACTGTTCTCTTGGGTTTTTGCAGCCCAAATGCATGACCCTGCATTTTTTAGCACTAAATCTAATTTGCCAACTTTCAGACCATTCCTCAACTTTTGCTAAGTCCTTCCTCACGTTATCCACACCATCAGGGTATCATCTGTAAAAAGGCAACCTTACCAGACAGCCCTTCAGCAATATCACTTACAAAAATGTTAAAAATTACCAGCCCAAGAACCGAAACCTTGCGGCACAGCACTGGTAATATCCTTTTCTGCAAGTACGTGTTTATTCACTTTAAAGACATTTATTCACTTTATAAAGGCAGCAGCTGGAGAAAGCAGGTGTGAGGATAATCATTGCTTAAAAGCTTTGGTTCTTCAGCGCACGCAGGACCCTAGCGAGATGTTTAAGATCTAGTGACTCGTGCCTTTTGCTGGTTCTGCCAGTGAAGGAGGGAAGACAGGTGAGGTCAGGGTCAGAAGCTTTCAGTGATGAGAGATCAGGGTGGGGCTGAATTTCAGGGGTGCTTGATATTTGGGTTGCCCTTTGTTTTTAGGGGTATGTAAGACAAAGGTGGAGGTGGAGCTCTGCCTCTATAAACAGACTCCTAGAATAAATCTTCCAGCAGTTCACAAATGCTCTCACACCCGCTCTGATGAAAGTGTAAATACATGTGTGTAATGTGCATTGAATAAAATGTGCAGCTACATGGCAACTTCGGCCAAAACTAAATCTCCAAGAACACTGACATAGCAATCGGGTAAAAACTAAACACACTGTTTATATATACAAACTTCACAGGGGCCCTTGTCAGCCTGCAAAACATACTTTCCACGTACAGATTGCTTCATAAAACTCCAACGAACATGAAACGTTTTCCAGCTCGTACAGAGACGGTGCACATAATCTGATGTACTGAGGGATTTGAATATGCACTGATGATGTGCAACTATTTTTTTCCCTTTGGATGAACATTTTGTGGCTGGTCGTGTGAAATTGCAGTATTGTATAGACACTAGCAGGCAGATGATCAAAAGCCCCGCGCTGTTCCAAACAGCGCTCTAAAATAGCGTGGAACAGCACGGGGCGCTATTAAACCTATGATCAGAGATAATGCATGCAAATTTAAGCAGCATAATTATCTCACATTGGCTCGGAAAATACGCCGTCACAATGCAAATTAGACATTTGCCCCACTAGCCCAATAAGAGCCGTCCCCAAACAATTCAAAAAAGACCTCACGAATCATGTAAACCACAGACTTCAAAATGGTCTCTTTCCCGCGGAAAAAGGAAACATCGTACTTACTCCGCTGCCAAAAGATGCTAAGAAAAGCACAATGGACCTAACCAACTATCGCCCAGCAGTATCTATTCTGCTCACAACCAAACTCATGGAGGGCATAGTGACGAAACAACTATCTGATTACCTAAATAAACACTCAATTCTGCACGAGTCCCAATCAGGATTTCGGTCAAATCACAGCACCGAAACGGTACTAGTATCTGCAATGAACTCATTGAAACAAGCAATTGCAACTGGTTACAACATACTCCTCCTACAATTCGACATGTCCAGCGCCTTCGACATGGTTAATCATGGAATACTATTACATATACTAGAATACTTCGGAGTAGGAGGTACAGTTCTCAAATGGTTCAAAGGATTCCTGACCACAAGATCATACCAAGTAACAACGAATGCGGACATATCACCCCCATGGATACCTGAATGTGGAGTTCCCCAAGGATCCCCCCTATCACCAACTCTCTTCAACCTAATGATGATACCTTTAGCCAAACTTCTAGCCAATCAAAACCTTAATCCCTACATATATGCAGACGATGTCACGATTTACATCCCATTCAAACATGATCTAAACGAAATCACCAACGAGATCAACCAAAGCCTCCAAATCATGCACTCCTGGGCAGATGCATTCCAGCTGAAACTCAACGCAGAGAAAACACAATGTCTTGTGCTCACCTCACAACACAACAAAAACAACTACTCCACCATAATCATACCATACTGTTCTCTCCCCGTCGCACAAAATCTAAAAATTCTCGGAGTTACCATTGACCAAAACCTCACACTCGATGCTCACGTGAAGAACACAACGAAAAAGATGTTCCACTCCATGTGGAAACTCAAGAGTAAAACCTTCATTCAGAGATATATCTTCCGTACCCTGGTACAGTCAATGGTAATAAGTCATCTGGACTACTGTAACGCACTATACGCTGGCTGCAAAGAACAGACTATCAAAAAACTCCAAACAGCCCAGAATACCACCGCCAGACTCATATTTGGAAAAACTAAATATGAAAGTGCAAAACCCCTAAGAGAGAAACTTCACTGGCTCCCACTCAAGGAATGCGTTACGTTCAAGATTTGCACGACTGTACACAAAATCATTCACGCAGATGCCCCAATCTACATGCTAAACCTTGTGGACTTGCCTCCCAGAAACGCCATAAGATCATCCCGCAAATTTCTCAATCTGCAGTTCCCCAGCTGTAAAGGACTAAAATACAAGCTGATACATGCCACCACCTTCTCCTACATGAGCACGCAGTTTTGGCATGCATTACCTACAGCCCTAAAAGCTATTGATGAAATAACTAACTTCCGCAAATCATTGAAGACACATCTCTTCAACAAGGCCTACAAAGAGAACCCACAGCCTTACAAAACTACCTCACTAATCCACCCAACTATTAAAGTCCACCTTCTATCCTACTTAACACCTCCCTCCTCTCTTCCCTTACCTAATCTTTGTACAATACTAATTGTATCTGATAACATGGAATGATTATGTCATAACCAAACTCTGTAAGCCACATTGAGCCTTCAAAGCGCGGGGTACAAATGTAACAAAAAAATAAATAGGTGGGAAAATGTGGGATACAAATGCAATAAAATAAAATAAAAACAAATCTCTGATCATGGGGTAGAAGTGCAGGAGAATTGTGCCTGAGCATGCGCTCAGCACAATCCTTCCGCACTTGTTTGACAGGTCTGGGCTGGAGACCAATGAAAGGACGCCCATCTTTAAATCGGAAGATGGATGTCCTCAACTGCCCTGTTGCAGGGACGGCCAAATTTCCAGGGGGTGTCGGAGGTATAGTGACGGGGCAGTTGAGGACATCTAAAATTTGGACGTTTCAGCAATGGGCAGTTAAGGACATCCAAAATTGGATGTTTCTATGAGAAAGACGTCTTTCTCATAGAAATATCCAATTTTGGACATCCTTAACTGCCCATTGCTGAAACGTCCAAATTTTGGACGTCCTCGACTGCCCCGTCACAGAAACGTCCAAATTTTGGATGTCTTCAACTGCCCTCGCTGGCAGGTTTGCTGTAGGGGGGAATGGGGGCCTGCCATCATGCAAATGCATGCTGGACAGGGCTCACCATTCCTCCCCAATGATCCGCAAACCCTAATGCCAGCTCCGAGCTGGCATAGGGTTTGTCGTGGCCAGCGACCCAATCTTTGGCGCGCTGGATGCTGATCATTGGGGATGAATGCGTTAAGCGCTGATTAGCATGCATTTGCATGCTACTCGCGCTAAGAGCCCTCAAGCGTGTTGTTTCACGCGCTCGACGGCTATGATCATGGGGCGGTAGCAAACACCGGCGCTAGTATGGCGCTAACAGCCTCTAGCGCCGGCGTTTGCTTTTGATCATCTGCCTGTAGGTGACAGCAGACTGGCTCTGAAATTAGCTGAAAGTGAAAGGATGTTTGTGAGTAGAGGGCACTAGTGATGGCGATGCGGCTCCGGTGAAACGTCAAGACTGTTATCATTCTAGTGAGAAATTAGTGTGAGTCTTGGAGCGAGACTGGAGACGCAGCTCAGTCTTAAAGCCCAGGTTGCCAAGGCGGTTCAGACTTGTTCTTATCAGCTACGATCAAGCCTATGATACTTAGGTCTGGTTTAGGACTGTTGTTCGAAGTTTAGTTCTGTCTGCATTGGACTGATCTTGTCACTCGTTCAATGAAAGCTTTGCAATGGCTCCCTGTGCAGTATAGACCACAACTTAAAGTGTGAATGTTTATTTTTAAGACTTGACTGGCGAAGGTCCTGCATATTTTAAGCAAGCCCTGCAGCTACATGATCCGGCTCATCCTCTGAGAGTGGCAGGGACTCGTCAGTCATCAGTTAGTGCTGCCAAGGGGTTCACTATTCTGTGACAGTGCAATGTCCATAACTGGACCTGTGTTATGGAACAAACTGGCTGGCGATGTGCACTTTTTGTCAGTAATATAGCAGATTAAGAAAACATATATGTTTGTAGAAGCCTCTACTTGATGTGCAAACAGGATGAAGATTTGAGAGTCAGTATGATATGAGGCTCGTTTAACGTCCAAATCGCAATGTTTGAAACTCAAATTTGAGAGGTTTTTCTCTGCAGTGAATCCAAATCAAAACGTGGCATGTTGGGGGTGAGATTTGGGCGTTCCTAAAACTTGGATGTTTTTCTGCCATAATGGAACAAAGCTAAAATGTCCAGCGATAAAAGTTAGATGTTTTGGTCTGTTTCAATCATGAATGACCACTGGAGGGATTACTACTACTACTACTTAACATTTCTAGAGCGCTACTAGGGTTACGCAGCCCTGTACAGTTTAACAAAGAAGGACAGTCCCTGCTCAAAGGAGCTTACAATCTAAAGGACGAAATGTCAAGTTGGGGCAGTCTAGATTTCCTGAATAGAGGTATGGTGGTTAGGTGCTGAAGGCGACATTGAAGAGGTGGGCTTTGAGCAAGGATTTGAAGATGGGCAGGGAGGGGGCCTGGCGAATGGGCTCAGGGAGTTTATTCCAAGCATGGGGTGAGGCAAGGCAGAAAGGGCGGAGCCTGGAGTTGGCGGTGGTGGAGAAGGGTACTGAAAGGAGGGATTTGTCTTGAGAGCGGAGGTTACGGGTAGGAACGTAGGGGGAGATGAGGGTAGAGAGGTAGGGAGGGGCTGCAGATCGAGTGCATTTGTAGGTTAGTAGGATAACAATAAGCTCGGTCTTGGCCATGTTCAGTTTCAGGTGGCGGTTGGACATCCAGGCAGCAATGTCGGATAAGCAGGCCGATACCTTGGCCTGGGTTTCCGCAGTGATGTCTGGTGTGGAGAGAGAAAGCTGGGTGTCGTCGGCGTAAAGGTGATATTGGAAACTGTAAGATGAGATCAGGGAGCCCAGGGAAGAGGTGTAGATTGAAAAAAGAAGGGGACCAAGGACAGATCCCTGAGGAACTCCAACAGAGAGCGGGATGGGGGTGGAGGAAGAACCATGAGAATGTACTCTGAAGGTATGGTGGGAGAGATAAGAGGAGAACCAGGAGAGGACAGAGCCCTGGAACCCAAATGAGGATAGTGTGGATTAAGGCATGAACCCCCCCCCCCCCTCCCCAGAGGTCACTGACCCCACTCTCACCCCACAAAGCTGTGAAAGAAACAGTACATACCAGGCTCTATCACAGCACCAGATGTTACAGCCAGTCCTATCAGTGCACCAGGCAGGTCCCTGAAGTAGCCTAGTGGTGGGTGCAGTGCATTGTGGAGAAGGGGACCCAGGCCCATATCCCACTCTACCTGTTACACTTGTGGTGGAAAGTGTGAGCCCTCCAAAATCCATCAAAACCTACTGTACCCACATATAGGTGACACCTGCAACCTTAAGAGCTATCATAGTGGTGTTTACTACGATAGCTGCTCTATAACCCGTTGTCATGGAAATTATTCCAATAACAGCTCTTTTCCAGAAATTAATCAAGGCCACTAGGTTTTCTTGTGAAATGAAATCTACTCTAGAACCATTTGCCTCTAAATGCATCATTGACACATATCTCCAAAACACCTTCAGAACTTCCTTTCATCCAACCTCTTCCAGAATCCTTCTCCGCAAGATGAGCGCCAGAGCTGTTCTGGCATCCATCACCTAAACCTTGGGTCAGGGGTGTGCTGGTAAATTGTTAACAGGGGGCTCTCTCTCCCCAGCAAAGTAAAAGAGAATTCAGGAGGGGCTCAAGCCCACATTTTGGGATCCATTTGTTAAAGTAGCCATAGAGAACCGGCTCCCAAAATTCTTAAAAACTTAACAAACGGCTCTCGAGAGCCTGTGAAAGCTTGCTCCAGCACACCACTGGGTCATGGGATCCCTTCTCTGCACCATCATCTTCACATGAAGCTTGTTTTGGTCACAGTCATGTGATGTGAAACACTGCACTGATGTTTAAAGTAATGTTTCATTAAAAAAAACATTTGTAAGAGACAAAAGGCAAAGCCCAGGCAGCTTGTGTGGGCTGTGGGGGAGGAACCGGCAGTAAACCGGGGCTGAGGGAGAGGAGGGGCGACCTTAACAGGTTCACTTCTGCTTTCGGTCTGAGTCAGGGGGCACTGAGGGGAGGAAGAGGAAAGTCTCCAGGGAGAAGACTGCACAGAAACTCAGTTACACAGCCCCAGCAAGGGAGCAGTCCAGTTTCTAGTTCCTGCAACCGTACAAAGACAGGCCTCTCTTGAATTACTTTACTCTACTTGATTGATATTTCACCTGCACTTCTGTATGAAAATGATTCTTTTACCTCTTACTCTCCCTAACTTCAAGTTCAGAATTTTTCAGAAACACTAACTGCAGGAAATGCAGAGACCCCAGTAACCCCCTGCAGGACTACACACCCCAGCATCTTTAATGCTGTCTTTTAAAGTTTGTCACATTGACAAGTTCCCAGAATTCTTTGGAATAAGAGTGAAATTCCAGCACTGCCCGACATGCTCCTGAGGATTCCCAGAGCACTTAACTGCCCTCACCCTGCAGAGAGGGAAGCTGAAACTGTTGGGAGAGTGCAGACGAGGGCCAGGAGTCACCCCGAAAGCTGCATTCTGTGAACACACCTTAACCTAACAGAGCTTTGGCTCTGCCTATCTACAGCAGTCTTGTCTGGTTTTTATTATTGTAGGTCATTCTGTCCCCCATCCCAGAGCTCTACCAGAAGAGAATATATCCCAGGCCCCTTAAACAGACCAGGAAAAGACTAAAAACTTCCAACACAATTGGAAGATGCTTTAGAATATATAGACTGTGGCCTGAGATTGAGCACTTTGGGAGTTTTAAACTGGCTTTAAGAAAAAGCAAGAAAAAGCTCTATATGCAACAAAGAAACCCTGGACAAACATAACCCCCTCTACCCCAGTTAAACTACAGTTAAAATGATTTGATGTGTATCATTCGACAGTGAGTTCTGGGCTCTGACGTTAACCCAGACCCAAACAGAATGGGACAAGACCCCAATCGAAAACCCGCACCTCCAGTGCTGCAAACAGATCCTCTGTGTACAAAGAAACACCCCAATAACACTGGAGAGCAGAATTAGGACACTTCCCCTTACAATACAAAAGAGAGTATTCAAATTTTAGTTTCATCTCAATATAACAGCAACACAACCACCGTCCTTCCAAACCAACACTAACACCCAGACCCCAGACAGTGACAACCCTCTCTGTGAAAAAAAAAAACAGAGAAGCCAAACACTGCAACAAGCCCTGGAACATCGACATCCTCCTATTGGGAGACCCAGATCCAAAACAGAACAAGCTGGCCTGCTACAGATCCCCCAGAATACCTGACCTCAGTCACACATACAAAACACAGAGAAACCCTCACTGAATACAAAACAAGCAGGACTGTCACAGACCCCCCCCCACATAGAAACTATACACTAGCAGAATTACCTGACCTATGTCATATATACCCAAAACAAAGACCTCCACCAAATAAAGAAAAAATGACCACAGACTAGGAACAGAAAAATGCAGACAAACCGAACTGGAGCTTAGGAAGCCAGACTGTCTACTTGCAATGCAATATTGGAGAAATAGAAAAGGAAACGCATTTCCTAATGTTTTATGCAAAATATCAGAGATAACAGATTAACCAAATGGAGGAAATCAAGGGATTTAGGTCTCATCATCAATGATACGTTGAAACCCTCTGCTCAGTGTGTGTCGGCAGCTAAGAAAGCCGCATTGAGCTTGCCATGTGTGGGAAAGCGCAGGATACAAATGTAATAAATAAATAAATAAAATGTTAGGTATTATTAGGAAAGGAATAGAAAACAAAAATGAGGACGTTATAATGCCTTTGTATCACTCCATGTTGCGACCGCACCGTGAACATTGTGTTCAATTCTGGTCACCGCATCTCAAAAAAGATATAGTGGAATTAGAAAACGTACAGAGAAGGGCGACAAAAATGATAAAAGGGATGGGACGACTTCCCTATGAGGAAAGGTTGAAGTGGCTAGTGCTCTTCAGCTCGGAGAAAAGACGGCTGAGGGGAGACATGATAGAGGTCTATAAAATAATGAGTGGAGTGGAACGGATAGATGTGACGCGTCTTTTTACGCTTTCCAATGAAGCTACAAAGTAATACATTTAAAACGACTTGGAGAAAATATTTCTTCACTCAACGTGCAATTAAAGTAGAATGTGATAAAAGCAGTTACCTACTCTGGAATTTGTTGCCAGAGAATGTAGTAAAAGCAGTTAGCTTAGAAGGTTTTTAAAAAAGGTTTGGATAACTTCCTAAAAGAAAAGTCCATAAGCCAGTATTAAGATGGACTTGGGCAAAATCCACTGCTTATTTCTAGGATAAGAAGCATAAAATGTATTGTACTGTTTTGGGATCTTGCCAGGTATTTGTGACCTGGATTGGCCACTGTTGGAAACAGGATTCTGGGCTTGATGGACCTTCAGTCTGTCCCACTATAGCAACATATATGTACTCGTGTACTTACAAAGACCTCCTAAAGAATAAGCAGGAAAATGCTATATAATCCTGGGGGGGTGAGGGGGGGGACAGAAGCTCCAGCAGCAAGATATGATGTGTCCTGCCACCAGGCTAGAAATGTGACCTGACTGAGACAAAGCAGGCCAGGACCAGAACCTCAAATTAGTTCTGATGATAGACTTCTCTGTGTACCTTCTGTCTCTTTTTATCCTTTCTATATATCAGGAAAGGTATTACTGTGGGAACACATGTAAAATTGTCTTGCCAATTAATTTTTCTGAATCTATCATATGTGATATTGTGATCTGCTGAGAATATTAGAGACAGAATATTATATTTAAATAGGAATTTGTACATACACGTTGGATTTTTAATATTTCCTACTTTGAACCCCAACTTGACATTTCGTCCTTTAGATTGTAAGCTCCTTTGAGCAGGGAACGTCCTTCTTTGTTAATTTGTACAGCGCTGCGTAACCCTAGTAGCGCTCTAGAAATGTTAAGTAGTAGTAGTAGTAGTACCAGAGGTGGACTGCAGCATAGTGAGAATAAAACCTGAGCTACAATTTAAGGCAGGGAATTGAAGCACTGCCCTACTGGGAATCTGGCTCCTGACTTTTAGCTGCTCCACAGCGTCTGGTCAGCGACGCCAAACCTACAACTGCAACAGCTGGACTCTCCTTATCCATCCTGCAGCATAGACCAGCAGAAATTAGCCCAATGGCTAAACTCAGTCACGACGGGAAGGCTAAGTGCTCAATGCTCAGAGTCTATATTCAGACCAGCAGAGGATTTTAATTTGGGGATGGATATAATCACTAAACTAGATTTATGCCACTCTTAAACCTAAGGCCCGTAAAGTTAGACTTGCTATTGAAACGCCAGACTTTAGGTTCAGAATGTAAGCAACCTTTTGTAGAAGGGGAAAGGGGCTGGGATTTGATTTACCACCTTTCTGTGATTACAGTTGAAGCACTTTACATATTATATACAGGTACTTATTTTGTACCAGGGGCAATGGAGGGTTAAGTGACTTGTCCAGAGTCACAAGGAGCTGCAGTGGGAATCGAGCCCAGTTTCCCAGAATCAGAGTCCGATGCACTAACCACTAGGATACTCCTCCACTAGCAACATTCCATGTCTGTACATTTGTCCTTTAGATTGTAAGCTCCTTGAGCAGGGAATTTCCTTATCTGTTAAACTGTACAGCGCTGCGTAACCCTAGTAGCGCTTTAGAAATGTTAAGTAGTAGTAGAAGCCTGCCCTTGCAGATCACCAATGCGGTCGTGCAGGCTTCTGTCCCTGAGGGACCCCAAAAGGGAGAGAACAGTGTTCCAATAACTTATCCGAAATAAAAACTCTAAAGGTGCACTTATGAAGAAATGAGGAAAACCAATTATATGCTGTGCTGGATATACCAAGGGATGCAAGCCTTACGACTGGCCGAGAGATTGAGAGAGACCGTTAGCGCAAGGAGGCTTCAATCGGTATTGAAGTTAAACGGTTTCTGTACTTAACCAGTTTGTAAGCCTGACTGGTGTAGATGAAGGGCAAGAGTCGACTCTAGACGTATTTGCGGTTGAAGAAAGACCGTGTGCTCAATGATCTTGGCTAGAAAGGAGAGGTTAGAGATGGGTCTGTAATTTTCAGGAACTCAGGGCTCAGATCCTGATTTTTCTACAACAGGGTGAATTATAGCCATCTTAAGTGGATCTGACAAAGGACCCTCAAGCAGACTATGCACGTCAATTTGATGGAGAAGTGGTAAAAGATCAAGGACAGGTAATTTAATCCAGGCTGATGGAACAGGATCCAGAGCACAAGTGGTAAAATGCAGCCCTGCAAAGGATTTAGACAGTGCATCAGAGGACGATACATTGAAAGAAGTCCACGAAGAGCTAGAGGTCAATGGTATAGAACCCAGTTCCGAATCATTTGAGGTTGCCGGAAGCTTGCAAAGAAGTTACCGTAGAAAGAAAATACTGGGCTAAGATATCAGCAGAAACCCATATTCAAGGTTAACCTCTGAGGTGGTTGGGTAAGATTTGAAAATACAGAAAGCAATTTTTTTTTTAAATTAGAATCAACGGAATTACTTCATTGTGCTGGTGACCAGACATGGCACTCTCTCTCTCTCTCTCTCTTCCCCCCACCCCCTCCTCCAGCAGTGTATTATCCTCTCCCTCCCATAGCAGTGTATTACATAAGAACATAAGAAAAGCCCTACTGGGTCAGACCAATGGTCCATCCAGCCCAGTATCCTGCTTCCAACAGTGAACAATCCAAGTCAAAAGTACCTGGCAGAAACCCAGTTAGAAGCAACATTCCCTGCTACCAATCCTGGGCAAGAAGTGGCTTCCCCATGTCCATCTCAATAACGGACTATGCACTTTTCCTCCAGGAACTTGTCTAAACCTTTTTTAAATCCTTTTTTCCTCTCTGTCTCCTCTGTACTGCATTATCCTCTCCAGGCACATAGCCAAACGTCAGTTTTGAAGGGGGGGGGGGGGGCCTGAGCCTCTCTGTTTAAGCAATTTCTCAGACATGATCATAATTAATTTAAACCCATATTGTAATACTCCATCCGCAATAACTTTGTTATTACTACTTAATGTATACCATCCTGCATCACTTTTTGTTCTGTTAATTACAATAAGTTGTTAAGCCACATTGAACCTGATCTATTGGAATAATATGAAAACACATCAACAGAGCCTACAAAAGTCATCCTCAATGAAACAAATCATTCCTAAACCACCCAAATACACCAAAACACCTCTCTCACGACCTTACCTAACACCTTTCCATCTTAATCCTCTTTCACTTCAGCTTATTATCAACTATTTTTGTAAAACATGTAATGACGTTCTCATATCTATACTCTGTAAGCCACATTGAGCCTGCAAAAAGGTGGGAAAATGTGGGGTACAAATACAATAAATAAATATGGGATATAAATAAATAATAACCCCACATACCTGAGCTGGCGGGGGTCCCCAAGGCCCACCAGCAGAAGCCTTCCTCCAGCACTGTTTGTTGCCACATGCCACTTGCCCTGCTTCCCCCCCCCCCCCCCGGCACGTATGTGGGGAGAGGGGGTGGGGAAGCAGGGCAGGAAGTGCGTAGGCGAACAGCACTGGAGAAAGGTTTGGGGACCCCTGCCAGCAGACCTTGGGGGCCCGAATCCAATTTGGGGGGCCCAGGTCCCCTTGGCTACGCCACTTGTCCTCTCTCCTGTATCAGCTGTCTGCTGACATGGTGCTGTTCAGGGAAAGGGAAAAGGGAAGGGGGGTGGGATTTGATATACCACCTTTCTGTGGTTACAATCAATTAATGCAGTTATTTTGTCCCTGGGGAAATGGAGGGTGTCCCCTCTCCCTCTCTGCATTCTTCTGTGCATCCTAGCAGAGGTGGACTAACCAATTGGACAGTGCCTGGGGGCCAGAGGCTCTGCCCGGTTGCCTGCCGCCACACACTACAGCCCCACGGTCTATTGGTCGCTGCCGTAATTCTCTCCGATTGCACCACTATGTTTACAAATGACTGCCGAGACTACCGTGGGAAGTCTCAGCAGCCATTTTGTAAACACGCTGCCACGCTGGGCAGAGTAGAAGCAGCGGGTAGGCAGGAAAGAGGGGATTTATTTCCTGCCCCGAAGATGCCACAGCCACTAGACGACCAAGGCCCTTCAAGGTGGGGGAACAGCAGCAACACAGTGGGAGGGAGGCAGTACGGAGGGGCTGGGGACATATGTGGTGGCAGCAGCAGCATGGCCGGGGGGGGGGGGGGGGCCCAAAGTACTCTCAGTCTGCCCCTGCATCCTAGGCTGTTCAGAGCATCTGTTCTTTCTGGATCAGCCACCTCCATAGGGCATATCTCAGAAACTTGAATATGATCTTGCTGTCCCAGTGTCCTCTTGCAGTTTCTGGACCTGGATCTCATCATGAATCTGGCCTACCGCCAACTCTAGGCTGACCCTTCACCTCCAGCTTGCTCTTCTGGCTCATGCAGATACATAGTAACATAGTCGATAGCGGCAGATAAAGACCTGCATGGTCCACTCAGTCTGCCCAATTGTCACATTCATTCTCAATTCATGATTAAACCAATAATCCAGCAGTATTACCTACAACATTTTACTCGCTAAATTCAACCTCAAGATGTCGTCTCCTCCCCCACTGAGATACAAATCACCTTCACTCATAATATATATCAGATGAATGTGGTATAAAACACAGAAAACAGGAAAAAAGAAAAACATGGGGGATGACCAATCAAACTCCAACCCAAGGGTAACCTATTTATTTGAATATAAAAAGCTAAAATAGTCCTTCTTTTTGACAATCAACTTGTAGAACACAATAGACTTGACGCAGTCCTGCATTTCAGCATAGAAGGAACCTGCCTCAAGAGTCACAAGCCATTCAGTCTAGTTGATAATATAAAGATGTCAGTTTATACTGGGACATCAATTAGTAAGTCCAAAGCTGAAAGCAACACCATCAGTGCACAGAACATTTCAGTGAAAGCAACCGTATAGAGACATCTATCTTCAGTTATCTAAAGCGCGGTACATAAGACTAGCCCTACTGGGTCAGAACAATGGTCCATCCAGCCCAGTGTCCTGCTTCCAGCAGTGGCCAATCCAGGTCACAAGTACCTGGCAGAACCCCAAAGAGATAACGAGATTCCGGAATCTCAAAGAGTAACAACATTCCAGGCAGAAACCCAATGAGTAGTAACATTACAGAACCTCAAATAGTAACAACATTCCATCTAGAATCCCAAAGAGTAACAACATTCCATGCCCCCAATCCCAGGGCAAGCAGTGGCTTCCCCATGTCCATCTCAATAGCAGGTATTTATTTATTAGGATTTATTTACCGCCTTTTTGAAGGAATTCACTTAAGGCAACGTACAGTAAAGCTCACTGCACCCAAACAGCTGTGTTCTACAAGTTGACTGCCAACAAGAAGGGCTATTTTAGCTTTTTATATTCAAATAAATAGGTTTCCCTTGGGTTGGAATTTGATTGGTTGTCCCCCGTTTTGTTTTTTCTTGTTTTTCTTTGTGGTTTTGCTTAGGGGTCTCCTTTTCTTGTATAAACATATACTTGGAGTAGTGGAGGAGTAGCCTAGTGGTTAGTGCAGTGGACTTTGATCCTGGGGAACTGGGTTCGATTCCCACTGCAGCTCCTTGTGACTCTGGGCAAGTCACTTAACCCTCCATTGCCCCTGGTACAAAATAAGTACCTGAATATACTATGTAAACCGCTTTGAATGTAGTTGCAAAAACCTCAGAAAGGCGGTATATCAAGTCCCATTTCCCTGATCTATCGTTGCCATTTTCAGGACACAGACCATAGAAGTCTGCCCAGCACTGGTCCTTCCTCCCAACTACAGGAGCTACTGCTGAACCCACACCAGCCGTTCTGCTCTGTCTTGCCATTTTTGGGATACTGACTGCTGAAGTGTCTAGTGAATGGCTTGTTGGCACCCCCCTCCCCCCCACACACACATGAATGTCACAGCCTGGACTATTGTAACTCGAGGGGGTGAAAGACAACAGGACTGACAGCCATGACCAGGACAATGAGGTGTTTTCTTGCAAAAAGAACACCTAAAACTGTAATTAGCTTGCACACATCTTCTTCCTGCCTGGAGTCCCCCCCCCCCTCCCCCCCAGCTCTCACTAACCCCAGTGCTGTGTCTGTGAAGACAAGCTGGGAGGCAGCTGGTGATGCACCAGTTCTTCCCAGTTCCTGGACAGATTTCTGACCAGCCCTGGTTATTCAATTCACATCGCAATACAGTAAGTACAGATAGTCCATTTTAAAACCATATGGCATTGGTGCTGCATCAAGATAGGACTGTAAAATCTTCCTTCGGGAACTGGACCTCTCATAAGCATCACATTTACCCTGTAAAGTAATTCCAGGGATCCCACCAGATGGGTATCACCTGCCTGAGGCAACCCTTCCTACAACCCCTCATCCTCATTAAGGAGGACATTCCCTCTGTACAAACTCCCTCCCCAGCTTCATCTTCTTACTTTTCAAAATCCAAGGTAAAGGGGGGCCTTCGAGTTCCTCTTAGCTGCTGCAGGTACAGATACCAAGGTCCGTCTGCCATCCTGCTCTGAAAAACCAGAAACCTAGAGACTCTTAGAGTGACTGTATGGTTACTCCTAGTGTCCGTGTGGTGATTCTGGTTTTCCCTTCACTGTTCTGCCCTTCTCTCAGACATTTTGAAAGATGCACTTTCCTCTTTTCAGCTTTTACACCCACTTTACATTTTATAGCCCACAGAGAGGAAGCTGGAGAAGTCTCATTCGACTAGTTTGACAAATATGAGAATTAATACTCAGATCAGCTGCCTCCTGCAGGAACAGGACCCCTCCTCCAATTCAAATTGAAGCAAGAGCTCTGCTACCAACAGGCCATCACATCTCACAGCAGGCACGGATGAATGTCTCGGGGATCACATTGTAGCCAGAGAGAAGGGAGAGACAATGAAGGAAGCAAGAGAGTGTGGGACAGTGATGGGAGCCAGAGAGAGAGAGAAAGAGACAATGAAGGAAGCAAGAGGGAATGGGGACAGTGATGGAACTAAAGCAACAGAGGAGACAATGAAGGAATTAAGAGAGAGTTGGACAAAAATGTGAGCGAGAGACAAAGAAGGAAGCAAGAGAAAGTGGCACAGTGATGGGAGCCAAAGCAAGAGAGAGAGACAATGAAGGAAGCAAAAGAAAGTGGGACAGTGATGGGAGCCGGAGCGAGAGGAATACTGATGAGAGATGGAGGGAGCAGGACAGTCAGGGCTGACCCAACTATTAGGCAAGACTAGGAAGTCACCTGGGCAGCAGCTTCTTGGGGAGCAGCAAAGAGCATCTGCAGTCAAAGCAAAAGACTAGATCCGGACAGCCAGAAGCTGAAAGAACCATCAATGCATCCTTTCATCTGCAGGAAGGGTGGGAAATTTTCAAATAGCCAGTGGCGTACCAAGGGGGGGGGGGCGGTGGGGACGGTCCGCCCCGGGTGCACACTGCTGGGGGGGTGCCAAGCACCAGTCAGTAGTAACCTGTTCCGGGGCAGAGGGAGCATGGAAACGAACGACGCTGACTGGCGCACGGCACCCCCCCCAGTGGCGTGCACCCGGGGGGGGGGGGTTCTTTCGCCGGGGTGGGGGGGTGTCCCTTCACCAGGGGGGCGGGGCGCATCGGCGATCCGCCCCGGGTGTCAGCGCCCCTCGGAACACCACTGCAAATAGCTCATTTATCTAAGTAAATAATGTTTGGAAAATCCCCCCCCTACACACACATACAATGTTTAATATTTAAAATCAAGATGTGATGGGAGAAGCAGACTAGGGGCCTGAATTTAATGGTGTGGGGGGGGGGGGGAGATGTCAGACTGAAGATTTACCTAGGGTGCCCAATACCTCTGCACCATCCCTAGGGATGTTGATAGAAACCAGAGAGTGAAAGCCTGATGGGAGATAAATGGACAGGGACAGTGATGAGTGCTGGAGAGAGAGGAAGAGGGATGGAGAATGGAGGGAGAGGGACAGAGGGAAGTGCTGAAGAGAGAGAGAGAGAAAGAGAGAGGGGAAGAGGGATGGAGAACAGAGAGAGACACTGATGGGAGCTGGAGAGAGAAGAATGATGGGTGATAGTGAGAGTGGGAGCCAGCTAGATGCAGAATGGTGAAGGATGAAGGGAGAGGAGGGATGGGCAATGGAGGGAGAAGGGACAGTGATGAGCCCTGGGATCTGCTCTGCAGAGCTTGCTATTTGGGGAGGGTGTTCTCAGGTCCTGAAGGCTTGTGCTGGGTCTCCCATTATGGAATTTCAGAGATGGTGTCTGCAAGGACAGCGACCAGGGAATTGGCAGCCAGTGGCTCAGTGACTCACAGGCACTGTTTTTAGCTCAGGCAGGGTGAGAGGTTTTGGGGGATGGGAGTTGAGTGTTTTGCCCTTTGTGGTATGAATGCCAGTATTAAATAACATGACACTGGCACAGTGCGGGAAACAGGGCTGAAGGAGGGTGGGTTGTATCGAAGAACCCAACAATTCACAAGTTTGCCAGTCTTCCATCCTGCACTGCCCTAGTGAGGGAAGGGGGGGGGGGGGCTCAGTCTGTGGGACACACGGGTATCGAGTGGTTGAGAGACTGGTTGCTGTGTCGGTCCGTGAATGTGAAGAAATAAAGGTTAATAAGACGAATATAAGCTGATATCTATTTATTCATTCTGACTTGAAGAAGAGGGATTTAGCTCCAAAAATTTCCAGATAGTTCAATAAAAAGGGATACTTTATATTTTTCTTTTAATTTGCATGTATCAATTTTCACTTCTGTGAATTTCTTCTGAACACCGATTTAGTCTTTTCAGGACACCTGGGTTTTTTGGGGTGGGGGGGGGGGGGGGGATACACATAAGTTTTATGTTAACCTGGCCCTGCCTTGGGTGAATCTCTTATCAGTTAACCAATGTAATGAGACCCCAGAGCCACCTGGTCAGTGAACTGCTTACTTTAGAAGGTGCCCCCCCCCCCCCCCCCCCCCCACTGCCTCTGTCAGGTACAGCAAACTTAAACATGGAAGTATTTGTTCACTTCCCCTTTCAAATTTAGTGCAAAGTCCGTGACCCTGTGGACTTTGTACAAAAGCAAACAATTTGGACACTGATCCCCCAAACAGTTAAAAAGTGAATGAAAGGAAGAGAGGAATGGAGTATGGAAAAGACAGTTCCTGGGTTATCATCCCTGGTGGGGTCAGGATTTCCCCCAGGATTAAACAGTTTCTCTATCATTTCCCTGATTTCCTCTCAGTTTTGGGATCTTTGCGTCCTACAGGAGGAAATGAGTTTCTCTTCCTACCTCTCTGGTTTTGCTCTGCATACAAAGATTGGCTTCTTGGGATCTGCCACACTCAGGAATTAGACTTTTGCCCATCCTAGAGTTTGATGCTCTGCTTTAAAAGCTGAAGAGGCAGCAGGCTGGAAGTTTACAAGACAGCCTGGACGGTGTTTTCTTCATGATTCAGAGCAGGGAAAATGCCTGCTTGGCTTTTACTCCCTAATAATCCTACAGATGCGGGGCATGCGTCACTAGAAAGGCTTTGAACTCTTGGGGGTTCCTGCAGCACCTCACCCCAGCCGTCTCTACATCATCTTACTTCTAAACTTTTACAATCAGCACAATTCAATCACAGCATTGAATCTTCCCCCAGAAAGCAACATATGTAACTCCACCTCCAGCCTTTTCTACCTCTTGCAACACCATTTGCTGGGAGTGAGTACACACATGCAAACTGTACTGCACTCTTAATCTCACTGCATAATTAGATCCAGCTCACTGCAAGTGACTAATGCAGTGACCCAATTCACAGCTTAACCTCACTGCAAGTGACTAATGCAGGGACCCAATTCACAGCTTAACCTCACTGCAAGTGACTGACCCAATTCGCAGCTTAACCTCACTGCAAGTACTTAATGCAGTGACCCAATTCATAGCTTAACCTCACTGCAAGCGACTAATGCAGTGACCCAATTCACAGCTTGACCTCACTGCAAGTGCTTAATGCAGTGACCCAATTCATAGCTTAACCTCACTGCAAGCGACTAATGCAGTGACCCAATTCACAGCTTGACCTCACTGCAAGTGCTTAATGCAGTGACCCAATTCATAGCTTAACCTCACTGCAAGTGACTAATGCAGTGACCCAATTCACAGCTTAACCTCACTGCAAGCGACTAATGCAGTGACCCAATTCACAGCTTAATCTCACTGCAAGTGACTAATGCAGTGACCCAATTCACAGCTTAACCTCACTGCAAGCGACTAATGCAGTGACCTAATTCACAGCTTAATCTCACTAAATGATCTGATCCATCTCACTGCAAGTGGCCCAGTTTCACTGCATAATATTGTTCATCAGAATTCACCACTCATCCCCTCTCCATCAGCATTTCCAGTACCATTTTTCAGTCATGGTGAACTTTGATTTTGTATACGTTTTTCTATCATTAGCCTGATCTGAGGGTCCAGCTGACCCCCTTGGACAAAAAGAAATAATCCTCCCCTGATAAGTAATGAGCTAAATTCAAAATCTATCTGATATACCTTAAACCATCTTCTCGTCTCCATCTTCCCTACACCATATCCCTCCAAATCTCTTTCCTTTTGCCTATCTTTCCTTGTTTACCTTTCCATGTTCAATTCACATATTCTTAAAACCTTACTATTACTATGTTTATTTCAGTTTGTAATATTCTCCTTACAATACTTACAATTCTATTTACTATGTAAGCCGCATTGAACCTACTGTGTGTGGGAAAGCGCGGGGTACAAATGTAATAAATAATAATAATATAGATTTCAAAACTGTCTTCTCCGCTGCCTCCTGTCAGGAAAAGCTGAGCAGATCTTGGAGACCAGGAAAACGTCTCTGAGGGCCGGATGCATCAAAGCTACCATGCTGGCAGTGATCATTTTGAGCCGGTTTAGCGATCACGGTATTGAATCACAAATGCGCAAAAGCCTACAGCGACCTGTTTACCGCACTCACAAACGCACAATGAAAACGCTATACAAATGTATTGTAATTTATAAGTTCTTATTCAAATGAAGGCAATTGCATGATGTACAGCTGTTTATGGGCGATGCACCCCTTTAACATGATATATTTAACGGGTGCTCAGGGGCTGCCGGTAACTTCAGGAGCTGTCATCTGCCGTCAGCATAAGCGCGTGCATAACTGTTGTCACCAATGTACTATTTATGCACGCATGCGTGTGTGCACATCCTGGGAAAAAAGATGTTAACAAACCACACTTACCACCCGCCCATGGCCTCATCTCTCCGCATCCTCCTGCATATCCAGCATTCCTATCCAAAGTTAGGAACCTCCCCCCCCCCCTAAAATATTTTTGCAGCCCACAGATAAAACAACTCGCTCAATTCAAAAAAATGAAAAAAAATGGGGGAATTGAGAAACGTCGCACACTCACCAACGAAAATGTGAAAGCGCAAAAAAAAAAAAAACAGGACACAAGCAATGTGGCACAGCACACGATAACCGCCTAGACAGTGACTAAAAAATCACGCGCAGATCGGGGTCTATAAGGCTCTGCTGGCAAGTGACGTCTATCTCACACGCCTATGATACACGTCTATGATGCGATCTTTTTAGACCTGTGTACAAGTTCTTAGCGAATGACTATTGCGCGCATGTCTTTGAAATACCGCTACCGTGGATTTCAACAGGTTAGCGAGATTTTCATGCATTGACCTTTGTATTACTGCGCGGCTCACTAGCATGCAATTTTTTTTTTGAGCATCAGTCGTTTTTTTTCAAAGTCAGTATCGTGTAATGTGGATCTTTACATTTTCGCTGCTTTAACGTTTCTTTGAATCTGTCGGTACTGTGGGGGAGGGACAGACAGCAAGCAACAGAGAGAGAGCAATTTCAGGAAGTCTAGCACTACTGCCACCTCATTTACATACGACAGTCCTTGATGCGTGAAGAGCAGTCCTGTGGTGGTACCTGAACCACTCAGCTCATCTGGGACCCTAGTTCACATGAAAGGGGCTGAGGCAAGAGCACCCAAGGAAACACCTGCTCTCTCCCAAGGCAGCATCTCTGCTCCTCCCTGGTCCAGTCAGGGTCTGGGTCAGGCTTTCCCACTACTGTAATTGGAGCAGAGCAAAACACGACCCACCGGTCCCTGGCATGAAGGACAAAGCAGAGTCAGGAGCCGGAACCAGCCTAAGCCAGCAGGATCGAACCTGCTAAATGCTGCCTGCACGGGACGGGGAGCAGCCTGGCATGAAGCTGGCAAAGTGCCAAGTCGCTCAAATGCAGGAATCTCTGCTGTCCCGGCCGGTTGCACTACAGCCGGTGCTGCCCTGGGTGTTTTGCAAGAAGCTCTTTGCTCGTCGCCCTTCAAAGTAGCCTGGGATCAAAGTTTGGCCAGGGGACAACGAGCTGGAAAGTGACCCAGAGGGAGGGAGGAGCTCAGGGGGGGGGGGGGGCAGAGTCGTTTTGGAGCCCGGGGATCCGGTGCCCTCTTCCCATCTCCCTCTGCCCCGCCTCACTTACCGCCGCTGCCGGTGAAGGTCAGACGGGGAAACGGGCTGGACCAGTGGCCCAAGTTCGGGGAGTCGGTGCCAAACGGTGGAAGGGCGACGTTGTGGGCGTTGCTGGGTCCCGGTGTCCCCCCCGCGGTGCCCGGATCGCCCTCCGCTGCCCGGCCGGTGCCCGAACTTAGTCCGCGCGCCCCGGAGCCAAGTTGACAGCGCCCGCCCGCCCGTCACTTTCACGCTCCGCCCCCTGCGGGGCGGGGCAGCCTGCCAGATGTAGCTCCGCCTCCGTGAGCTATGCATGCCGGGAAATGGAGTTTCACCCGCCTCTCGCGCTCTGATCGAAACCGGCAGCTGAGGGAGCGCTCGACACCGGCTTTCAACGAACCCACTTAGCAGTTAAGTGCTTAGACGTGAATAACTTCGTTTATAACATGCTTCTTTCTTACATATTGGTGTAGAGTCTGGGACCTGTGATTTATTTCCTTTATAACATGCCTGTTTCATATAATCCGCCTGCAAGCGTGGACGTGGTGTAGAGTCTGGGACCTGGGATTTATTTCACTTATTACATGCCTGTTTCATATAATCCATCTGCAAGCATGGACGTGGTGTAGAGTCTGGGACCTGTGATTTATTATTACATGCCTGTTTCATATAATCCGCCTGCAAGCGTGGACGTGGTGTAGAGTCTGGGACCTGGGATTTATTTCATTTATTACATGCCTGTTTCGTATAATCTGCCTGCAAGTGTGGACGTGTTGTACAGTCTGGGACCTGGGATTTATTTCATTTATAACATGCCTGTTTCGTATAATCTGCCTGCAAGTGTGGACGTGGTGTAGAGTCTGGGACCTGGGATTTGTTTAATTTATTACATGCCTGTTTCATATAATCTGCCTGCAAGCGTGGACGTGGTGTAGAGTCTGGGACCTGGGATTTATTTCATTTATTACATGCCTGTTTCATATAATCCACCTGCAAGCATGGACGTGGTGTAGAGTCTGGGACCTGTGATTTATTATTACATGCCTGTTTCGTATAATCTGCCTGCAAACGTGGACGTGGTGTAGAGTCTGGGACCTGGGATTTATTTCATTTATTACATACCTGTTTCATATAATCAGCCTGCAAGCATGGACGTGGTGTAGAGTCTGGGACCTGGGATTTATTTCATTTATTACATGCCTGTTTCATATAATCCGCCTGCAAGCATGGACGTGGTGTAGAGTCTGGGACCTGGGATTTATTTCATTTATTACATACCTGTTTCATATAATCCGCCTGCAAGCATGGACGTGGTGTAGAGTCTGGGACCTGGGATTTATTTCATTTATTACATGCCTGTTTCATATAATCTGCCTGCAAGCGTGGACGTGGTGTAGAGCCTGGGACCTGGGATTTATTTCATTTATAACATGCCTGTTTCGTATAATCTGCCTGCAAACGTGGACGTGGTGTAGAGTCTGGGACCTGGGATTTATTTCATTTATAACATGCCTGTTTCATATAATCCGCCTGCAAACATGGACGTGGTGTAGAGTCTGGGACCTGTGATTTATTATTACATGCCTGTTTCATATAATCCGCCTGCAAGCATGGTGTACAGTCTGAGACCTGTGATTTATTTCATTTATTACATGTCTGTTTCATATGGACGTGGTATAGAGTCTGGGACCTGGGATTTATTTCATTTATTACATGCCTGTTTCATATAACCCACCTGGGGGCTCATTTTCAAAGCACTTAGCCTCCCAAAGTTCCATAGAAACCTATGGAACTTAGCCTCCCAAAGTGCTTTGAAAATATGCCTCCTGGTGTACAGTCTGGGACTTTTGACTCTACCATTTTCTTGGACATTTGTGACACCTTCTTCATCCTCTCACTCATTCTTCTGCCTGCTGTTGGGGTTTCTACTCTTTGCTATTTTAAAATAAGTAAGAGCCAGGGCCAGGAAGGATTAAGATGGGGGCTCTAGGCAAACAAAAAGTGGTGTCTCTCTCCTAATATAAATATGTTTTAAAACCTTAACTCCTACAAACAGGGCTGCACACGAGTGTAGGAGGAGGAAGCCACAAGAAAGAAACTCTGCTGTCTGGTTACGCCTGCCAACTGGATGGGTTGAGGTAGGAGAAGATTTACCTGCTTATTTGGACTGAGCTCACACTTTTCTCAGAAGCAGCTCAAAGTTGGGCAGACTCAAGAAAAATGTCAGAAAGTATTTTTTCACAGAGAGAGTGGTGAATACTTGGAATGCCCTCCCGCTGGAGGTGGTGGAGATGAAAACGGTAACGGCATTCAAAAATGCCTGGGATAAACATAAAGGAATCCTATTCAGAAGGAAGGGATCCTCAGAAGCTTAGCTGAGATTGGGTGGCGGAGCCGGTGGTGGGAGGCGGGGCTAGTGTTTGGGAGGTGGGGCTAATACTGGACAGACGTCTACGGTCTGTAACCTGTAAATGGCAGATACAAATCAAGGTCAGGTATACATATAAAGTAGCACATATGAGTTTATCTTGTTGGGCAGACTGGATGGACCGTACAGGTCTTTCTCTGCCGTCATCTACTATGTTACCACGTTTACTATAAAGCTCATTGTGAACATCAATAATAATCCTATTGTTACTGTTATATTATATGATATTTTTCTTGCTATTTGATTTTCCTTAAATTATAATAGTAGCATGATCATTTTCCCTGTAGAAACAGATTTTCACTAACATTTTTAGCCAATGGGACAAAAGGGGAGGCAAGAGTAGCTACCCTCACTAGCATTCGTCACTCTTTAATTATCCTTAATTGATTTTGACAGGTTGCCATGCCCACTTCTGGTCACATCAGCCAATCGGAATCAAGGATCTGCCCAGGCCAAGCCCATTCTCTACCCACATCTCAACCATTCCCCACCCACATCCTGACTCTTTGGTGACATTGCCGCATATTATGTCATAGCCCTGTCCATGCCCCACCCCTTTTGCATAATCCCACCCTAACCCCCTTATTTACATAAACTCACCTCTTTTTGCATAATTCTGCCCCAAACCCTGGCCCTTTTGGTGACATCACTGGAAGTGAAGTCATAGCCATGCCCCTTTTCCAAGATGGTGGCAACTAGTGGACACATCACATCACTTCCTGTTTCATAGTACTTGCCGTCATCATGAATGTGTCACGTGATAGGAAATGACGTCAATTGCCTCCACCGCCAAGGCCCCCTTTTTACCGCAGCAGCCATTTATTTGCTGCATAGCTAGTTCCTGCAGGAAAGAGAGACTTCCCTTTTACTCGATGCGGTAAAAGGGGGCCTCGGCGAGCATGAAAAACACGCGCCGACGCCAGCGCAGGCCCCCTTTTCCCTCAGCTTAGTAAAAAGGGCCCCTTAGTGTTTCTGAAGTCTAGAACCTTCACTTTTGAATTAACCCTCTACACACCATCTTGTGATCACTGGATGCCAGGAGATGGTCACCTACTTATAACATCCAAAACGCTCTTATTAAGTCCAGTATGACCCCATCACACGATTAGAAGTTTTACTTCTGTTATACTCAGAAGCTCATCCTTCACAGTTTCAGGAATCAAATGAGAGACACAAAACATATTGATGTAACTAGTTTTATTTTCAGAAACAGCTTTAGAGAGAGGGGGGGGGGGGGTCAATGTTGCTAATTAAGTATGACAGTTTCAGAGTGGTGACGTTTGATCATGGCTTGTGGTTTACCTTGGCCAGTAATCATAGGAGGGAACTGTGCTGACTGTGTCAACCTTATCTTAAGGATAATTAGGAATTTGTTAAAAACCATTGGAGCCAAATTAGTACTGTGTGTCTTCCTGGCATCTCATGGAACTTGTAAAAATTGTAAAAATATACTGACTATAGAAACCATTTTCTTCAAAGAAAAGGTAACTCTCCAGGTGGGATCTCTTCATGGTTTTATTTTTATTTTTGGAGAAGACACTGTCGATGTAGAGCTTCACAAGGGTAATCGTTAAGTCTGGATGTCATGGTAAGTAGAAGAATGGTGAGGTAGAGCCAGGGCGATAATTCAGTTTATGCCGACTGAGCAAAACCAACCCTATTGTTGGACATGTCGAAGACAGAGTAATACTGCCTGAGGAAGACGTCTCCCAGGATCCAGAGGGGTTGTCCATTCTGGGAAGGCAGGTACGTTTCCTCCACCCCAACCGAGCAGTAGCCATTGTTCTGGAAAAGATGAAAGGAAAGGCACAGGGTCAAACGTCCCGTTATTAGTGCGATAATTAAGGCCTTTGTACCCCTACTTGCACGTCACGTATCCCCACAACCAGGCAGCTCCAGCTTCCATACACAATCTAGAAGCATCTGATGAGTTCCTGGACAGCATCCAACAAGATCGTTGGTGGTCAGTCATCTATAAATGGGAGGCACTGTGGGGGAAGGGTGAGCTAGTGATTGAAGAAGGACAAGAGCCAATGACTGCATCGATTCCAGAAAGAGCTCTGGAGCGCAATCCCTGGCTGAGGACTGGCCACTAAGGTGGAGAAACCCCTCCTGCCAGCTCCCAGCTTTGCTTCCAGTTCAACAGGAACCCACCCAGTGAAAGATAGGAGTCCTTGGAGAGAAATGGAATCTGAGCTGAAGAGTTAAGGCTGAACTGTGGGGTGCTGACAGCTTTCTTCAATTAAATATATTAAACTTTTGAAATAAATAGTTGTTTTCCTTTTTATCATGTATGTGAATATTCCTTAGAATTTGGATCAGAGCAGATCATACATTTTAAAAAGAAATGCATACGTTTTGGCTTTCAAAATATTGTGTAGCACCTGATTGCAGAAGAATACTTTCCAGAAAGATTTGCAACTGCTTAATTTGTGGAAAGAAGTGTGACAAATTCTTTAATGCTTTGAACATGCTTAGAAGTGAAAGTCCATAAGCAAAGCGAATGGTACATTGAGGAGGGGTGAGAGCCAGAAACCAGCAAGCCACTGTGCGTGAGACCTTTGCAGAAAAGACCAGGCAGGAAGAGTTGGTGATGGTTTACCTGGAGAATGTAAGCGGAAGGAGGGAGTGGGAAAGAGACTCCATTGATGACGAAGCTGATGGTTGGCAGGTTCTGGACGTTGTTGCAGTTCACCAGATACTGTGAGGGATAAGAGAAGAGTCAGTGCACGGCCAGCTCATGCTGTCTTATCAGACTGCTCATTTCATCTGCTTCCTGATCTGTGTGACTGCCATTTTCACCCAGCTTCTTTGCAGCAACTTTAAAAAAGTAATCTAAGAAGCTGCAGCTGATATGTCCCTTCCCAGAATTCTTATGTGGTCTATGACTGACCTCTGTTCCTTTCCCCACTTTGTCCTTTTGTTTTATCCTGCCAAGAACACTTTCTAAAGTTTTGTCCCTACCTCTCCATATTGATTCTGCTCAGCTCCAAGATACTGGAGCAGGTATCCCATGTACTGCTGTGGAACGGTGAGGGGAGAGGTTCCAGTGTCCACAATCGCCTGGCAGCCTTGACTGCACCAGCCGGTAGCCTTTCCGTTGATGGCAAATCTGTGGAGACACAAAGAATTCATTAGATGGTGAGGAATGTTCAAACAAGGAGGTTTCTAAATCAACAGATCTAAGTCTGACTTATATGTTCATGAGACCCCAGACATAGCCTTGATTTTAGTTTGAACAACTTTTGTGCTAAGTAGTAACATCACACTTTTTTTCTGGTGAGAATGCAATTTGAAGATCTTTGTTGAAGGGAGCGTGTCCATAAGAACATACAGTGGGGGAAATAAGTATTTGATCCCTTGCTGATTTTGTAAGTGTGCCCACTGACAAAGACATGAGCAGCCCATAATTGAAGGGTAGGTTATTGGTAACAGTGAGAGATAGCACATCACAAATTAAATCCGGAAAATCACATTGTGGAAAGTATATGAATTTATTTGCATTCTGCAGAGGGAAATAAGTATTTGATCCCCCACCAACCAGTAAGAGATCTGGCCCCTACAGACCAGGTAGATGCTCCAAATCAACTCGTTACCTGCATGACAGACAGCTGTCGGCAATGGTCACCTGTATGAAAGACACCTGTCCACAGACTCAGTGAATCAGTCAGACTCTAACCTCTACAAAATGGCCAAGAGCAAGGAGCTGTCTAAGGATGTCAGGGACAAGATCATACACCTGCACAAGGCTGGAATGGGCTACAAAACCATCAGTAAGACGCTGGGCGAGAAGGAGACAACTGTTGGTGCCATAGTAAGAAAATGGAAGAAGTACAAAATGACTGTCAATCGACAAAGATCTGGGGCTCCACGCAAAATCTCACCTCGTGGGGTATCCTTGATCATGAGGAAGGTTAGAAATCAGCCTACAACTACAAGGGGGGAACTTGTCAATGATCTCAAGGCAGCTGGGACCACTGTCACCACGAAAACCATTGGTAACACATTACGACATAACGGATTGCAATCCTGCAGTGCCCGCAAGGTCCCCCTGCTCCGGAAGGCACATGTGACGGCCCGTCTGAAGTTTGCCAGTGAACACCTGGATGATGCCGAGAGTGATTGGGAGAAGGTGCTGTGGTCAGATGAGACAAAAATTGAGCTCTTTGGCATGAACTCAACTCGCCGTGTTTGGAGGAAGAGAAATGCTGCCTATGACCCAAAGAACACCGTCCCCACTGTCAAGCATGGAGGTGGAAATGTTATGTTTTGGGGGTGTTTCTCTGCTAAGGGCACAGGACTACTTCACCGCATCAATGGGAGAATGGATGGGGCCATGTACCGTACAATTCTGAGTGACAACCTCCTTCCCTCCGCCAGGGCCTTAAAAATGGGTCGTGGCTGGGTCTTCCAGCACGACAATGACCCAAAACATACAGCCAAGGCAACAAAGGAGTGGCTCAGGAAGAAGCACATTAGGGTCATGGAGTGGCCTAGCCAGTCACCAGACCTTAATCCCATTGAAAACTTATGGAGGGAGCTGAAGCTGCGAGTTGCCAAGCGACAGCCCAGAACTCTTAATGATTTAGAGATGATCTGCAAAGAGGAGTGGACCAAAATTCCTCCTGACATGTGTGCAAACCTCATCATCAACTACAGAAGACGTCTGACCGCTGTGCTTGCCAACAAGGGTTTTGCCACCAAGTATTAGGTCTTGTTTGCCAGAGGGATCAAATACTTATTTCCCTCTGCAGAATGCAAATAAATTCATATACTTTCCACAATGTGATTTTCCGGATTTAATTTGTGATGTGCTATCTCTCACTGTTACCAATAACCTACCCTTCAATTATGGGCTGCTCATGTCTTTGTCAGTGGGCACACTTACAAAATCAGCAAGGGATCAAATACTTATTTCCCCCACTGTAAGTGTTGCCACACTGGGTCAGGCCGAAGGTCCATCAAGGCCAGTAGCCTGTTTCCACAAGTATCTGGCAAGATCCCAGAACAGTAAAATTGATTTTATGCATCTTATCCTAGAACATGTAGTGGATTTTCCCCAGTCCATCTTAATAATGGATTATGGGCTTAAGAAATGATCCCAAACCTTTTTTAAACCCTGCTAAGCTAACTGCTTTTACCATATTTTCTGGTAACAAATTCCAGAGTTTAATTACACGTTAGTTATAGAAATGGCCCTCCATACAGTGTTTCCCAACGACCGAGCCTTCAGACCCAATCAGACATGCCACTCCTGATACTCGTGTCTGGACTGGCACATGGAACTCTGCAGCTACAAGAGAGACCAGAAGTGGTGTTTAAACAAGGCCGAACTGGTTTCTGAATATGTCTTTTCTTTGATACAAACTTTCCAAAGAGAAGCTGAGTTAGACTGGTATAACATAATTAGCAGAGGCAAGTGGCAGCTTGTAGACTAAGCAATTTATTCAGCTTTTGAGGCCTAGAGTCCACTTTGTTAAATGCATGAAGTTCGGGACATGGGTACATGTCTATAAGGTGCCACCTGCCTCCGGGTACTCACACGTGCCTCTCTCCTTCCTAGATACAGCATGAGCCGCTGAATGTGGGAATTAACAGGCAGCATGCAAGGTGCAGATAATCGAGTGCATACACACACTGCACTGTTTGTTATGTTCTATATGTGAATAGACCCCTGACGCAGGCCCTAGAGGCGAAACACAGTATGTTTCAAGTCGCTGTGATTTTGAATAAAGGATCTTCTGCCATCCATTGTCCACTTCGCTGTTGCTTGCTTGTGTCTCGGTATATTGCAGAGTGAGTTTTTCTTAGTTTTGTGTTGTGCAAAAATAACCTATTTAGAAATGCCGCACGTAAAACAATCCTGGCACACTGGACGCTTGAAGAGCCCCCGGTTGTCAATCTTTGGCTAGCCAGAATGAAGCAGATGGCTCGCTGGGAGCAGGAGCGTTATAAGTCCTTGGGACAGAGAGGACGGGGATATGGATATGTCTGGAGCTCTTTGAGAAGTCGTATCTTGAGTCTCAGGTTTCTCCAGGAGCAGGGGAGGGAGGGGGGAAGGATGGGGGGGGGGGGGGGGGGAGGGACGGGGGGGGGGGGGGGGAAGAAAAATAAAAATGAGGTGGAAGGTTATACGTACTAATGGCTGATATGATACTTGCTCATGTGTATTGGGAACTGCAGCTCCCATGCATTTATTTACAAGTTGAGTATTTACAAGTTGAGAATTTGTTTGAAGTTTGCAGTTGCTGTTGCTCTGGTGTCACTAGAGAGACTTCACAGACATGTCATGTATGTTGCAACATACGAAAAATTTTGCCTGTTTTTGTTATATGCCTTTCATACTTTTAATAAAAATATATTCCAAAAAAAAAAAAAAGAAATGCTCCCCCCCCCCCCCCCCCACCCCCGGACCCTAGAAATAATTTTAGAATATTACCTCCAAAGATAAGACTAGAAGACAAGGGGAGGAAAGAAGATGGAAAAACAGGCTGCAAGTTCTTTGAGAATGCAGAAGAGACTCACTCATCTATGCCAATCTGCCAGTATACTTCCTGGGTGACTGGAGCCCAGTTGATCTGACCAGAGTAGAGGTTGTTATCGACTCCTCCGAAGATAACTTCACCGGATTGACTGGAAGGAAATGATAAACATGAAATAAGTCAGAGATCAGAAGCAGCTGATATCAACTTCATATTTCTCTTTAGCTAAGCTACCTCTGATTTGACTTCAGCTATGATTCCTCTCTGATCGAGCTCGTCTGCTTCTGTCGATTGTTTTGCCTTCACATTTTGCTGTGTCATTATGTGGGCAATGAGGAGATAAGCAAAACAAAGAAGGGAGGACCAACCCCTACGTAAGTGAACCCCCAAAACAACAGTGGAGTAAGGGTGGACCCTTGGCCTTCTCAACTCTAAGAAATTGCTGCCAGAGGATAAGGCTGGAATGACAGTGTTCATCAATATTATGATACAAAGACATTGTACCATGACTAAGATGATTACTGACCCACTCTAAATCTTTGCTAGAGACCTTCAAGATGTTATGATTCCTGATGCAGGCGTTTCTGCCAAAATATGAACCCACTATCATCATAAGCCTCTTGGTACAATGTTGTACTGTTTTATACTTCAGATATTTATATAATAAAATAATTTTGGCTTATTCTGTTGGGAAGGCCAAGAGTCGACCAGTACTCCAAGGAGGAGATACCCAGGACCAGCAGATCAGATCAAGTGCATACATTTCCTCCTGAATAAACTGGGGTAAACAGTTTACTACAGATAATGGAAAACTAGTGAATGCTTTGTAATAGCATAACCTCACTTACAATGGGCTTAACGCAGTTCTGATTTTCTGATTGTACAGACATTTCATGTTACAGCAATGAAAGCATCTTCTTCAGCCAGAAGCCCCTTAACCGGCACAGAGACCGAATGCTGGGCTGCATTACCTGCTCATATAAACACTGAAGATCGGATAGGTGAGCAGGTTCTGCTGAAGCATGCCCTGCATCACAGTGGTGGCGCCCCCTGCTGACATTGCAGGGTACGCCATTCCAAAAATCCCATCAAACTTGGAGTAGTAGAAGCTGCTGCCAGTTTCGGATGTTGTGAGACCAAATTCCTGATTTGTGATAGCGAGGTTCTGGACCTGGAGGTTTGGAAAGATGGAAAAGGAAGTTGATGCGGAATGTGTGAATGAACTCACTGTGCTTAGAATACAAATGATGTCTGTTTTGTCTTCTCCTAGAAGCTTCTGGTACTGAAGGGTTTTTGTCTTTCTAGATTTTAAACAGCTGTAAATACAGGTTGAATAATACATAGTAACATAGTAAATGACGGCAGAAAAAGACCTGCATGGTCCATCCAGTCTGCCCAACAAGACAAACTCATATGTGCTAATTTTTGTGTATACCCTACTTTGATTTGTACCTGTCCTCTTCAGGGCACAGACCGTATAAGTCTGTCCAGCACTATCCCCGCCTCCCAACCACCAGCCCCGCCTCCCACCACTGGCTCTGGTACAGACCGTTAAGTCTGCCCAGCACTATCCCTGCCTCCCACCACCGGCTCTGGCACAGTCCGTATAAGTCTGCCCAGCACTGTCCCTGCCTCCCACCACCAGCCCCGCCTCCCACCACTAGCTCTGGCACAGACCGTATAAGTCTGCCCAGCACTATCCTCGCCTCCCACCACCGGCTGGCTCTGCCACCCAATCTCGGCTAAGCTTCTGAGGATCCATTCCTTCTGAACAGGATTCCTTTATGTTTATCCCACGCGTGTTTGAATTCTGTTACCGTTTTCATTTCCACCACCTCCCGCGGGAGGGCATTCCAAGCATCCACTACTCTCTCCGTGAAAAAATACTTCCTGACATTTTTCTTGAGTCTGCCCCCCTTCAATCTCATTTCATGTCCTCTCGTTCTACCACCTTCCCATCTCCGGAAAAGGTTCGTTTGCGGATTAATACCTTTCAAATATTTGAACGTCTGTATCATATCACCCCTGTTTCTCCTTTCTTCCAGAGTATACATGTTCAGGTCATCAAGTCTCTCCTCATATGTCTTGTAACGCAAATCCCTTACCATTCTCGTAGCTTTTCTTTGCACCGCTTCAATTCTTTTTACATCCTTCGCAAGGTACGGCCTCCAAAACTGAACATAATACTCTAGGTGGGGCCTCACCAACGACTTATACAGGGGCAATATCACCTCTTTGTGTTAACTGGTCTTTATATAAAGGGTATTTCAATTTCTCAGTGGAACCCCTATGAAACTCGGTGCCGGCTTCTTTGGGAGGGGGGTGGGGACCGAAGGAAAGATTACAGCTGTTTTTTTGGGGCTATTTCTTGAAAGTAATTGAATTATGAATGTTTATGAATGAAAGCCTTGATAACTGGTACTAGTGCTAACAGGTTTCAGACTTCTGCTAATTCAGCCTCTCTGTGTGTAATGGTTCGCTACAGGCCCAATATTCAAAAAAAGCTCAGCTCCTACATTTCTGACCTATTTTCAGCCAGACTTAAACCATAAATTTTAAGTTGAAAATTCATCATAATTTAGGTGCTTATAAATTGAGAGCTATATTAGGCTTCAACGTTCATATTCTCGAAAAAGGGAGCCATTATCAAAGTTCACTGTCCCAAAATGGTTTCTTTTATAAATATCATCTTTTTTTTTTTAGTTTAAACTTTTTATTTTTACAGACAGAGGTGCCAAAAAACCAAATGCAATAGGAGTTTAGGGCCCATTGTCAAAGATTTATGCTGCTAACTGAGCGTTATGTTCATAAATTGGTCTCTTTGGAAATGTATCAGGGCTGTTGTGCAGAAATCTTTGCCCAGAATTTCACTAAGCTCTTAAATTTAGGAGCTTAAAAAGTAGGTGGTTACAGGTGGATTTGGGGCAGTGAAAAGAAGTTAGACGCTTGGCACCGATATTCAGTACCAGATACATACATTAGGCAACCAAAATGGCAGGTTTAAATTTATGTCAGTTCACTAAATGTGTAAAGAAGTTTGTACAATTTAGTTTGCGGGTGTCTCCCAATCATAAAGAATTAAACCAATAGGAACCTCAAATCTCCTGACAGGGCTAAATATCAATGTATTAAAGGTTTAAATTTATGAGCATAACTTTGAAGATCCTAAATTAAGAGGAATTTTCAGATGAAAAGTTGTGCTCCTAAATTTGGCTGAAAATAGAGCACAAATTTAGGTTAGCAAGGGCGTTAATCCCCTATACAACGCGCCTAGCGTTCCGTGCTGAAATCCAAGCATATTCTATAATAATGTGTCTAACTTAATTGGCTTAAGCTAATCAGCGTTAACAGCATGTAAGAAGCAATAATGAGCACTAATTGGCATTAATTAGAATTTACGCAAATAACTCTCTAAGCATATTCTGTAAAGCAGCGTGCCTAAATTCTAATGCGCGCAGGCAAAAAGGGGTGTGGTTATAGGCAGGGAAATGGACATTCTAAAATTTACGCATGTTATAGAATATGGCGCTCTGCGGCTAAATCTATGCGCCGGGATTTACGTCTTGTTTTCATTGGTGTAAAAGCAGATGTCTAGTTTTAGGTGCTGGGATATCAACTAAGCAGATTCTATATACCGTTCCCAAATCTAAACGCCGCTTATAGAATACGCTTAGGCGGAAATGTTTTCTGCGTGGATTTTTGAGACTCTACATATAGAATCTGGCCCTAAGCCTTTAACATGCACTAACAGGGATCCCGCATGATGGTGTTAAGGTGTTCTGCGACGCATGTTAGGGAACTTCTCTGGGAGAAGGCGCGGCATGGGTGTGAAAACTTTATCCTGTTAGCGCATTCTAGGTAATGTGTGTTTCCTGGATAACTGTCGGGTTAACGCTGGATCGCTCAGTGCCTCTTACATAGGACTTGCTGTGCCCTCGTGTTAAATCCTAGCAGTTACCACTCACCAATGATTACATTAGTACACGACCTGCATAACATCCACCCTCAAAAAGATTAACTCCGAATCCTAATGCCTTTTAGGATGGTAATGTAAGGGCATGAATTTGGCACTGAATGTTTAGCATGTTTTCTGAATATTGGGCCCTCTGAGTATTAAGTTATACCTGAGCCCTAGTAAATTTTCGCCGAGGCTAATTTATGAGCAAAGTTAGCAGGCATAAATCATTTGCAGATCAGCCCAGCAGCTAAATAAAATGGGCCATGCAAGAGACTGAAAGGTGGGTTATGCAGCGGTGGGAGGAAGCTGTGTGGCTTTGCACTGATTTTCACAGGACATGAAAGGCTGAGGAAAGAGGCAGAAGAATTAAATGCCTATTGGTTGCTTGTGGGGGGAGGCACCTCCTATTTGGGAATTTCTCGGAATGCCATACATGCATTCTGGAATTAATTGTCCGTGCCATTCGAACTTCATGCTGGTCCTTAGAGATCTGGAACTTACTGGTTTCTCACTGGTCAAACTATGAACAATTAAATAAACAAGGCTTTGAGGTGTGACTTTCTCGTTATTGTACTTGTCTGCTGATTTAGAAATAAAAGGTTTGCTGGAGTTATTTACCGTCACAGTATCGTAGCCGAAGATTCCAGTAACGCTGCCACTGCCGTACGACATGGAGAACTGCACTTGGTTGGACGTGTAGGTGGAAGACTGGCTGGGGTTGAATAACGGGTGGTTGGCTAAGAATAAAAGCACAAGAAATGTTCCACTTCCACATTTGCTGTCTCGGTGCAAACTTAGTTAAGCCTGGCTTTCTGTGATGAGCTAATCATGTTTTAACAGTGCAGTTTCATCCCATCATGAAACAAGCTACCTGAATTTTCAATGGGAGGCTATGTAGGCCTTTTCAAAGTTAGAATACCTATGTGCTCCCTCTGAAAATTTGGTAATGTTACTGTCCCCAGAATAACATGCCCAAAGGAAAGCTCCTTTTCAATACAGCTAAACATACACAACCAGCCAGACTGGATCATAGTACCCCAATGATCAGAGAAATACCCCTAGGATCAGAGCTAGTAGCACACATAAATTTGCATGTTATTAGCTTTGATCATAGGGTCGTTCTAGCCCCGTACTCTTCCGGCGCTGTTTGGAACAGCGTGCGGCTTCTGATCATCGGCCCATGAGCGAGGGAAGAAATGGCTTGTTCGGTACAGGCCTGACCCTACTTTTGGCTCTCCCTTTCAACAACCATGTGGCCCAGTGTGTCTCTGTGCTCCTGAAGGTTCTCCGGACCTGGACAACTGCTTTTCTGCAAATCTGCACATATCATCTTTCAAACTCAGTAATTGCAGTCTGGCTCTGGAGGGTGATGTGTGCACATTGCATTAGATGTTGGCTTGTAGGGGTGGATTTGGTTCTGGAGGATCCCTGGGGAAAGACGACCTGTCTTCATCTACTGCTGGGGCCAGGGAGGAAGGGATTTGAGACAGTGGGAGTGACTGCCAGGGACAAGGGAGATTGAGAGCACTGGGCTTGTGTTTGCCTGGGGGCTGAAGCAGGGACTCTGGTGGGGGCATCAAATGCTGAGGAGAGAGGTGATGGGGTCAGCTGGGGGAGGGGGGAAGTGAGTTACCAGAGACAGTGAATTTAATATGCATCTTTGCAAGAATGAGAGACATACAGTAGATAGAAGATTAGTATGTCTGAGAGGACACCAGAGAGCTCCTGGTATCTGTGGAATCGCTGTTTGCTTGTGAGAGTTCAAGATTTTAAGAGTAGGTATTGTGAGACAGGAAGGGTAAAGGTGCTTTTGCCACAGAAATGGGTTTTTACAAGTTACCCATCCTATTTGCAAGTAAAATTATCTGTGTAAAGGAAGTATGTGAACTAAGTGGAGCAATCATAATTAGGGGCGGGGTTTAGAAATACCCATGCACTTTTGAATATTCAAAAACATGTACATTATTTTAATTAGAAAAAGTGCCCACGGTCAAAGGGGCAAAGATGTCTGTGGATATTCTTTCCTTACACAATTTTCATAGTAAAAATACGTGGATCCTTTCCCTTTGTATCAGGGGCGTAGCCAGACAACAGATTTTGGGTGGGCCTAGTCAAGAATTGGGTGGGCACCAAGTGTTCTACCCATCCCCCCCCCCCCCCCCCCCCAAAAAAAAAAAAAAAAATTATCTCAGCTGGTGGGAAAACCCTTCTTTCTACCTTGGCAGCAGGCATGCACTGAAAACTGAGCATGCGCAGGTGCCGGTGTCATGGAGAGCAGCGTTTTCGTTACCATCAGGGGAAAATCTTCAGCTGGCGGAGCTTGGGATTCCCACCAGTTACCACTAAACATGTGCTACTGTTGGGTGGGCCTGAGCCATAAATGGGTGAGCTCTGGCCCACCCAAGCCCACCTGTGGCTACGCCACTGCTTTGTATTGGTTCAAAGTCTGGGGGTGATTTTGACCAATGGTCTTTGCAGATATGCAGAGAGTTTATTGGATTCCAACCTCATCCACTATCTAAACAGTAATTGTTATGAGAGAGGTTGGATAGAAATATAGAAAACAAGCAAGGAAGAGGCACTGGCTCATGTCCTTTTACGTCTGTGGCTCGTGCAGAGATGCCAAGTTACCCAGTTCCAGCCTGGAGATTTTGGCCAGTCCTGCTTTTGAACTTACATCCCAAAGCATTGTGGGATTTGTAGTGCCTGATCCTATAATCTCACTAAGTCACCTCACCAACCCACTCAATTATGAAAGCTCACCTTATACAACTATCCTAATTACTCCCTTCCTTCTTCCCTCCTCCCTACCTGATCGCTTCACATTACTAATTGTATCTGTTATCTTGTTATGACAATGTCAACAAACCTATGTAAGCCACATTGAGCCTGCAAATGGGTGGGGGAATGTGGGATACAAATGCAATAAATAAATAAATAAATAAATCCTGCCCATTGAAATCAGTGCTGCAAGTCTCATAATGCACTAGGATGGGGTGGTCAGAAGCCCAGGGCTGCCCAAAATCTCTAGCCTGGAACTGGGTAACTTGCCATCTCTGCTTTGGGCATTTCGGGTGGCACACATTGTAACATTTGTCTCACTGTACTCACTGCAGGCCTGGCTCTGGCAGTAGGTGGAGGCCACCCACAGGTTGGAGGAGCCGGTGTCAAAGAGAACCAGGAAGTTCTGGGGAGGAGTCCCAATGCTGATCTCTCCGAAGTAATATGTCTGGAGAAGAAGAAAAGTCCACTGAGCTGCATGTTTCAGTGCTTTTCAGGAGAACAAAAGGAGGGAGACAAAATCCTCACGGAACGGTAAGTATCAAACAAGAAAGTGAAGCGAATACCAGGAGGATATCCAATAAAGGGCCTGCTTCAGGGGTCAGCAAGCCTGGTGATGATAAAATAAAGTAGTATAAACACAAAAATATACATGCATAATCACTTACATAAATATAAATAAAATGCCAAACCGTAAGATTATCATACAAAAATAATATAAATAATAAAAACTTATACATCTACAAAAAC
Organism: Microcaecilia unicolor; assembly: GCF_901765095.1. Lineage (NCBI taxonomy): Eukaryota > Metazoa > Chordata > Amphibia > Gymnophiona > Siphonopidae > Microcaecilia > Microcaecilia unicolor. The sequence continues at coordinate 1,948,301 of NC_044042.1, forward strand.
ATACATTAAAAAGCATAAGAGAGTATTGGCCTATGTTCTCATGGCAGTGGTGTGTAAAAACTAGTAATAGCTTAAAGTGTGATATCTATTTAAATGTATCTTGATTTCATGAAATAACCTTTAATATCTATTAAAATGTATCATGATCTAAAAAGTGTAACAATCTAAAAATATGGATGGATATGAAATTCTTTTAAACAAGGTAGTGTCCGTAGCAACAATGAATCAAAATACCTGTTTGGCTAATGTTGATAAAGAAGAAACGTGAATCCAAAAGTTTTACAGTCCTTTGCTTTGCAAATCACTGTTCCTTCTACATTTTTAGATTGTTACACTTTTTAGATCGTGGTACATACTTTCGATATGACGTCTAAGTCCGACTTTTGGCCGTTTTGCGAAAAACGTCCCAAATCCAAATAGGAAAGAAGGTAATTTTTGAAAGAGCAAAACGTCTATCTTTTGTTTTCAAAAATACGGGTTTTGTGATTTGGACGTTTTGTTTTTTGGTCTATTTTCGAAAACAAAAATGTCCAAGTGCAAAACGCACAAAATCAATCCATGGGGATGTAGGAGGAGCCACCATTTTTAGTAGACTGGTCCCCCTGACGTCCCAGGACAGCAATAGGGCACCCTAGGGGGCACTGCAGTGGACTTTATGAAATGCTCCCAGGTACACATCTGACCATTGCTCCCTTATCTTGTTTGCTGAGCCCCCCAAAACCCACCCAAAACCCACTACCCCCAACTATACACCACTACCATAGCCCTTATGTGTGAAGGGGGCACCTATATGTGGGTACAGTGGGTTTCTGGTGAGTTTTGAAGGGCTCACAGTTTCCTCCACAAGTGTAACAGGTAGGGGGAGGTAGGAACCTGGGTCCATCTGTCTGCAGTGCACTGCACCCACCACTAGACTACTCCAGAGACCTGCATTCTGTTCTAATGGACCCAAATATAACATCTGAGACTGGCAAGTAATGTTTTTCATCACATTTTGAGGGGATGGGAGGAGGTTAGTCACCACTGAGGGAATAAGGGGAGGTCATCCCTGATTCCCTCCAGTGGTCATCTGGTTATTTAGGGCACTTTTTTGTGCCTTAATCGTTATAAAAACAGGTCTAGCTCAAAACGTCTTAGTTTTAGTCCTGGACGGTTTTGTTTTCTTCCATTATGGCTGAAAAACATCGAAGTCTCAGGAAAGCCCAAGTCCTATCCTGAACATGCCCCTGATACACCCCCCTTGAGATTTGGATGTACTTCTGACAGACTTCAAAGAAAAACGTCTAAAAATAGGTTTTGAAAATACTGATTTGGATGTTTTTGTGAGAAAAATGTCCAAATGCTGCTTTATGCCACTTTTTAGACGTTTTTCTGTTTCGAAAATGAGCCCGATTATACGTTATGTCAACAAATCATGGCACATTTGAATGGATATCACATGTTAAGTTATTATTATTTTTTACACACTACTGCCATGAGAACATATGCCAATACTCTTATGCTATTTATATATTGCATTTCATGTATGTTTTAATTATGTATATTATTAATGTATGATATTCTTACAGTTTAGCATTTTATTTATATTATGTAAGCAATTATGCAAGTATATTTTTGTATTTATACTATTTTATTTTATCATCACCAGGCTTGCTGACCCTAAGGCAGGCCCATGTGCCAAAACATGGCCATGTCGTGACCTTTTATTTGATTGCTTCAATAAAGGTCCTTGCATATTGAGTATCTTCCTGGTATTTGCCTCACTTTCTTGTTTGTTATTCAGTGCTTTTCAGAGAAAAAACAGAAAGAATCAACAAAAACCCTTCCTAGAAAAACCAGACTTGGTGATCGGGTATTTCTGAGTGAGAAGAAGGTTCCAATTAGCTCCTATTAATTGATACGGTTGCTACTAACTGGGTTTCTGCCAGGTACTTGTGGCCTGGATTGGCCACTGTTGGAAGTAGAATACTGGGCTAGATGGACCATTGGTCTGACCCATTATGGCTACTCTTATGCTCTTATGATACAGTGCTTAGCACTAGACAGAGCGTTAATTCGTCAAGGGCCACCAGCATGGTCTATAAATGAGAAGAAAGAGATATGGTCAAGGAAAATGGTTTTGCCCTGTGCTGATTGAGGGAATACACCCCGCAGAAAAAGGCAGAAAAAGATAGACAGTGTTAGCTGGAGCGAGAGCGGGAAAAGGGAGAAAGGCAAATCCAACACTCACGTCCATGTACAGAGGTTCTGCTGCAATACTGAACTTGTTGGCATTGTAGAAATTGTACTTTGCAGCTGCATCTCTCTTGACTGTATTTAGATATTGTTCCAGGACCCCGTGTTCTTTCATGTTTTGTCTGATAGACTTATATTTGTTCAGAGGGACTCTGCCCAGGGGAGAAGAAAATATCACATTTGCTATATCAAAAAACAGCCTGTTTCCTTTATAGTGATTTGCGATTCTCTCTTGACAGCTTTACTATTAAAACCAAATGCAGGTTGTGACTGATACCTACCTCACCAGTGCCTCTGAGAGCTGCAGACACAGCAGTGCGAGGATCAACCACTTCATGGTGCTGAGCTGCAGAGAAGGCTTTGGTCAGAACCGGACCAGCTGGGTTCCTGAGGGACATCTCCACGTCCCCTTTTATATTTCAGAACCTGGGTTTTCCCCTCCTCTTCTGGCCTGATACAGTTACTCTGTGAGTATTTACTGTGTCAACAGCTCTTTAATTACTCTTCCATTTACAAGAAGATATTAAATTACGATTTTGATTAGGCTTTTCCCATAAAATCTGAAGCTATGAAGATAAGTGGCAGGTGTAGCACAGGGAGGCGAATCTGATGCTGGAAGTAAAGCCCTGTCATGTAAAAGTCAACAAACCATATGTTTTTTTAAAATTCATTTTGGTAACCTTCAAAGCTCAAAATTAACCACGATTTCACAGACAAAATTCGACGAATTTAATATCTGAAAATTGCTTGAGTTATGTAACCTTGTGTTATTACTTTTTTACATAGATTTTTAAAACGACATATAAAAAGCAGGGAACCCCTTGGAAGATGCAAAATGGGCAAAAGCTCAGTGAAGATTTTCAACCCGTGTTTTTCTTTTAATCGGTTGAGAAACCCTTTTTCACATTTTATTAAGTACAATGCAACAGAGTAAGGGGGTCTTTTACTAAAGATTAGCTCAATTTCTTTGCAGCAGGGCCCAGAGGGATAAAAAGGGACCTGCTGCAGATAACGCGAGCTAACCTTTACTAAAAGACTCCCTAAGACATCTTTGGATGTAATCCATGTTTCACTGTAATGAACTACATCAGGATCAAAATGCAGCTAGTTCAACGATTAAGAGGAAGTATTTTCTTTACCGATGATAAAGGACTCCGTTTCTGCCTGCGTTGTATTTTCTATGATATATGTATTTAATTCACCACTTTTCTACCATCTTTCCCTCAAAATAGAGCTACAAAATGTTTTGCAATAAAACACCAAGGGGCCCCTTTAAATAAGCTGTGCTAGAAAGTGACCTCTGCTATGACTAGTGCTGAGGACAATTTTAGCGCAGCAGTAAAAAGACCGCATTTCCTATTCCCCCTATTAATGGCTAGGCATTCAGGGGTCCTTTTACAAAGGTGCGCTGAAAAATGGCGTGCGGTAGTGTAGGCACGGGTTTTGGGCTTCCACCGATCCATTTTTTAGCACACTTACATTTTGGGTCTGAGTCCTTACCGCCAGTAAAGACTGACGCGGTAACCGGGTGGTAATGACCTACGTGCGACAAATGCCACTTGGCGCACATCCATTACGCATGCCTGAAAATAAAAAATATTTTTCAGACACGTGTATTGGATGCGCGCCATAAATGAAATTATCGCAAGGGCCACGCGGTAACCGGCGGTACATCCATTTTGGGGCGCATTGGGTGCATGTAGACACCTATGCGGCTTAGTAAAAGGGCCCCTCATTTTCCAATTAGCCTGTGGCCATTAGTGCGGAAGCTCTTACTGACACTTATGTGCTCTGCGTTAAGGGCTCCTGTGCTAATCCTGCACTAATTGATTAGTGTGTATTGATGTAGCTACGTTAACTAATTGGCACTGGGCACGCCTACTCTCTGCGCCAAACATGCACCAATCCAAAAACCAGCAGGAAAAACCTGAGCAGACCCCGCAGTATGGTTCATAGTTTATTCAAACTTTCTAGACCACTCAAGCTGCCGTGGCAGGGCTAAGCAGCGTACAGGCTAATAAAATAAGTGGGCGGAAAGATAAACGTTCTTACAAAGAAAAGAGTAGGAGGAAATCAAAGAGAGGTAGGGAAGAAAGGAAAAGTAGAGGATCTCCAGTTGGTCAGATTCCACTTAATCGGACACCATGCTTTTAGCTCGGCTGTGAAAATCTTAAGTGAGGATTCCGTACGGGTCTGGGGGAGGGGGGGCGGGGAACAATTGGGGAATATTGTTCCAAGTGTGGGGAGACAAAAAGGAAAAGATGCAATGCCTAGTAGATTCATAGTGGGTGAGCTTAGGGTCATCAATAGATCGGAGCATTCGAGCAGGGGAGTAAGGAATAGTGAAGCGAGTGAGATAGGGCTTTTTAGCCTGCACCAGCTTAATAAAAGGACTCATAAGTATAAGGAAATCTCATTATAATGAATCAGACACATTAACTAAAACCAGGTGTAAATATTCATAGAATGGTTGAAGTCTGGCAGTGAAATTGTGGTCATTTTTGTCAGGTCTGTTTTTTTTATTACTACTACTTAACATTTCTAGAGCGCTACTAGGGTTACGCAACGCTGTACAATTTAACAAAGAGAGACAGTCCCTGCTCAAAGAGCTTACAGTCTAATAGACAAGTGAACGGTCGGTCCGATAGGGGCAGTCAAATTGGGGCAGTCTGGATTCACTGAACGGTAAGGGTTAGGTGCCGAACGCAGCATTGAAGAGGTGGGCTTTAAGCAAAGACTATTATTAACCTTTAACTATTAACTATTATTAACCTTCAAAGTACCAAGCAATAGAGTCAAAGATCAACAAAATGAGTTGGAAAGATGGAGAAATCTTCCCTATTGTATCAGCTGCCACTGGCTTGATTAAAAGGGATTTTCATCACACCTTGGTAAGTTGCCTATACCTGTTACATCTTAGGAACTTGAGAGGGAAGTTCTTTTTGGCATGATGCACATTTTATGGTGAATTTGAGAGATTGAGATTATCCTGGTTTAGGAGTGAGGTTCGTTACTCTCATGGGATGCGCAAATCGAACCCATCTGGAGACGTTGTTCCTGAATGAAATTTCTTCCCAGAGGCTTTTGCATAAGGTTTGGAAATTCCATTAAGATTCTGAAAGGCAGGAGGGTCTTCTGGTTTTATCTTCATGGACCCAAAAGGTCCTTCTTTTGTCCAGCTTTGTCTGTGTTCTGATCTTCAGGGATGACTTTCTTTGATAAACAACCTAATATACAAATATATATCCATCAAATAATGCTTAAGTGCCTAAAACTGGCTCCAGAAATGGGAGCCAAGGATTAAAGATTGCTTTCATATCACTTTTCCTTGGATTGTGTATGATGTTTAGTCACATTTCATATCACTGCTGCCTTATTGAAGGGGTGGAGATAAGGATTATCTCTTTAGATATTGGGCCAGGGTAGATCAGGAACACTCGGTGCAAGCTTCGAACAAGTGAAATCAAATATTGGTGTTTTGGGGACACACGACAGAGGTTATAGAAGAGATTACATCTTGTAGCAAGGTGACATTATTTTTCCATCGTGGGGAAGAAAGTGTAGTTACAATTCAGTACTGCCCAATTGAAAGACAGACATTTGAGTGAAACTGGACACTGGACATGTGGAGCTGCTGTGTTTTATAGAAACAACCAAAGGTCCTTTGCTCGGGTTTCTAACATTTTATCATCTCTCTGACCTTATGTGCAACTTTCTTTAAATTAGTCACCTCATTTTCTAACTCTCTTACCTATCTATATGCTCCATCTTTACTCATACCCTACACTGTCAATTAAAATGTTCTATTACATATTACGTTGACATTGTAAGTAGTAACTATTCCATACTTTGTATTGTTATTTCAATGTTTTTGCTGCTGTAATTGTCTGTTGCTCATGTTTGATTTACATAAATAACTAACTATGAGGCCAATATACCAACCTGCAGCATTTCCTATATGTTTTAATCATTTGGAGCAAAATTGTATTATTACGCATATTACGCATCAACACACCTAAACTATGTCTACCAGTTTCGGATACCCTAAAAATTCTTGGAGTCACCATGGACCGACACCTAACACTTGAGAATCATGCAAAAAACATAACTAAAAAGATGTTCCATTCAATGTGAAAACTAAAAAGAGTCAAACCATTTTTTCCAAGGAATGTCTTCCGCAACCTGGTGCAATCATTGGTACTCACTACTACTACTACTACTACTATTTAGCATTTCTATAGCACTACAAGGCATACACAGCGCTGCACAAACATAGAAGAAAGACAGTCCCTGCTCAAAGAGCTTACAATCTAATAAGTCATCTGGACTATTGTAACTCACTGTACGCCGGCTGCAAAGAGCAAATACTTAAAAAACTCCAAACAGCCCAGAACACGGCAGCCAGACTAATATTCGGCAAATCAAAATACGAAAGCGCAAAACCCCTACGAGAAAAACTACACTGGCTCCCACTCAAAGAACGCATCACGTTCAAACTTTGTACCCTAGTCCATAAAATCATCCATGGTGACGCCCCAGCCTACATGTCAGACCTAATAGAACTACCACCCAGGAACGCAATAAAATCTTCTCGCACATTCCTCAATCTTCATCCTCCCAATTGTAAAGGTCTGAAATACAAATTAATGCACGCATCTACCTTTTCCTATATGAGCACGCAGCTCTGGAACGCGCTGCCACGCAACCTGAAATCGGCCCATGAATTGACTAATTTCCGCAAACTATTGAAAACCTATCTCTTCGACAAGATATATCACAAAGATCAACATGCGTAACTGTATAATCTTTAACATATCCAGAAATGTTCAATAATGTCTTTTGCTCTAACACTATCATGTATTTCACTACCATGTAACCCAAAACCCTCTGTAAAACCAAATGTATATTCTCTTCTATTTCCAGTATCCATGACGAATTGTAAGCCACATTGAGCCTGCAAAGAGGTGGGATAATGTGGGATACAAATGCAATAAATAATAATAATAAAATAATAATAATAATAAAGATAACTACATTTCTGGAGGTATAATTATCGTATTTGCAGAAAATAGCATGTGGCCATATTTCTTGTGTTGGTTGTTGAAAAGAAGGAGTTAGAGCAATGGGTTGAGAACCAGGGAAGCCAGGATTCAAAGCCCACTGCTGCTTCTTGGGATTTTGGGAAGTCGCTTAACCCTCCATTGCCTCAGGTACAAACTTTTCACCCAGAACTGTTGCTGTGATCACATTTCCCCTTTTCTCATGGTCAGACCTTCTTATGTAAACGATTTGGCTTTAAGGACAGTATATCCATAAATAATAAATGTGCTAGAAATAAACTTGGATTCTTAGTCCTCTAGGGACAGGGAAAGACCTGCAGTACCCGAATGTTAACTACCCTTGAGCTACTACTGAAAAGGTGTAAGGTGAAGACAATGAGTGTGTGTTGGTGGAAGTGGGGAGAGAGTTGTGTTGGAAGAAATGGTAATGTAGTAAGGACCATCCCAATATAAGGAAATGTTGGTGTTTGGGGGGGGATCAAGCATTTACAGAGGAGGCTATGAAGACATTTCATACTATGCATGGTTAAATGGCCATTTTTCTCAATGGAGGAGGGTGAACAGTGGAGAGTCACAGAAATCGGTAGTGGGACCAGTGCTATTTAACATATTTATAAATGATCTGGAAATCAGAACAACTAATGAGCTGATTAAATTTGCAGATGAAACAAACCTGTTCAAAGTTTTTAAGACACATGCAAACTGTGAATAATTGCTGGAAGACCTTAGGAAATTGGAAGACTGGGCATCCAATGGCAAATGCAAAGTGATACACATTGGGAAGAATAATCCAAATCATATTTATGATGCTAGAGTCCACATTGGGAGTCAGCATGCAAGAAAAAGACAATATGCTGAAATCTTCTGCCCAGTATGTGGCGGCCAAAAAAGCAAACAGGATACAGGGGATTATTAGGAAAGGGATGCAAAATAAGACCAAGAATATTATAATGCCTCTGTATCATTCTATACTGTGACCTCACCTTGGGTATTGCATTCAGTTCCGGTCACTGTATCTCAAAGATATAGCGGAATTAGAAAAGGTTCACAGAAGAGCAACCAAAATGATTAAGGGGATCTCATATGAGGAAAGACTAAGGAGGTTAGGGCTCTTCAGCTTGGAAAAGAGTTGGCTGGAGGAAGGGGGGGGGGGGGGATATGATTGAGGTCTACAAAATCCTGAGTTGTGTAGAACGAGTAGAAGTGAATCAATTTTTTACTAGTTCCAAAAGTACAAAGACCAGGGGACACTCAATGACATTACATGGAAATATTTTTTCCCTCAACGAATAGTGAAGCTCTGGAGCTCATTTCCGTAGGATGTGGTAACAGTGGTTAGTGTATATAGGTTTAAAAAAGGTTTGGAGAAGTTACTGGAGGAAAAGTCCATAGTCTGTTATTGAGACGGACATGGGGGAAGCCACTGCTTGTCCTGGGATTGGTAGCATGGAATGGTGCTACTAATTGGGTTTCTGCTAGATACTTGTAACCTGGATTGGCCACTGTTGGAAGCAGGATACTGGTCTGGATGGACCATTGGCCTGACTCAGTAGGGCTATTCTTATGTTTCCAAACAATCAGACTTTTCCACAGAACATAAGAATAATTATTGATCAGTAAAACTGTGGTATACACAAACCAATGCTAAACTTGTGAAAAATAAAATATGGAGGAAAAGGCCTCAAAATTCTGAAGTACTCAATGAAACTTCATGAAATTTAGTACGTCAAAAGACATTCACTTCATCATTGGCCAGAAAAATCTGCAAAAATCCAGACTTATTGATTATATTTTCTTTTCTTTTATGTTTTTGTCTTTCAGTTCATCAGCATGCAATAAAATGATGTCACAAACTGTAAAACATACATTGATGCATTGAAAATGTTTTTCAAGGCAATGGCACTTAACTCCCAATGGGATCCTGTTTCACCCTACAGTTTTATCAAGGGATAACGTACATTAACTTGTCATTTTCCACTTCTTATGCTGCATTAACATAAGATTTTAGAATCTTGCTACTCTTGGGGATTCTAGAAAACAAAAAATAAGGTATTTTTATAAAGCAAACATTTTTGAATACGCAAAAATCGCTGGGTGGTCACGCTTAAAAGTCTGTAACTTTGACGTGTTTAAAGATAGTCTCATTCCACTTGGAACATAAACATAGATGGCAACAACAATTTCAACGTTCAAATTCCAAGCAAAACTCTAGGGGGTTACTTTTTTTTTTTTTGCCTCACCCTGTATATCTGCCAGTGTGCAGTGAACATGCAAACCCCAAACTCCAGCCAACTCTGCCATTGGGAATTGTATATATAGAACATTATACATGGGATCACTCTCTGCATATACTTAGATACACGTATGTGGATGGTAACTTTTACATAACCATCTTTTTACACATGGAATATCTTTCTAAAATGTCTTTTCTAAATGTCTGCAAGGAGCTGATGTAAGTTTATCTTACATCAGCTCCTTGATGTCAGTTTATCTTACAGTATATGGTAAGATAAACTCATGTAAAATGAGTTTATCTTGTTGGGCAGACTGGATGGACCGCACAGGTCTTTATCTGCCGTCATTTACTATGTTACTCTTTGGGGTTCTACATGGAATGTTGCTACTAATTGGGATTCCAGAATCTTGTAATTCTTTAGGATTCCAGAATCTTCAGAACTTTTAGTACGTGAACAAGTAAAATGAGTTTATCTTGTTGGGCAGACTGGATGGACCGTTTAGGTCTTTATCTGCCATCATTTACTATGTTACTATGTTATATGTTATTATGAATCCTCTGAAACTCACACTTTTTGCATCGGGACGAGGCTTTGAACACCAGTGGAATGAGCATAATTCTCCCCCTGAAAACCCCAGGTCTAAAGAAGAAGCTAAGCAGTGGTTATACAGGACTCATGCCAATGGTTACATTTTCCGAGTTCTATATGTACTGTTCTAAATTTCAGAACACATATATGCTGTGAAGGAACATTCAAATCGTGGTTTCCTGAAAATCCCGAATACTATGGTATATACTGGTAAATGCCTTTTCTTTCTATTTGTGACCTGGATTGGTCACTGTTGGAAAAAGGATACCAGGTTAGGTGGATCATTGGTCTGATCCAGTATGGCATGTTCTTATGTTATGTTGACTTATATATGTGCAAACAGCACCTAACATGTCTACAATTTATTGCTAAAGGATTCCACCCACACTGAACCCTGGAGCATGGGGAATATTGACTTCAGGAACCTGCAAAGAGCTGGAGGCATTTAAATGCCCAAACCGAGCCTCAGAAGAGAAAGCGTTTCCGTCACTAAGAGTCTCGACTGATAACGGTACTTCCAGTTTCCACTACTTCATTGTACGTCATTGACCGTCAACCTTTTTCCAATACAGAATGGGCACAGGTTTTCCACTCATGAAATAATAGAGATAAGAACTTGTGTTATAACAGGAAACAAAGTTGGTGTTGGGGGGAGATTTAGTGTATGAACTGCTTATTAAAACACAGCTGTCTCGCAGGATTCGAATGAAGCACTGAAGAAGCTGGTTTGATTTGGTGTGAGCTTAAATTTCCTTTCTTTTCAGCAGTCACTTTACAGGTTTATGAGGTAGCTGGTTGTGTACCTATGTCCCTGTTTTCTAATACAAGGACTCCAAACCAGGGGTCAAACCCAGTGGTGGCTCCCAGAAGACTTGTAGGTGGTTCATACAAAAAGTCTAGGGTATAAGGCTTGTCTGCTGATATTAATAATCTTATAAGCCTTGATTCTCTGAAGGTAGTGCACATGATGTGTCTGTCATTATACAATGATGGAACCTAGTGGACACTGGCTTGAGACAGCAGTGCTCTGCTAGGTCCCTGATCTGTGGCTCCTGGCACAGGACTGTCAATGCAAACCTGCACTTTATCCTTTGTGTAACCTGTATTCACATTTTAAGGCTTGCATGATCTAGGAGAAGCTGAAATGGTGAGAATCCAAAGGCAAGCAGCTCTTTTGAATTGTACAGCAACCTCGCATGATCAAGCAAGTCTCTAAGGAGATGTAAAAGACTGGAGGCAAGAGACTGATAAGCACAGCTCGGGAGAGACCTTGGGGTGATGGTGTCTGAGTTCCCAAGGCAGCGAAACAACGTGACAAGGCGGTGGCCCTAGCCAGAAGGATGCTGAGCTGCATACAGAGAGCTGTAGCCAGCAGAAGAAAGGAAGTATTGATGCCCCTGTACAAGTCAGTGGTGAGGCCCCACTTGGAATATTTTATTCACTTTTGGAGGACGTCTGTCACTAAGAACATAAAAAGACATGAAGCAATTCAGAGAACAGCGACAAAATTGATATGGAGTTTGAGCCTCTCAGAAGAGACTTGAGCACCCGAATACGTGTACCCTAGAGGAAAGGGGGGATGGGGTGATATACAGATGTTTAAAGGTACCACTACTACTACTACTACTACTTATCATTTCTATAGCGCTGTCAAGTCTCTCGAGACTTGTATTGCTGTTTCTTAAGAGTTATTTAGCTATAAGTCTCAATATCTTGAAGTATAAACCCCTAGCACATCAACACACCTAAATCTCTTGTTCTTTTCTGAAGTTCCTTTATTGAATAACATAGATGATTACTCACAGTTAGATGTTCATAAGCACAAAGGAACCCTGTAGTTTTGTGAGCTGTATCAGTGGAGAGAAGGTAGAAGTTTAAGTGGGACCAGCTCATTGCAGAGATAAGAAAGGTAGTTCCACAGATAGAGGCAGCTCGGAGTTAGGTGTTTGGGAGTGCAGTACCCTCCTTCTAGGAAAGTATTTTCGGGGTGAAAAGACTAGTGCTTTTCCAGAGCTACAACAGGATCATTGCTTTGTCCTGGAGCAAAATGGATACTGTCCTCATGGACAGGGGGGGGGGGGGGGGGGGGGGCGGAGCCAGAAGCTCATACAGACTCAGAGAAGAAGGAGTAGAAAGGCCAATAGGGACAAAGCCTGTCCTCGAGTGGCAAGGGTGGCTCTAGGGGGCAGCCCCTGATTGGAGGAAAAGGTCATACCTGGCTGACCTCTCAGGACAGAGGTAGTAAGAATGGCCAGGAAGTGCTGGCACATAAACAGAGAAGCCAAGCTTGGCTGAGACAGAGGAGTGATCTAAGCAGCATCACAACCAGTAGTAACAGATCTTATACAGTCAGGCAAGTGGGGTTGCGTTGTCTGTGAACTACATTAAACACAATGCATTGCTCACACACATATCTTAGCAGTGAAGACTGCAGCAGTCAAGATCTTTAGGAGTAAGAATAGCAGTAAGGGCATTAACACATTTTAGGGTCACACTACAACTAGTGCCAGGCTGTCAGGGGACAGAACACTCCCCGTCTGGTATCGGAGATACCACTATTATTATTATCGCATGTTATCAACTACTAGCATGCAAAGTCCATTGTCTGTATTCAGGATGTCTGTCAGCTGTCACGACCCCAGGCTTTAAACAAACAGTCACGAACTCTGGAACAATGTGAGTCCTTGGCTTATTGTCATCAAACGGCAGCAGGAGGCAGGCCTCCCAAGCAGGACTGGACTAACAAGCTTGGCTTGGCTGGAACCAGATGCTGGGACAGACTTGGCTTAGGAGGAACAGGATTCAGGATGCTGGGATGCTGAAACCAGGTTCAGGATACTCGAACAAGCTGGATGGGAACTGGAGGCGCGGGACAAAGGGTGAGTCAGAGAGGGATCACGATGACAGTTGCGACACTGGCTGTAGGGTCATCTTCTTCATCACACAGGAGCTGAAACGAGAGACAGACAACAACAACTCTAGACAACACAAAAGAGAGAGAGAGAGAGAGTCTTTGAGTCTTTGGTCTTCATGGGAGGATGGCGACTCTCTGTGCTTGTGCCTCTTTGGGTGGTCCAGGAAGTGGAATCTTGGTGGTGGATCATACGGGCCATTCATTGTAGACAGGATGCTTTGTTGGGTGTGCTGTTGCAGCTGGGTGAATTCCCAGCTTAGGCCAAGGCGGCGTTGAAACAAGGGTGTGTCTGCACCCAAGTCTAGATCTTTCAGGTCTCTGGCATGGTCTACTGAAGGGAATGACTCATCTTTACCGAACTCTCTGTTCATCATGCTCAGGAACTCTATCTTTTGTGGAGAAGGCTGGTTCATCTCTATCTTTGGTGTTCTGGAACACTGAGCTTCCCAGGTGTTCTCCTAGGTCTACTTGAGAGACTGTTTTGTAGAGCGTTGGGACAATGCTCTGTTTCTTCTGGGCGGGAGCTTCTTTGGTGGTTAGATGGTTGGTACATGGCTCGAACAAGGAAGAGCACCCGCTGTCTAGGACATTGGTGTGAAGTACCTTGACATTTGACTTTCTCGTTCGCTTGAGGCAGGCATCGCCTACTGTTGTCCAACCTAAGTTGGGTGGGTGTGCATAGGGAGCACTGCGTGGGCTCTTGCACGATTCACAGATGTCCGGGGATTCTGGTACATCTCTGTCTGGCAAGAGCGAGATCTCAACATCTGGATTCAAGTAGGCAATCTGGTCGGTTGTGGGCCTCAGGTAAGGGTGATTCCGGGCAGCTTGTAGCGTGGGAATCTCACCCTTGTCACCTGGTATCTGTTCACGTTCAGCCCTTGTGGGTGACTTTGGCATGGTGTCGCCATTCATATCCTCTATCGCGTCACCGCTTGCTGCTTGCCTTGCCGTCTGTACGGCCTTTGCACAAGTTTTGATGCAGTCTGGGGAGTAGTTTTGGTGGATGTCAAACAGGTCATGGCGCTCTGATCTTGCGAGAGGCCTGTTGCACTGCTCATCTATAACGACATACGTTTTGGCTGCTCTGCCACGTAGTCCTTCAAGGTGCACTTCGGTCAAGCATGTCTTGGTGCGGCATCTCCCTTCGCGGTTTCCTTTACACACCTTCGTGCATCTCGGAGTGGCTTGGAATGTTGGTGCCTTTTCCTCCTCCGTCTCCCCGCCAAGATTCGACTCAGGTTCAGAGTTCGGTTCTGCATCATCTGTGTGTACTGCATGGACGCTCTGGTCGTTGCCATGTTCTGTATCCTTGATAGGTACTTCGCCGTTTTTGGCGGGATGATCTGGATTCAGTTCTTCTACACGTGCGGCTGTTTCCTTTCTCAGCCCGTGCAGCATTATGTACTTCTCTTGCTTCGGAGTAAGCTTCATACTTGTTATGGCCTTCTCGGAATTGGATTTCTCCGTCCTGTAGCGCTCATGGCGATCGCTGGACTGGGTAAGCTCCGTGCTCCCCAGATCTTTGCTGGTCAGATACTCTACTGGCTCATCTCTTGCTGTGGCTTCAAGTTGAGCAGCTGACGTCACTGCCGGTTGGTTGGCTTGCGCCTTTCCGACGCCTGATGCGGAGTGTGGCTGTCCGGCTCCCTCTGATTTAGACCAAGGGAGTTCAACCGATATCCTGCTTGAGAGCAACCGCTCCGGTATCTTTTGCCCACACCCTGTGTGAAGGCTCAGACTTTGCGGTGAATGTTCTTGCATGAAGGTTACGAAATGCTTTCTCATCTCTGGTTTCCTTCTCAAAGTTTTCTGCAGTGAAGCAAGTTGAGAAAGGGCGTAACTTCTGTTGTTCGGGAGCCGAGACCTGGGCTTACGAAATGGGAGGGGTGCCATCCAGCTGTTCACCTCGCCTTTCCTGAATTCTTTTTTCATGACGTTCAGGAACTCTTTATCTTCTATAGAGAAGGCCGGTTTGTCATCATCTTCAGTGGTGTGGAGCACCGAGCTTCCCAAGTGTTCACTCAAATCTGCTGAGGAGGTGGTTCGGTAGAGTGTTGAGTCACTGTTCCATTGCTTGTAAGTGGGGGTCCCTTTGGTCAGGTGCTTGGTGCATGGTTCAAATAAGGAAGCGTGCTCGTCTTCCAGGCCGTTGGTGGTGAGCACCTTGATGTTTGGCTTTGTTCGATCAAGACAGACGTTGCCTACTATTGTCCAACCCAAGTCGAGACGGTGCGCATAAGGAGCATCACGTGGGCCCCTGCGTGATTCATGGATGCACAAGAGTTCTGGTGCGTCCCGGCCCAGCAAGAGTAAGATCTCAGCATCTGGATCCACAGGCCTGAGCTGGTTGGCTATGGGTCTTAGATGGGGGTGGTTCCATGCCGCCTCTGGTGTTGGAATTTCATCCTTGTCATCTGGTATCTGGTCACATTCGATCAGTGTGGGCAACCGTGACTTGGCGCTTCCATCTATTGCCTCTATCACGTAACCGCTTGCCACTCTTCCCGACATTTGCATGGTTCCTGTACACGTCCTAATGCTGTAAGAGGAACAGGCTTGATGGAGCTTGAACAGGTCGAAAAACTCTGATCTTGCAAGAGACCGGTTGCTCTGTTCGTCTATGATAGCGTACATTTTTACTGCTTCCTCGGGTCGCCCTTCGGGATACACCTTGGCTAGGCATATCTTGGTGCAAGACCTCCCTTCGCGGGTCTTCCCATACACCCTCGTCCACTTTGGTGTGGCTTGGAGCGTCGTTGCCTCCCTTTCTTCCGTCTCCCCGCCATGATCTGTTTCGGGGTTGATACACGGCTTTGCTCCGCTGGGGTGTAGAGCACAGATATGTTGGTTACTGCCGCACTCCGCGCACCGGACAGGGGCTCTGCAGTCTCTGGCGAGATGGTCTGAGGAAGAACAGCACCTGTAGCAGAATCTGTACCTCGTAAGCAGCTTCATGCGCTCTTTCAAAGGCACCCTCAAGAACCACCGACACTCTCTGAGCGGATGGGGCGCCTTGTGTATCGGACACTGCTCGTTGGGGACCTCTGTATTCTCCATGTTGGGAAGAGTGTCAGGCGTTGAAGATGATACTTCCGTCTTATGCACAGAAATGGGTTTCCTGTAAGTTCTGGATGGATTCCCTTCCCAGGACGGTCCCGATTCAGATGGTTCTACCATGAACCAGGGGTCGTTTCTCCTTTTGGCTATGTCCCTTATGAAACTTGTGAAGATACTGAAAGGAGGATACGTCCCTTGGTTCTCTGCCTTGTATCGTGTGCCGACTACTGACCACTTCTCCCTTATGTCGTATGGTAACTTCCCTAAGATGCTCTTGGTGCCCCGAGGCGTGTCTAGCTGGCTGAGGTTTGGAAATCCGTCCTCTGCCTTGACTGCTTCCAGCTCGTGAAGGAGGTTTCCCAGTTCTTGCAACTTGTAGTGGTCTCTAACGGATATCGTTGGGAATCTATCCAACTTGTTGAACAACGAATTCTCTATGGCTTCCGGGCTCCCGTAGTACTCCTCAAGTCTTTCCCACATCTCTTCTAACCCTTTAGATGGGTCGCTCAGATAGGAGTGCTTCAATTCCTCTACGCGTACAGCTGTTTCCTTCCCCAGCCAGTGTAGCATCATGTTCATCTCTTGCTTGGGAGTGAGCCTCATGTTCGCGATGGCGTCCTTGAAGTCTGACTTCCATGCCCGGTAACGCTCGGGGCGGCCGTCGAACTGGGTCAGTCCCGAGCCTCCCAGATCCTTGCGCACCAGATATCTCACTAGCTCGTCTCCTATTGAGGTTTCGGGTTGAGCAGTGGTGGCTGCTGCTGGTGGATTGGTATGGCCCTCTGTAGGGATATACGTGGGATGCGACCGCTTTGCTGTTTCTTGATTGCGTACGGAGTGTTGAAATGATGCCCTTGGAGGCGGTGGTGGTGCATCAGAGCGTATATATAAATGCGCGTCGGTGCGCTGAGAGTCAGCTTCCGTGATGTGTCGCACCTCGGGCTTTCTTTCTTGGGTTCGCATTCCCAGTGCTGAGGGTAAGTTTGGTTCTTCAAGATCGGAGGGTTCCTCTGGCTCTGAACGTATCGCTGCTCTGCTGGGTGCTGGGGTGTGTGCTATCACATAAGCTTTAGTTCTTCGAGCAGGGTCTTCAGCGGAAAGGTGGCTGAGTCGCTCCGCCGCGTCACTCAATTCCACCGCTTCTCCGAAGGCATTGGCTTTCGCTTCCAACCTAACGATTTCTCTGTCTTGCTGGAGCACCTCCAGCCTAATGTTCAGCTTGGCCCTTCTTCTTGCGACCTCAGCCCTCCTGTGGGTATCTTCCGCCTCTAGGTCAACCAGTTCTAGCTTCAGGGCGATCTCTTGTTCAAGGTGGTGATGGCGAGACTTGGCCATCGCTGCTGCAACCCGTGCCTGATGAGCCGCTGAGCTAGCTGCCGACAGGTTGGTGCGGTTTGATGCACGTGACCTGGAGGATCTTGAGCTCATGGATGTGTGCTTCGAAGAGTGGGAGCACAGGGAGACGTTATCTCGTATATCTACGCTTGCATTCGCTGTTTCCTCTGTGGCTCTTGTTACTTCCTGTTGGGCCTGAGGAGGAAGGAGGTCTGCTGATTCTGCCTGCCTCTCTGACCGCCCTTGTGTGTCTGGCTCAAGGGCTGCCACCTGTGGGGTAGTCTGTGAAGCATTAAGATCTGCCATTATCTTCTTTGTGTAGAGAGGGGGGGCTAGATATGTGGGAGCTCACTCTGAGTGAAGATGTCCTGCTTGCTCCTTTAAACTTGCCTCCCTCTGTTCACTGACTCAAAAGAGGGAGATCTTTTTCTTGAGCTGTTCACACCAGCACTGTATCCAATTTCAGTTATAAGTTCATGAGCAGAGTTGCTGAGGGTGAGGGGGGGAGAGGAGTGGCTCAAGTCAGGGTATTGCTTTGATCTGTCTCTTAGCAACTAATTGCTTCCCACCCTTCTTGTCCTGAGAAACTTTAGGGCTCCAATTACTGGCTCTGGCTGGAAGCAGAGGGGAAGGGGAGCTTGCTCTTGAGATGGGGAAAGGTGCTTGACAAACAATAGGAGGGTACTTCTCACTTAATTGCTCCTTGCAAACGTGGTTGTACAGGGAAGGCAGACAGTCACTGGTTTTAAACCTCTATTATCTTATGCTTTCTTCCCAGAATCAGTGCTTCTAACAGATTCATTTAACAGATTCAAAGTTGCCTTTTTTTTTTTTTTCTTTTTTCAGCTAGTTTCCTCTGCATCCAGATTAGTGTCCATAGTACTACAGGCAGGTTTCCTTTTTCTGGCTAGCTTAGCTCACACATTTAGCCTCTCCACAAGCTTAACTTTCCTGTTTGATTAGATGCTGCACATTTTCATCCTGCTGGAACTCTGGCTATTATATTAGTCTTTTCACTGTCAAGTCTCTCGAGACTTGTATTGCTGTTTCTTAAGAGTTATTTAGCTATAAGTCTCAATATCTTGAAGTATAAACCCCTAGCACATCAACACACCTAAATCTCTTGTTCTTTTCTGAAGTTCCTTTATTGAATAACATAGATGATTACTCACAGTTAGATGTTCATAAGCACAAAGGAACCCTGTAGTTTTGTGAGCTGTATCAGTGGAGAGAAGGTAGAAGTTTAAGTGGGACCAGCTCATTGCAGAGATAAGAAAGGTAGTTCCACAGATAGAGGCAGCTCGGAGTTAGGTGTTTGGGAGTGCAGTACCTGGTTCCCCGTCGGGGAATCGAACCCCGGTCTCCCGCGTGACAGGCGGGGATACTCACCACTATACTAAGCTGTCAGGGGACAGAACAAGCGCTACTAGACGTATGCAGCGCTGTACACTTGAACATGAAGAGACAGTCCCTGCTCGACAGAGCTTACAATCTAATTAGGACAGACAAACAGGACAAACAAGAGATAAGGGGATATTAAAGTGAGGATGATAAGGGTTCTGAACAAGTGAATAAGGGTTAGGAGTTAAAAGCAGCATCAAAAAGGTAGGCTTTTAGCTTAGATTTGAAGACGGCCAGAGCTGGAGCTTGACGTACGGGCTCAGGAACTCTATTCCAGGCATATGGTGTAGCAAGATAAAAGGAACGGAGTCTGGAATTAGCAGTGGAGGAGAAGAGTGCAGATAAGAGAGATATACCCAGTGAACGGAGTTCCCGGGGAGGAATGTAGGGAGAGATGAGAGTGGAAAGGTACTGAGGAGCTGTAGAGTGAATGCACTTATAGGTCAATAAGAGGAGTGTGAACAAACCTTTTCCAGAGAAGGGTAAGTGGTAGAACTACAGGACATGAATTGAGATTACAGGGGCTCAACTTAGGAGTAATGTCAGGAAGTACTTTTTCATGGAGAGGGTGGTGGATGCCTGAAATGCCCTTCCGTGGGAAGTAGTGGAGACGAAAACTGAAATGGAATTCAAGAATGTGTGGGAAAAACACAAAGTTTTTCTATATGGAAAGATAATGGAATAAAAACAACTTAACTGTGCTTAAGCAGCAAATCCAGTAGTTAGAAAGTAAGACTAATGTCGGGCAGACTTGCTCCCAGGTGCATAGCTCCCTTACCTTAAGTGCTGAGCCCCCCAACCCCCCCCCCAAACCCACTCCCCACAACTGTATAACTCTACCATAGCCCTTAGGGATGATGTGGGTACAGTGGGTTTTGGGTGGGTTTTGGAGGGCTCCTATTTACCACCACAAGTGTAACAGGTGGGGGGGTGGGCCTGGATCCGCCTGCCTCCTGAAATGCACTGCACCCACTAAAAACTGCTCCAGGGACCTGCATACTGCTGTGATGGAGCTGGGTATGACATTTGAGGCTGGCATAGAGGCTGGGAAAAATGTTTTTTAATTTTTTTTTTAGGGTGGGAGGAGGTTGGTGACCACTGGGGGAGTAAAGGGAGGTCATCCCCGATTCCCTCCAGTGGTCATCTGGTCAGTTTAGGCACCTTTTCGAGGCTTGGTCGTGAAAAAAAAGGGACCAAGTAAAGTCGGCCAAATGCTCGTCAGGAATGCCCTTCTTTTTTCCATTATCGGCCGAGGATGCCCATTTCTTAACCACGCCCCCGTCCCACCTTCGGTACGCTGCCGATACGCCCCCAGGAACTTTGGTCGTCCCAGTGACGGAAAGCAGTTGAGGATGCCCAAAATCGGCTTTCGATTATGCCGATTTGGGCGACCCTGAGAGAAGGACGCCCATCTCCCGATTTGTGTCGAAAGATGGGCGCCCTTCTCTTTCGAAAATGCCCCTGCTTGTGTCTCAGACTGTCACCGAATGGGGAGTCATTGTCTTTTATTCGGCATTAGTAATTCTCAAATTCAATCCTTACCTTTTAGTGTCAGTGATTTTTACTTTCTGTGACGTTCATTGATTTGTATGTGCTGTCCACGGTGGATGGCTCTTATAAGAAATTTATATGAAAAGACTGTTATAAAATCCCTGTGTTTGGATTTTGAGCAGAAGTTCACATGCTCCGGAGTTAATGAGCCGCCAGGAAGTGTCGTAACCTTTCTAACAATCAATTAGATATACATGGCGGCAGGCTTGTCTCAGAACAGCATTAATAAGTTAGAAATGGAAAGGTGTTGAACGACATCCATCCGTGAACTTGATCATCTTTGGGCATTTCCCGAGAATTTCACGCCATTTTATAATGGTTGCAATAATATCAGAGATATTGTAGTGATGTAACTAAGCTGCCAGTTACAAGTGTGAATAGTGTCACTTTTTTCTATCCAGTGGAGGAAGTTTGCCTGGCCCTTCTTCTGTAACTTTTTATCATTTTAAAATTAAAAGAATTCCTCTAGTATGAAGGAATAGCTGACTGAGTGTTCCCTGAACATGGTCTTTTGTAATATCTGCTAGACCGTGGCTGAAGTGTATTTACAAAGTCCCTAAACCGTGAAGCAGCCTTAGGCCTTGAGTTTGCCCTCCTGTGAAAATGACCCCAAGCCTTGCATTTGCCCTCCTGTGAAAATGACCCCAAGCCTTGCATTTGCCCTCCTGTGAAAATGACCCCAAGCCTTGCATTTGCCCTCCTGTGAAAATGACCCCGGGTCTTGCATTTGCCCTCCTGTGCAGGAGCCTCAAGACTATTATGAGCCCACTAGGGATGGAGAAAGTACATGTGTGTAATATGTAAACCACCTTGGTTGTACCACGGAAAGGTGTGATATGAAGAATCTAATAAAAATAACCACCGTGAAGAGCAGGGTTTAGGTTTGCTCTCCAGTAAAGGGAAGAGCTTCATTTATCCACAACCCCTTGTTTGAACTTCTACCCCCAACTTCTTCCATCCCCCATGAATGAAGAAATATTATAAGAAAGACAAACCCTGTGTTGCTTGCAACATTTTAATTGCTAGAGTTATATCAGACAAGGATTCTTTTCACTGATTTAATGCAAGAATTGCCAATAGTCAGAAGGGTAGCCACTCTCCTCCGAGTAGACTGATGGTTTTGCACATGTACATGGGTGGGGTCAGTCTATGCCAACTGAGCAAAGCCAACCCTGTTATTGCCCACGTCGAAAACGGCATAGTACTCCTTGAGAAAGACATCACCCAGGATCCAGAGGGGCTGCCCATTCGGAGATTGCAGGTCCATAGAGAGAAATATCGCCGAGCAGTAGCCATTGTCCTGCAGAAAGAAAAGAAAAGTGAAAGTGAGCAGCAGACCAGAAGCAGGCCAAGTCCAGCTACAGAACATCAACTACTACAGACTTACAGGGCAGTTAACCACCACTTGCACGTCTGAACCTCCTGAAGCCCTGACACTTTTGCAAGTAAATGTGTTGATGTATGTAAGTACCCAGGTGCTGCTCTGTAATGTGACTAGGGGACAGTCAAGGAAGTTACATGGAAATACTTTTAAAACAAATAGGAGGAAATATTTTTTTCACTCAACGAATAGTTAAGCTCTGGAACTCGTTGCCGTAGTATGTTGTAACAGTGGTTAGTGTATCCGGGTTTAAAAATGGTTTGGACAAAGTCCTGGAGGAAAAGTCCAAGGTCTGCTATTGAGACAGACATGGGAGAAGCCACTGCTTGCCCTGGGATTGGTAGCAGGGAATCTTGTTAATCTTTGGGTTTCTGCCAGGTACTTGTGACCTGGATTGGCCACTGTTGGAAGCAGGATACTGGGCTTGATGAACCATTGGTCTGACCCAGTGTGGCTATTCTTATGTCCTTATGTAGAAAAAAAAAAACACTCCCCAGCACTTTCTGGTCCTTGGGTACACAATGGTTTTGGACAAGCAAATTAAGAAGTGGCCTAGTTTTGGTTGTTCTTATTAATGTAACTTTTGGATGAAAGTCAATAAAAATGCTGAGACAAAAACAGAGCAGCAGCCTGAGCACCAGGGAAGCCAGGGTTCAAATCTCGCCTCCGTCACTGACACCCTTTCTCATCTACAGTGTTACTTAACCCCCATGATCTGAAGTACAAACTTAGGCCCCTTTTACTACATGTGCCAAGCCATCGATATAAAAGGAGCTTCTTGGCATTTAGTAAAAGGGACCCCTTAGGTTGTAAGTCCTTCGGGGAGGGGACTTCCAACTTACCCATATGGAGGATAATTTTGCAGATAGAACAATGGACATTTAGGTTGCTGCATTCAACAACAACACAATATTTTCAAAAAAGGGTAAGCTTATGAACATCCTGTTCTAAACAATACATATAGCACCGTGAAAAAGCATCTGTATTTAGTGCCACATTCAACAGTAACAACCATTTTACAAAAACAAGTGGCCTCTGAAGGGAGGAGCATTCAGGAACCACCACCCTCTCCATAAAACTTGTCGTGAGCTTGGATTCGGATAGGTGAATTATCAAATGAAAAATCAAATCTGGTCTGATGAAATTATCTGTTACCTTTCTCGGTATACGATGATTAGAAATTACAAGAGGTGGAGAAATGACACGACTTATGTACGAGCTGATAAATATGAAAAGAAAGATATGTACCTGGCTGATGTAGGCGGAAGGCGGGATTGGAAAATTGACTCCATTAATGTTGAAAGTGAGGGTGGGCAGGCTCTGAATATTGTTGCAGTTCACTGGATACTGTGAAAGGAAAAGACAAAAAGAGGTTTGGAATCACAGCCTTCTTATCTCACACAAGGGGATTTGCCTGTTTCCACTTGCAGTGCTTACAGTCCGCTATTACTAACTGTAGAGGAACTAGACTACATGTGCAAAACACGAGCCGATGCCAGCTCCAGCCCCCTTTTGCAGCAGCTTGGTCAAAGGGGCCATAAGTTACTTAAAATGAACATAATTCAGGCCTCCACTGGGAGCCAATGAATCATTACATAGAATGGAGTAAAGTACTCAGAAACGTTCAGCGAGAAAGCCAAGCAGACGCAGTATTTTGTATAGTTTGCAAACATTTTTAAAGACGCTTAGCCATCCCCAAATGTACTATTTACAGTAATCCAATTTACTCAATATTAAAGATTGCACTATCAATCGAAACTACTCTCGATTCAGCTATTTTCTGATTCTCCTCAATTTCTTCATTACCCAAGAACAACTCTTCATCAGATGATTTATCTCTTCCGGCATGGTCAACTTGCAATCAATAAAAACACCCAAGATTTTAACTGATTTTTAAAATTATAAGCGTAGATTTATCATTGATTTCAACATCTTTACCAATCAGCACAAATGGGACCAGTCTCGCCTTTCACTTTCTTTGCACCTGAGCTGTGAGCTGGCAGAAAGGTGCTTATTTAGATCCTGGTTTTCCAACAGGCTGCATATGTGAGGAGTCCAAAAAGGAACAATGTTAAGCGTATTCTACAAGAACCAGCTCGATAGCGTATTAAAGTACGCAGCCCCTTCTCAAATTATCCCCTGAAATGTACATGTGCGTTGCTGCTCTGCTTTGCCCCCACACACGGATCCTGTACAAGGAGGTTCACCCTTTCCCTGCACATGTATGTCAAGCAATGTTAGAAAAACCCCTCTTCATGTGTAAGATGGGCTTTACATGTGGGAAAAGCCTTCTAAAAGAACAACCTACATTGAGCCTATTCACCTCTTACCCAAGATATCAATCTCCGTATCCACCTACAATCTGTAAACGCCTTGCATTTGAGTTTGGAATCTCACTCATCCACTTTTTGAGGAGATTCAGGGTTAAATCTTCACTTAGGAAAGCTCAGAAGATAAATTAAAGATGTCTTTCTTTAGGTAACGTGGAAGAAATTAACTTAGTGATGTCTTCAAGGCTCAGATTCATGCAAAGCTAGCATTTTTGTCCTTCCTCTTAGGTATATCTCCTCTTAGCTTTGGCTACGCTCCATTTCTCATGCTTTGCCAACTTACCCCTCCATTCGCATCCTGTTGGATTCCAAGGTACGGCAGCAGGTATGCCATGTACGTCGCTGGAATGTTCAGCTGGATGGTTCCAGTGTCCACAATCGCCTGGCAGCCTTGGCTACACCAGGTGGTAGCCTGTCCGTTGATGGACAACCTGTGGGTACATGCACAGAAACACAGGGTTACCTGAGATGCAGTGCGCCATCAGCAGGGTGGTTTATATGCTTCACTGCAGGGATGTCCAACCTAGGCCCTTGTCAGGTAGAGTTTCAGGATTTCCTCAGTGATTATGGATGAGATCTATTTGCATACAATGGAGGTAGTGCATGCAAATAGATCTCATGCATATTCATTGGGGAAATCCTGAAAACTCGACTGGATTGTGGCCTTTGAGGACTGAGGTTGTACAACCCTGCTTTACCGTCATCCCCTCCTGCATCAGAGTGGCACAGATTCAAGTCTTGCCCACCTACTGGAGCCTTTTGAGGGCCTCACATTTCAGAAAATGTTTCATGATATTTTGGTGAAATATTTAAGTACAGTTTAAATAACTTCCTGCAAGTTGCCGTGAGGCAAGACAGGATAATGAAACCTAGACAGAGGCACAGACAGGCCTACTCAGGACATTTAGAAAGAGAAAACAGAAGGGATAGAGGAACAGTACCCATCGATGGTGATCTGCCAGTACATCTGCTCAGTGACGGGAGCCCAGTAGATGGGACCAGTGTAGAGACTGCTGTCAACTCCTCCAAAGATAACTTCACCGGATTGGCTGAGAAAATAAGTGACAAAGCAATGTGATTGGCTGTCGATAATATTCCAAATTCTGCATTTACTCCACAGTGAGCTCTAGGCAAACATTGCTTTCCTGGGTCCCTTTCCTCCATTCATAGCTGTTCCTGCTTTCCCCCGGATCAACTCTGGGAAAACTGCAGGGGCTCATTTTGTGACTGCACATCCATGTAATCCTTGAGCCACCCACAAGGTGCTGCCAGACTTAGGACCCCCCCCCCCCTCCCCCCAGCAGCTTTCCTGGGCTGCTTTTTAAAGAACTAGAGAGACTGAGGAGGATGGAAAGGGATTGAAGCAGGCAGGTAATGAGGGAGGATATGAATACAGGGGTCTGGAGAGGGATAGAGAAGAGAAGCACGCCTGTCAGAGGGGGTGGGACAGGATGCAACAGTGCTTGAGCACAGGCCTGCTGTTAAGTACTGTCACATCCTGCCCCCTTCCATCACAGGACTTCCTGTCACAAGGGATGGGCCGGGATGCAACAGTGCTTGAGTGTGGCCTGTGCTTCAAGGTCCTACACCAGAGCTTAAAACTGTTTTCCTTTTCATCTCCAGAAAGGGGAAGGCGGTGGCTCAGAGAAAAGGGGGAGATAAGGTTCAGCGCTCCTGTCCTGCCATTGCTACACTCAACTGCTGCCACCCTAGGTAGACATCTAGTTTGGCTATGGCAGGGCTGCTCCTGATCTGGGTTTTAGAGGAGTGAGTGAGAGTCAATTGCGCTTATCCACCCTCTGGCCTTAAAAACCTCCTCAAAATGCCAAACATTTCAAGTTTAAAACCTGGCTCGTTAATCGATTCCTCTGGAATTTTCCAAAATCCAATATTCATACATATATCAGCAAATACGTTGCATCCCAAGTGAAGCTCTTCACATGCCATTAAATACGTCTGCATGTCCTCACCTATATTTTACATAAGGCTCTGCATTCATTGAACCTTTTGTAAAATACTCATGAAACCTTGAACACTCTGGCGTGGACATCCCTCTCTGACCTTGATGTCCTGTGCAAAATGGAGCTTCACATCCAGATGTGAATGGACTTCTTTCAGTGAACACCTCCTTTCTAAGAGGCTGTTGGGGTGATTTGAATGGGGAAAAGGCTTCTATACCATCTAGAACATTGGTGAGTGGGCAGTCTAGAAGTTTAGTTAATAAATAAATTACCTGCCCATGTAGACGCTAAAGATTGATTGAGTGAGAACGTTCTGTTGCAGCATGGTCTCCATAACTGTGGCAGCGCCTCCTACTGCGAGGCTAGGGTAAGCTAACCCGAAAATGCCATCAAATTTAGAGTAGATGAAGTTGCTGGTGGGCTCAGTGATGGTCAGGCCAAATTCTTGGTTTGTGACGACGATGTTCTGGATCTGAAAGAGATTTTGGAAACAAGTTGTAAGTGCTGTACAGATGCTCCTCTGCTTATAATGTGTGAAGGGCAAGAATATACTGGTAGATGCAAACCTGTTGGTTGTATTATTTCAAAAATAGTGGAGGAGTAGCGTGATGAACAAGACTCTTCCAAAAATCCCAGAGACGTAATGATGGTGTAAGACTCTTACACCATCATAGAAACATAGAAACATGACGGCAGATAAAGGCCAAATGACCCATCCAGTCTGCCCATCCTCTGTAACCCCCAATTCTACCTGTTCCTAAGCAATCCCACATGCTTATCCCATGCCTTTTTAAACTCTGGAACAGTCCTCGACTCCACCACCTCCACTGGGAGGACATTCCACGCCTCCACCACCCTTTCTGTGAAATAATACTTCCTTAGGTTACTCCTAAGCCTGTTCCCTCTTAACTTTGTCATATGCCCCCTAATTCCAGAGCTCTCCTTCATTATACCATCATTACGTCTCCTGGGATTTTTGGAAGAGTCTCATTGATCACGCTGCTCCTCCCCCTTTCCTGACTTTTGTCCTGTTCATAGCAGATCTTGTTTCTCCACCTTGGTGGCTGTTTGTGGTAGTATTATTTCAGCATTTACATTACAAGAGCACTTGTAGAGCTGCGGTAGATCCAGGAGCCTAGATCCAGGCGCGCCACATCCGCCTGCAGACTGTTCACTCGCAACGTAATGCTCAGGATTTGGGGATTTACACAATCCGCCTGATATTTAGAGCTATTTAACCGCTCAAAATGGATGCCAACTGGTTAAAAAGTGCTTAACCGGCTATCCTCCGCTGAATATCCGCAGTTGGCGGCTGGCAGAAAACAAGTTATATCACACAATATAACTGGCTATCCACTGATTTTTAAACAGGGCTTGGCGGCCATATTTGACGGTGTCAAACCCTGGTATATCTTTGCCGGTTTAAACATAACCAGCTATGTTTGCTTATCCAGTGTTCTTCAAAGCAGCTGAACAAACCGCAAATATTCAAAGCCAGTCTCCAGAAACAGGCTGACATTGAATATCCAGGTTCAGCCCAGTTATCTCCCGCGGGGCCAATATGTTCACCTTGACACATAAAGCTCTAGAAGGAGCAGCACTGATGTCTGTACAGTTCATAACCTCCCTTTGGGCAAACTTTCTAGATTTACCTCTCCAGTGCACAGTTCAATGAATAAGCCGAGAATATAACATTTAAAAGCAAAGACTACCTGTACCATAATCACCTACCAGACATTTACCTCAGCTCCGAAACAGCTGCCACTGGCCCTCTAGGATACTTGCGTAGACCTCGCCACTCGACCCCCCCCCCCCCCCCAGCTCCTCCCAGGCCATTTCAAGGCACTGACCACTGCAGGCCAATTCTGACCCAGGCACTGGCATTCAGTATCCGGGTTCTGGTCATTATTCGGAGCAGTGAATAAAGTGAGCAGAGCCTTTTTGCTTTCTTAACTTTATCTGGGCATTTGTCCAGTGAGAATCTCCCTGGACCACTTTGCTACTAGCTGGGATAGTGTATGTGCTCTGGGGCCGCTGCCAGGATTTAACCGGGAAGGAGACATCCTACCTAGTCAAATCCTTTCTGGAATGTATGTGCACTCACTCCTGGGCGATGTTACAAGTCCCTAATTCCTGCACAGAAAACCCCAATTAATGTGCAAGAGATTTACCAAATTACTCCCAAAGAGGAGAGTTGTCGATTACCCACAGGTCCTGCAACCTCTTTAGAGTGATACCCTTTGAACGGGGGGGAGGGGGGTGCTGTAGAAGTGATTTTATACAATTTAGGCAACGTTCATAGGGACGAAATCCTGCATGTGAAGAGACAGTTTCAACAACTTTCTGGCTCTGTTATTCTTCACATTAGTGAAAGGAAAAGTGACTCACTGTGACGGTATCATAACCGAAGAGGCCGGTCACGCTGCTGCTTTCACTACCGCCACCGTAACCCATGCTGAAGCGCTGTCCATTGGAGGTGTAGGTAGAGGACTTGCTGGGATTAAACTGGGGGTGATAAGCTAAACAGAAAAGGAAAGAACATTTCTTTGACCATTGCTTGTCCCAGAATAAACAAAAAAAAAGGCCTCAAATCCTGCTTGTGAAGTCTGAAAGTGTGGACGCTTTTATCCACACCAGAAAGGGAGAAGTGAGAAAAGGACAGATGATGCACAGGGATTTAATCTTGAAATCCCTATGCACGATGTACTAGGTGCTGACTTACCCCTGGAGCCAGTTCCTCCACATTTGAAAATGTGTTTGAAGGCCTGGGGTACAAGTACCCCAACACTGGCAAACTTCCTGCAGGGTTTTAAAGTTACTTTCTAAATTGTCAGTCTTCAGCAGTGGGAATGTAAATGCGGTTCTGACCTTTGACACAGTCCCTATAACAGAGACAATAAACGTGAGTATCCGAGAACATAAGAAATGCCACAAGGGTTCAGAACAGTAGTCCATTGAGCCCAGCACCCTGCCCCTAACAATACCCAATCACAGATCCTGAAAGTGGGGGGGGGGGGGGGTGAGGGGGGTCCATTCCATGTTGCTGACCCTCAGCAGTAGGGGTTAAGGTTTACAGTGTGACTGAGCCCTTGATATGTCACACCAAAGTGTCTTCTGCACTATGACATTGGTCAGGATTAGTCAGTCACTAGGAACAGAGGAAGAAATTGTATCTTGTCATATCAGATCCTTATGGAAGACAACATTTGCTGTAATCAAGACTTCAACTGATTCCAAATTCTGTGCCAGGGTACTCACTGCAGGCCTCGCTCGTGCAGTAGGTGGAGGGGACCCACAGGTTGGAGGAGCCGGTGTCAAAGAGAACCAGGAAGTTCTGGGGAGGAGTCCCAATGCCGATCTCTCCGAAGTAGTAAACCTAGGAAAGATTTGATTTTATTATGGATTTATTGTTAAATTTTTACTGTAAAAAGGTACAGTAGCTTTTCTAGAAAATATCTGAGAAAGTGTGACCTTTAACAACCCCTGACCTTCCTGAGGATGGAGGTCAACAGTGAACCGGTGAAAGTAAACATGAAGGTTGGACAGAAATAATAATTTCAGCGTAAAAGAAGCTAAGCTTCTTGCTGTGTATTTATGTGGCGAATGTAAAGATGGAAGACAGAGGGAGGGTACAGGCCCTGGTGCTCACATCAAAGTACATGGATTCATCAGCAACTGCAAAGTTATTGAAGCGATATTTGTTGGAAGGATTTATGTTGTGGTTTTTTAAATAATTCTCAAGCACACCCTTCTCTTTCATCTCCTCTCGAATGGACTTGTATTTCTTCAGGGGGACCCTACAGAGAAAAACAAGCAAGAAGTGACTCAGTCATGTGAAAAGGCCTTAGCTATGGCTGCTCTGTCTTCACATGGATACCCACCTCACCAGCCCCTCGGAGAGGTGAAGGCACACGAATGCAAGGATAAGCCACCTCATGGTTCTTCTTGTTTTGAGTCGTGACAGAGGAGAACTCACCAACCACCCAAGCAGAAACCTCAGTTCTCTCTTTTATACTAGTAACAATGCGCCCCCTCCCCTTTCTACTCTTCCACCCCTCTACCTTTCTCTCATCTTAATTCTGCTTCTAAAGGTCTTAATAGAGATTTTTTTTTTTTTTAGGATTATCAAGTTGTGTTATCTTTATCAGTCTTTTCCTAGTAAAACCTCTACACACTTGTCAGGATCCATTCAGTAACAAAGATAAGAGACTGGTTCGATAAGCAAAACAAACTCGGTACTGGAAGAGAAATTATGTTATGGAAAATGCATAACCTTCAAATGTTCAAAAGAGTCAAGTTAAAGGAAGATAAGCAGTCAATCATCTTGGATTAAACTGTGCCAGATCCTTAGCTGTGGTGATGGTGGAAGGCGGGGACGGGAGGAGGGGGGGACAGAAGGAAGTACTGTCATAACAGGTTTGTTCACCATGGAAAGAAATGTCTTCATGACCTAAAAAATGGTGTTTTCTTGGATCCACAACTATGACCTAGAGTCTAAGTCCATCTAGACACCAAATGATCTTCGCACTTTTCAGGAGCTCATCCACCAATTTCTTAAATATATCCATAGTGTATGGAGAACATCTTCCCCAGGGGCCATCTTCCATAATTTTATCCCTTCTGAGGGTAAAACCTCCTTCTTCTGGGGCCACTTTCCCCAGCTTGACCCCTCTCAGGGTAAAACCCCTCTTCTTACATAGTAATATAGTAAATGATGGCAAATAAAGCCATGCCCATGTAAGCCGCATTGAGCCTGCCATGAGTGGGAAAGCGCAGGGTACAAATGTAACAAAAAAAAAAAAAAGTATGGTCCATCTAGGCTGCCTAGTAAGGTAATTAGAGTTGTACCTTCTGCTCCATGAAGGTTACGTCCTTCTATTCCTTGTTTAGGTGTGAAGGTCATTTAAGTTTTGCTTTAATTCTCATCCTCTTCCTATGTAAGGATCCTCTGTGTCTATACCACACATTTTTTAATTCTGTCATTGTTTTTGTCTCAATCAACTCCACTGGAAGGGTATTCTGGGTATCCACCACTAGGTAGTAGCATGAGCCTACCTCTAGAACTCACGGCATCCATTTTATGGCCAGAGCCAACTTGGACAAGAGTAACTGGGGTTCACTGGTTAGCAGCCAGATCAGACCACATAAATAGAAGCCTTTAAGTCAGACCCCCCCCCCCCCCCAAAAAAAAAAAAAAAAGATATCAATGCCACTCACTGGAAATGGCCTGACATTGAATATCCAGGCTCAGCACCAATGGGGTATTAGCCAGCCTGCCTCCTGCAGACTGAATATTGGCCAACTTGTGTTGTTAAAAGTTGTTGTCATCCCTTAAATTAATTTCATATATAGGAAGAATGTCAGATAAAATTGATCTTGATCTTCACCTTCCTATGTGAGTAAAAGGAAAGGCAGGATCTGAGCTTTTTTCATCTTAAATTTCAATTGTGGAGCTTGTTGTCAAGCAGTTTGTTCCTTCTGTGCTATTCTCCACTAGTGGAGAAACCGCAGCCCTGATCCCCGAGGTATTAGAGGTGTCACTCAGCTCCTTTGCAGGATTCCCCTCCCTTCACACCCCTGCAATCACTGATGTGACTACACAGCAATCCTTGAGTCAAACTGACAAATTAAAAAGTAGTAAATCAACTGGACCAGATGGCATACATCCAAGGGTACTCAAAGAACTCAGAATGAAATTGCTGATCTGCTGTTAGTAATATGTAACCTGTTGTTAAAATCGTCTGTAGTACCTGAAGATTGGAAAGTGGCCAATGTGATGTCAATTTTTGAAAAGGGATCTAGGGCTGATCCAGGAAATTATTATAAAGAATAAAATTACAGAACACATAGACAAACATGGTTTAATGGGACAGAGTCGTCATGGATTCAGCCAAGGGAAGTCTTGCCTCACCAATTTGCTTCATTTCTTTGAAGGTGTGAATAAACCTGGATAAAGGTGAGCCAGTTGATGTAGTGTATCTAGATTTTCAGAAAGCTTTTGATAAAGTTTCTCATGAGAGACTCCTGAGAAAAATTAAAGAGTAATGGGATAGCAGGCAAGGTTCTGGTGTGAATTAGGAATTGGTTATTGGATGGAAAACAGAGGGTAGGGTTAAATGGTCATTTCTCTCAATGAAGGAGGATGAACAGTGGAGTGCTGCAGGGATCAGTACTGGGACTGGTGCTAGTTAACATATTTATAAATGATATGGAAATCGGAATGACGAGTAAGGTGATTAAATTTGCAGATGATACAAAATTGTTCAAGGTTGTGAAAACACTTGCAGACTGTGAAATATTGCAGGAAGACCTCAGGAAATTGGAAGACTGGGCATCCAAATGACAGATGAAATTTAATGTGGACAAATGCAAGGTGATGCGCATTGGAAAGAATAATCCGAATCATAGTTACCTGATACTAGGGTCCACATTGGGGTCAGCACTCAAGAAGAAGATCTAGGTGTCATTGTAGATAATACGCTGCAATCTTCTGCTCAGTGTGCGGTGGCGGCCAAAAAAGCAAACAGGATGCTAGAAATTATTAGGAAAGGGATAGTGAATAAGTCTGAAAATACTATAATGCCTTTGTATCATTCCATGGTGCGTCCGCACCTCGAGTATTGCATTCATTTCCGGTCGCCGTATTTCAAAAAAGATATAGCAGAATTAGAAAAGGTTCAAAGAAGAGTGACCAAAATGATAAATGAGATGGAACTCCTCTTGTATGAGGAAAGGCTAAAGAGGTTAGGGCTCTTCAGCTTGAAAAAGAGACGGATGAGGGGCGATATGATTGAGGTCTACAAAATCCTGAGTGGTGTAGAACGAGCAGAATAAATCAATTTTTTACTCGCTCCAGAAGTACAAAGACTAGGGGACACTCGAGGAAGTTACATGGAAATACTTTTAAAACAAATAGGAGGAAATATTCTTTCACTCAACAAATGGTTATAAGCTCTGGAACTCTTTGCCGGAGGAGGTGGTAACAGCAGTTAGCATATCTGGGTTTAAAAAAGGTTTGGACAAATTCCTGGAGGAAAAGTCCATAGTCTGCTATTCAGGCAGACATGGGAAGCAACTGCTTGCCATGGGATTTGTAGTATGGAATGTTATCACAATTTGGGTTTCTGCCAGGTACTTGAGACCTGGCTTGGCCACTATGTGGAAACAGGATACGGGGCTAGATGGACCATGGGTCTAACCCAGTATGGCTACTCTTATATTCTTATGCTCTAAGTACTGAGCAGTCCCTAGAGGTGTTAGTAGAGGAATGACAAGTTATCGTGTGGCAGGACTGTAAGGTGACAGAGGAGAACATAGAAACATGATGGCATATAAGAGCCAAATGGCCCA
Source organism: Microcaecilia unicolor (assembly GCF_901765095.1). NCBI lineage: Eukaryota > Metazoa > Chordata > Amphibia > Gymnophiona > Siphonopidae > Microcaecilia > Microcaecilia unicolor. Next base: position 1,981,704 of record NC_044042.1, read on the forward strand.
TCCAGTCTGCTCTTCCTCAGTAACCACTAAGAGAACCCTGAAACTGGGAAGGTCCAGCATTGTGTGCCTCAGGGTTTGCTGTGGGACAGGTTGGTGTCCTATTCTAGCCAAAGCTTGGGTCCCCCTCCCAATAATACTTCCTGGCCCTGGTGTTGTGCCCTCTAAATTCCTGGGCTCTAAACTAGTGTGACTTCAGATCACTGGGAAACGATTGTGAGGACTGAAACAACTCCATGACTCTCTTATTTCCACTTCTGAATTTTCTGAGATAGGAAATCAGGAGGGAAAGTTGCAAGGGGTTGAGAAGCAGCTGGAGAATTTAACTCCACAGCCCATGAAAATGAAGATACTGGTATGGCATTTATTAGGACAGTTTGATGATCCTAAGTTGGAGAACATGGTTCGTGCTAAGAACTTGTGACTGTTGGATTTCACTCAAACTAGGTGTTTGATACCTAGTGAGTTGTGGATCACGTATTTGAAGGATAACGTAAAAAATTAGTAATCTAGATGGAATAGGAGTCTCTAAGATGTTTTATGTGCCAATGGAGAGATGGAAGAGCACATTGAAGAAAGAATCATATACATTAGATTCCAGACATTAGGGACACCGGTTAATCAGGGCAGATGCTTATTTGGTCCAAATCAGGGAGAACAAAAACAAAGCACATTTATAAAGGGGAAAGGTTTCGCTTATTTGGGACAGCGCACCACTTAATTGGGCTAGTAACATCCGTTAAACGTCATCAAAGCATGCTGCGGGGTGTGTCACGTTCCATCTGTGGTGTGTGCAGTAAAAATGCAAATGAAAGATTTAACACTCGCAAAATCGCCTTGCTTGAAAAATTGAAAAGACAACTGCCAAACACCAGTCAACAACCGACTGGCAGAGATTATCGGAGTGCCAAAATCCAAAATAGCACATGTTGTACAACAACAAGAGACATCGATAAACGAATTGATATTAATTGAGAGACAACAGGGAGTTTCTCAAAAATGGAAACGTGAATGTAAAGATCCTGATGTAGATGAGGGGCCCTGAATCGATGGTTCTCAACTGTAACAGGAAGAGGTGATCGTGTGAGTGGACCAATGTTAAAAAGCAAGTCAGAGTTCGCTAGAAAACTCGGTCACAACGATTTTAAGCAACAGATGGCTGGTTGTCATGGTGGAAATGCAGGTTCAGGATAAAGTTTAAGAGAACACATGGTGAGAAAGACAGTACTGATGCTGTAAGTACTGAACAATGGAAAGCCACAAAACTTCCTCGTTTGCTTTGTAGATTTTGTGCAAATGACATCTACAATGTCGACGAAACAGAGTTTTCTGTGCCACATTGGATGGTTCCCTGACCTATAAACACACAATATTGACGTGCTCAAAGAAAGCAATGGATCGTGTAACAGTGCTATACTGGTCCAACATGTCAGGAACTGATAAACGTAAGCTGCTGGTTATAGGAAAAAGTGCAAAGCCGCGGTGTTTCAAAGGGATCAGTATGGAAAGTTGACCTGTTCTGTATCATGCTAATAAAAAGTCATGGCTGACAAGACAGTTTTTAGGAACTGGTTAATGAGCTGGGACGTTGAATTACACAGGAGGTCTAGAAAGATTGTGCTAGTCCTTGATAATTGTGTAGGTCACCCACACATCGACTCTTTGAAAAACATCCAGGTGGAATTTCTGTCTCCCAACACCACATCTCTGGTGCAACCAATGGAGTGGGAATCATGAACAATTTGAACACCTTATACCATGCTAAACCGATAACTTACAACCTTGAAGCTATAGAAGAAATGTTGCTTACAACATCCTCAACAGCAAAAGAAGCCAGTGCAAAGATTGATCTTGTACAAGCAGCGCAGTTGATTGCTGATGGCTGGCGAAATGTTAGCAGCATAACCGTTCAGCATTGCATTGCTCACTGTGGGTTTAAACACCCAGAAATGGACACACAAGATATGGCTGAAAATGATGTTTTGAAGCCCACCACGTTGAAAGCTATGAAGAGTTTTCATCCATTGACAATAATCCTCAATGCTATGATGAAAAAGAGGGTTGTGAGGATGAACTAGTTGAGCAAATTTCAGCCAGGGCCGCCGAGAGACACAGCCGGGCCCAGGGCAGGACTGGACCCCCGTGCCTCCCAGCCCCCACAGGCCCCCACAGGCCCCCACCCCCGCACCTTTCTGTCTCAGAGTCACTACTGCGCTGCTCCCTCACTCTGTCCTCTCCTGCTCCAGCGCTCCTCTGTCCTGGGAGTCTGGACCCAGATAATTGCATTAATGCAATATCATGTTGATGTAATCATCCAGGTCCTGGGCAGCACATGGGAACAGGAGAGACCCAGAAGCAGGCAGGTAAAGTAGTAAATCTAAAATGAATCGGAGAAAATGATTCTTCACTCAACGTGTAATTGGGCTCTGGAGTTCGTTGCCAGGGAATGTGGTTTTAAAAAGTTTTGGACAGCTTCCTAAAGGAAAAGTCCATAGACCATTATTAAAATGGACGGGGAAAATCCACCGATTATTTCTGGGATATTTTTGGGTTCTTGCCAGGTATTTGTGGCCTGGATTGGCCACTGTTGGAAACAGGATGCTGGGCTTGATGGACCTTTGGTCTGTCCCAGTATGACAATACTTATGTACTTTTAAGAAGCTTGCCGGCGCCAAGGCCAGGCCTGGGGAATTTTGCCCCCTTTCCCCCCTCCCTCTCGGCGGCCCTGATTTCAGTCAGACATCTGAAGACATCATAAAATCAGAAACCGAAGAGGATGAATATGGTAGCTTTAAAACAAATAGGAGAAAGTTTTTCTTTACTCAGCGTGTAGTTGGGCTCTGGAACTCGTTGCCAGAGAATGTAGTGACAGCAGCTGGTCTTACAGAGTTTAAGGGGGGTTTGGACAGATTCCTGAAGGAAAAGTCCATTGAGCATTATTACATTTTTTTTTTTTTTGGGGGGGGGGGGGGGGTTGCCGGGTTCTTGAAACCTGGATTGGCTGCTGTCTGAGACAGGATGCTGGGCTTGATGGACCCTTGGTCTTTTCCCAGTATGGCGGTGCTTATGTGCTTATGATACAACTGAGCGTGAACAAGTGACAAACCAGGAAGCCAGGAGGATTAAACCTCTTTTTCATGCAGGAAGGCAATGAAGGCAGTCCTGTAAGCCCAAAGCGGGTTTACTGCTCGCTCTTCTGGGACTGACGCTGGCCCGACGTGGCTGCCAGTGGTAGTCCCGCCCCAAGTGTGTGCCATTTCCAGGGGAGAAAGAAAACCCCCAGAAATGGCTTGCTTGCTCGGTGATAAGCCGGTGGTAATCAGGCATCACTGCACTCTGCCCGATTACCGCCAGGTTAGCATAGGAGCCCTTATCGCCACCTCAATGGGTTGCGGTAAGGACTCCCTGTCGCATGGCCATGTGTGTCTGAGGGCTTTTCACCCGCTGCAATAAAAAGAGCTCTGGCCATAGGAGCCAACTTTTTTAAATGATCGGGGGACCTAAGCCCAGTGGAAATAACCCCTCCCTGGACACATACATGGAATTTTGTCGATAGTGGGGGTGCTCAAACACCCACAGAATCAGCTCCTATGGCCCTGGCACATGGGAAAACCAGCCCCCATTGCTAGCACATGGCCCTTATCCCGCTGCTTAGTGAACGGACCCCATAGTCAGTTTTACAGTGACATTAAAGTGTACAAAAGACATGTAATGCAGATTACTTTGAGTAGTTTCCTGTACTATATTTGCCTGATTTTATTATGATTACCACAGTTTATTAATGTATTTATATTTTAATATGCAGACCTATATGTGAGGTTTTTTTTTTACATATATTTATTTGACATTTTTACTTGTGTCCAGTATTATTATTCTTTGATGGTAATTCTTTTATAGATAGATATCTTTTAAATATCTTAATAATTATAGAATACTGATGTTTATTATATATGTTTTTATACAGTGTAATCCTTGACCCCTGGGGCAGGCGGGTCTTCCCGCTGAAACACGGCCCCTGTCGGGTCTCTGTTTGGTGCTAATAAAGTTTTTTGTTGAACACTACCTGCGTTGGAGCTCATGTTGCATTCTCTACTCTTCTGCCTATCTAAAGGTTATGGTAGTCATTTTACTGTTGGTGTCACAAAAGGCAGGAGCAACTGGGGATTGTTCCTGCCCCCAACAATCCCCTAGACCGCCAGAGATTTAAAGGTAGGCCCAGGAAACCTACAGAGGTTGGGGATGGCAGGTTCTAGTTCATGGAGCAATGCTGTTGGGGAGCAGGGATTGGCTTGGGGGGGGGGGCCCAAGTGTTTTGGGGTGGGGGGTTGAGAGGGAGGAGGGAACATCATGTGGAGCCCAAATGTTTTGTGGGGGGAGTCAGGAGGAAGGGGGATCGGCATGGAGAGATCCTGTATGTAGATTCTGGTCCTGTATGTCTCATCAGATCGTGTCTGAATATTGGCCAGAACCACATAAATCTCAGTGGCAAACGGCCAATCAAACCTAGATGTTCAATGCAGGTGGCTGGACATAAGCCTGGCGTTGCTTATCAGAGTCTAATTCTGCCCACAACAGTCATTATAACAGTTAGCTGAAAATTCACTGTTAGTTTCTTGATTTCAACTTTTTGCCGTTGCTCATCTTTTCTTGATTCTGGCTTTGAATCTTCATACTTTCAGTTTTAAAACTGTGGAAAGTCCTTAGGAAAATAGGATTTCCTGGGCATCTTATTACTCTAATGAGGAATCCTTTCCTCCAGACAAGGCAGAGCATAACAAAACAGATTGGTTTTCAACTGACAAAGAAGTAAGACAAAGTTGTGTCCTTTTACGATACAGAATGAAGCAGCCGGGATTATTCACGATGTGAAAAACTTGGATAGAATACCATCTATTCTTATCCACCTACATTGGTGCCTTGTAAGTGTTCAAATGCTTTTTAAGGTCAGCTGTCTAATCTTCAAAATTATCCATGGCTTAATTCCACAGTACATGGTACATGTGATCTCTGTTCCAATAGGGAAGGTCTAAGGTCTAGTAATCAAAATGCATTACATTTCCCTGATACAAGAAATGGACAAGTTCAAAAGATCATACATTTTTCTTTTTCATACCGCCAGCCAAGCTGTGGAACAAATTCCCACAATTCCTACTTGATCAGAAACATACTTGTTTGAAAAAAGTTTTCAAACTGTAGAATCTTGATACTGTGAACCTTTATTGTTGGCCTGTTATTACTATATTGGTGACTGTGGGTGCAAATCCCTGTAGTTCCTAATGAAAATTAAAGCTATTTTACACCTGAGGGATTTAGTGGAATATATAAACTGGATTAGGTTAGATTCGTTATCGGTTTAACTTGTGGGCCAAACATCAACAATCTCCGATATTCTTTATTCACATTTACTATACCGCACAGGTCTGGCTTTTTACAGACTAAAAGACTTAGGAAAAAAAAAGAATTACAAATTATGGATAGGAAAGAGGTACAGTCAAACAATCAGCAAACAGATCTAAAAAAAAAAACAATTTAGTGGCCCTCCATAGCTAAAAAAAATAACTGAAAGAATGGGATTGTAACTAAATGTAAAGAAGACAAAAGTTATGACAGAAGATACCGCGACCAGTTTCAGAACTAGTAATGAAGACCAAGGGTAGTGGAATGAAGACCAAGGGTAGTGGAACTCCTTTTGTTTGGATGGTCCAAGCTCTGCTCCCAACCGTAGCATCTCCCCTTCCCTACTATTCCATCATAGTCCAGCAACACTCTCCCTTCCCCATGGTATCCAGCATTTCTCTGCTTCCCTAACTTCCCCCTCCCCATGGTCTCTAGTATCGCTCTCCTTCCTTCCCTCGCCCCCCTCCCCTGCAAGGTGTCCAGCATCTTACCTTCCTCCTGGATCACTGGCTCTACAATCATCATTACAGAAGAGGCATCATGGCCAACTGTTTTGGAGGGACATCTTCTCTAATGCTGATTGTTGCATTGCCACCCCAAGAGAAGGGAGGTAAGAAGCTAAACACTTCACGGTGGAGGAAGGGAAGGAAGGTGTGGGAGGTGTCAAGGTACCTCTGGCTTCCCCCATTCTGACATCTATGACAAAGCCATAGAATTCATAGACGGTTTCTGCCTCCTGGGGTCAATTATCAATGAGAAGGTCTCCAGCAGTCAATAAATACAATAGTGACTGGCATTGAATGAAAGGGTTAGAGAAAATTTATGAATAAGGATGTATCCTTACAAAGATCCAAATTGTACATACCATAGTTTTTTTCTACTATACTCTATGGATGCAAGAGATGAACCACAAGAAACAGGACAGAAAAAGTATTGATGTGTTGAAGATGTCATGTTGGCAGTGATTTTCATGGACATCTAAGAAGAAACAGAAGAAACCAGTCTTCGCAAGGAAATCAACAAGAAACAAAACAGCAAAGATGACCAACAAAAGCAGAAAACAAAAAACAAAAAATATAAAAATAAAAAATATATATATAAAACATCAAAATTTAAAATTAATCATAAGATATGTATTTAAAAGATGAATCCATCAAAATCAAAAAATTACATAAAAAAGACGACACTTTTGGATGTAAAAATGAAGAATCAACTTTATTAGCCAAACTGTAGCAGGGAGAAAGGGGGACTCGACACAGCTGTGTTTCGGCCGTACTGGCCTGCGTCAGGAGTCTTCTCTGCCATCTGTTGATTATTAATTCTATCCAAATATAAAAAGAATATGTCTGTCTTACCAATAAACTGAAGCTATAGTGCTCAATGTACTGGAAACAAAGTTGTTGAGTGGAGAAGATCAGAGCAGCGTCTCTGATCTATGCAAAAAAAAAAAGAAATAGTATTTCTCCCTGCTACCGTTTGGCTAATAAAGTTGATGCTTCATTTTTACATCCAAAGTGTCGTCTTTTTTATGTAATTTTTTGATTTTGATGGATTCATCTTTTAAATACATATCTTATGATTAATTTTAAATTTTGATGTTTTTTATATATATTTTTTTTTTATTTTTATATTTTTGGGGTTTTTTTTATATTTTTTGTTTTTTGTTTTTTGCTTTTGTTGGTCATCTTTGCTGTTTTGTTTCTTCTTCTTCTTCCTCTCACCTAAAACGAAAAACAGCTGGGTCCTGGACTGGAAGAAACCTGAATTCTCACTTGAGGCCCAGTGAGCAGATTGAAACTACCTTATTTTGGATACATTCCCCCGGATTCTATATAGTGTGCATACAGATTGGCACAGATTCTATGCCAATGCGCTGAATTTAACAAGCTAATGAGCGCTGGTATCAGCACTTAACAAGTAATAATGAGCACTAATTGGCACTGATTAGAATTTAGGCGCACAACTCACTAAGTGTAATCTGTAATGATGTGTGTTCTAACGTGCGCGGGTGAAAAGGGGCATAGTTATAGGTGGGGAAATGGGCATTTTATGAGCATTCTGAAATTTACGCACCTAGTTATAGAATATGGCCCAGTGCATCTAAATCTACGCACTGGGATTTACGCCACATTTTCATTGGTGTAAATGGATGTGCGTAGATTTAGGCGCTGAAATATCAACTAAGTGTATTCTATGGAGGAGTAGCCTAGTGGTTAATGCAGTGGACTTTGATCCTGGGGAACTGAGTTTGATTCCCACTGCAGCTCCTTGTGACTCTGGGCAAGTCACTTAACCCTCCGTTGCCCCTGGTACAAAATAAGTACCTGAATATATGTAAACCACTTTGAATGTAGTTGCAAAAAACCTCAGAAAGGCAGTATATCAAGTCCCATTTCCCTTTCCCCCTTTCCCTTATGACATCACAATATCAGAAGTGAGCCAGGTATTGAGCAATCAAGCCATTGTGACATCACTGATGAGGTTGGCTCTTATTGGTGGAATGAGTGGAGGAGTAGCCTAGTGGTTAGTGCAGTGGACTCTGATCCTGGGGAACTGAGTTCAATTCCCACTGCAGCTCCTTGTGACTCTGGGCAAGTCACTTAACCCTCCATTGCCCCAGGTACAAATAAGTACCTGTATATATGTAAACCACTTTGAATGTAGTTGCAAAAACCTCAGAAAGGCAGTATATCAAGTCCCATTTCCCCTATAATCAGTGCCTAAATCTAGGTACTGATTATACAATACGCTTAGTCAGCACTGATTTCAACACCAATTTCTTTTTAGGCGCCATATCTAGAATCTCCCCCATTATGTCATGACCAGATGAGCGTTGAAAGAGCAACAGCAAGATGGATTCATTCAATCATAGTCCGTGTGGAAGGTGGATACCTTTGGAACGTGTTGCCTTTTGAGTTAAGAACTGTTGATTCTGTTTTACGTTTTAGAAAATTGTTGAAGGCTCACCTAATTTGGCTCACTATATTTAGCCATGTTATGGCTTTCGGTGCATTACGTCTTTGAGCAAGTGACCCTGTTTTCTTGCAAGCTGCTATTTTGTGTTTGATGGTGTCAGTCTATTTTATTGTTTATGTTCGTTATAATGGGTCATCGGTTTTTATGATATATTGTGTGTGTTCTTATGTACACCACCTAGAACCATGGATAGTGCAGTTAATAAATATTTCAAATGCATAAATAAATCACATCAACTATGAACATGCAATTTATTTTTATATTTTTGGGTTTTTTTTTATATTTTTTGTTTTTTGTTTTTTGCTTTTGTTGGTCATCTTTGCTGTTTTGTTTCTTCTTCTTCTTCCTCTCACCTAAAACGAAAAACAGCTGGGTCCTGGACTGGAAGAAACCTGAATTCTCACTTGAGGCCCAGTGAGCAGATTGAAACTACCTTATTTTGGATACATTCCCCCGGATTCTATATAGTGTGCATACAGATTGGCACAGATTCTATGCCAATGCGCTGAATTTAACAAGCTAATGAGCGCTGGTATCAGCACTTAACAAGTAATAATGAGCACTAATTGGCACTGATTAGAATTTAGGCGCACAACTCACTAAGTGTAATCTGTAATGATGTGTGTTCTAACGTGCGCGGGTGAAAAGGGGCATAGTTATAGGTGGGGAAATGGGCATTTTATGAGCATTCTGAAATTTACGCACCTAGTTATAGAATATGGCCCAGTGCATCTAAATCTACGCACTGGGATTTACGCCACATTTTCATTGGTGTAAATGGATGTGCGTAGATTTAGGCGCTGAAATATCAACTAAGTGTATTCTATGGAGGAGTAGCCTAGTGGTTAATGCAGTGGACTTTGATCCTGGGGAACTGAGTTTGATTCCCACTGCAGCTCCTTGTGACTCTGGGCAAGTCACTTAACCCTCCGTTGCCCCTGGTACAAAATAAGTACCTGAATATATGTAAACCACTTTGAATGTAGTTGCAAAAAACCTCAGAAAGGCAGTATATCAAGTCCCATTTCCCTTTCCCCCTTTCCCTTATGACATCACAATATCAGAAGTGAGCCAGGTATTGAGCAATCAAGCCATTGTGACATCACTGATGAGGTTGGCTCTTATTGGTGGAATGAGTGGAGGAGTAGCCTAGTGGTTAGTGCAGTGGACTCTGATCCTGGGGAACTGAGTTCAATTCCCACTGCAGCTCCTTGTGACTCTGGGCAAGTCACTTAACCCTCCATTGCCCCAGGTACAAATAAGTACCTGTATATATGTAAACCACTTTGAATGTAGTTGCAAAAACCTCAGAAAGGCAGTATATCAAGTCCCATTTCCCCTATAATCAGTGCCTAAATCTAGGTACTGATTATACAATACGCTTAGTCAGCACTGATTTCAACACCAATTTCTTTTTAGGCGCCATATCTAGAATCTCCCCCATTATGTCATGACCAGATGAGCGTTGAAAGAGCAACAGCAAGATGGATTCATTCAATCATAGTCCGTGTGGAAGGTGGATACCTTTGGAACGTGTTGCCTTTTGAGTTAAGAACTGTTGATTCTGTTTTACGTTTTAGAAAATTGTTGAAGGCTCACCTAATTTGGCTCACTATATTTAGCCATGTTATGGCTTTCGGTGCATTACGTCTTTGAGCAAGTGACCCTGTTTTCTTGCAAGCTGCTATTTTGTGTTTGATGGTGTCAGTCTATTTTATTGTTTATGTTCGTTATAATGGGTCATCGGTTTTTATGATATATTGTGTGTGTTCTTATGTACACCACCTAGAACCATGGATAGTGCAGTTAATAAATATTTCAAATGCATAAATAAATCACATCAACTATGAACATGCAATTGAGGAGCCTCCAAAGACAGTTCACGCTGGGGAAAGCATATCTACATGGTCACCCGGAGTCATCCATGACTTGATGGCACTTGATCTTCATTGATCAGCTTGTTCTTCTGTGCTTTTGCTGGGTTATAGCTGAAAGAATAAATATGCGATCATTCACTTCAATCTGATCTACCAGCAAACATCCCATTCCTGAGGATCTCCAGCTCCTTTCCTAATAGAATTTTATCCTACATGGTATCGACACTTTCACATAGTTTGATGTCTTCAGCTAGAAAACAAATTAGGAGTGGAGGAGTGGCCTAGTGGTTAGGGTGGTGGACTTTGGTCCTGAGGAACTGAGTTTGATTCCCACTTCAGGCACAGGCAGCTCCTTGTGACTCTGAGCAAGTCACTTAACCCTCCATTGCCCCAGGTACAAATAAGTACCTGTATACAATATGTAAGCCACATTGAGCCTGCCATGAGTGGGAAAGCATGGGGTACAAATGTAACAAAACAAAAAAATTAACAGTCAGTCCCTTATTCCTTGCACAACATCAGGAAACGTTTACCTGAGCATGGAATGTCCTAGTCTTAATGGTTATATTTTGAAAATAGAAGGAAAAGGGAAGAAATTGCTTTATACATAGAGGGAATTCCCCTTTTGTGCTAGATGATTGTGTTGTCCTTCGTCTGTAGATTTTGGGTCACATGCCGGTTACAAAAAGATTACAGAGGCAAGGTTAAGCGGTTTGGGATTTTCAGGTTGGTGCATTTAGAACCAGATAAGAAGTCTGTTTCTTGGTTCACCCAAGCACTTAGAAAGCTGGCATGAGATAAAGGTTTGCAGACACACATGAGTGCAGTGTGTCATTGTGTAACATATATACCTTGGCAGTGCATGGCAGCACAATGGTGTGTGGGTGGCAGGCAGAAGGATATATAAGAATGCATAGACCAATAAGTGTCCAGCATTTTTCAGCTTGGCAGTTCAGTTTCTCCTCTCTTTGGAACCCGGTGTTACCCTTCAGCTGACACATATTTTTGGAGAGATAGTGGGGGTCTGAACTAATCAACTTTGAAGGGTAGCAAACTGGAGCAGGTACTGTTTTGTTGGACTAACTTAATCTGTGATTGACCTTTGTCAGGTCCACACAAAGCGAAGCGGAATTTTTCGAAGGTGTTCTCTTTTTGTCTGGAGGTTTTTCCAACACATCGGACAGATAATCACCTGGACTGTTGGTGAAAATTCTGATTAGAAAAATTTGTGGTTATCAAATTTAAAGACCATGAGGTTTCTGCTCCTAGTACTGGCCTTCCTCCAACTTTCCAATGGACTGCAAAGGTGAGTCTCAGTGGCACAACCCAGGATAGAGGCGTCTCAAGAGGGAGATGAGATTTTTTATCTAATGCAATGTTATATGAAAGCAAGTAACCATAACAGCTGCAACGAAAAATTATTAGAGTTTGAAAATGTGTTTATGAATAAGAAAAGCAATTGTAGGGTTTTTACCCAAGTGAAAGCTGCCCCCCCCCCCCCCTCCTCATAACGATGGTCCTATGTTACTGCACAACAGAAAGGTTATGTGATCAGAGTGGGGAAGACTAAAGGCATTCCAGAGGAGGGGGGGCAAAATCCTCTACATAGCTCATCTGGAAAAACAGCAGCCAAACTGCGGGTCTAACTTTCTATGTAATGTAATATAAATACATTCAGCAATGGAACCCAAGCGTTTTCTGCTGAAAAACGTACTTCTATAGAAAGTTATAAGGCCCCCACTGGTGCTGATAACTTACATCTTTCTCTCCGGGTAAAGTACCTGTACTCTTCACAGCCTGGTTGCCTTTAGCCCCTTGCAGAAAAGGGCAGAGTTGGGCAGAAGGAGGCGAGGGGGGGTCACAGGTACACATGGAGGGGCATAATCGAACAGAAACGCCTATCTCCATGGGCGTTTATCTCCGAGAACGGGTCCGTGAAGGGGCGGACCCAACCGTATTTTCGAAACAAATAGACGTCCATGTTTTATTCGCCAAGTTGTGAGCTGGGCGTTTTTGCTGTTCAGCGATAATGGACAATGAAATCGCCCAGCTCAAAAACGAATAAAGCCAAGGCATTTGTTCATGGGAGGGGCCAGGAGTCGTAGTGCACTGGTCCCCCTAACATGCCAGGACACCAACCAGGCACCCTAGGGGGCACTTTTACAAAAACAAAACAAAAGGTAAAAGAGCTCCCAGGTGCATAGCACCCTTCCCTTGTGTGTAGAGCCCCCCAAATCCCCCTCAAAACCCACTGCCCACAAGTCTACACCATTACTATAGCCCTAAGGGGTGAAGGGGGGCACCTACATGTGGGTACAGTGGGTTCGGGGGGGTTGGACGACTAAGCATTAAGCAGCACAATTGTAACAGGTAGGGGGGGGATGGGCCTGGGTCCACCTGCCTGAAGTCCACTGCACCCCCTAACAACTGCTCCAGGGACCTGCATACTGCTGCCAGGGAGGTGGATATGACATTTGAGGGTGAAAATAAAAAGTTGTGAAACATCATTTTTTGTGGTGGGAGGGGGTTTATGACCACTGGGGGAGTCAGGGGAGGTCATCCCTGATTCCCTCCAGTGGTCATCTGGTCATTTAGGGCACTTTTTGGGGCCTTATTCGTGGAAAAACAGGGTCCAGGAAAAGTGCCCTAAATTCTAGCTAAAAACGCATACTTTTGTCCCATTATCTGTGAAATGCGCCCATCTCTGTTCGGCAGATAACCACGCCCCAGTTCCGCCTTCACCACACCTCTGACACGCCCCCATCAACGTTGTCCGCATCCGCGACGGAGTGCAGTTGAAAACATCCAAAATCGGCTTTCGATTATACCGCTTTATTCGTTTTTGTGAGATAAACGTCCATCTCCCGATTTAGGTCGGAACTTGGGCGTTTTTCTCATTCGATTATAAGCTGGATGGCCTTATCATTTGGAAAGTCCTGCGTGAATTTGTACTCCGATGTGCATCTTCCAGTAGCATTTTAAAAGGAAAACCCCCACGCAGGGTATTCGTTTTAAAATGGACTTGCTGACCCATGAGGACAATCCTTCCACTTGCCTTCAAATTGCCCAAAATTGCCCCAGTATGTTGCAGTTTCCATATATTTTAAACAGTTGAGGAAATGGAAAGCAGGGGGAGCTTTTGCCCACACTCAGCCCCCCTTTTTCTTTTCCTCCTACACAGAGTTCCTCTGAAAAGATTCAAGTCCATAAGGAACGCAATGGAAGAACAAGGATTGGAGGTGCCCACAGTCGATCCAGGCACCAAGTATGGCTTCAGTAATTCAAATCTCACTGACGAGCCCTTAGCAACCTACATGGAGGTGGGTACAAAGAGGGGCATTTTCGAACGGGGACGCCCATCTCTAAGGGCGCCCATCTCCGAGGACGGCACCGTGAAGGGGCGGTGCTGACCGTATTCTCGAAACGAGATGGCCGGCCATCTTTCGTTTCAATAATATGGTTGGGGCCGGCCAAATATCAGAGATGGCCGAGTTTGAGATGGCCGGCCTCGGTTTTTGCCGATAATGGAAACCGAGGCCGGCCATCTCAAACCCGGCCAAATCCAAGGCATTTGATCATGGGAGGAGCCAGCATTTGTAGTGCACTGGTCCCCCTGACATGCCAGGACACCAACTGGGCACCCTAGGGGGCACTTCTAAAAAGAAATTAAAATTAAAATAGCTCCCAGGTGCATAGCTCCCTTACCTTGGGTGCTGAGCCCCCCAAATCCCCCCCAAAACCCACTCCCCACAACTCTACACCATTACCATAGCCCTTATGGGTGAAGGGGGGCACCTACATGTGGGTACAGTCTTACACTACCTTCCTTGCGTCTCTTGCCTTCTGCTTTCTGACTCTAAAAATGACTTATGAGGAGGATTATTCTCCTGCAGGTCCATGAGAATTCAACATGAATTGGACTGATCCCAGCTGTTTTGTGTACACCTACTACTACTTATCATTTCTATAGCGCTACTAGACGTACGCAGCGCTGTACACTTGAACATGAAGAGACAGTCCCTGCTCGACAGAGCTTACAATCTAATTAGGACAGACAAACAAGAGATAAGGGAATATTAAAGTGAGGATGATGAAATAAGGGTTTTGAACAAGTGAATAAGGGTTAGGAGTTAAAAGCAGCATCAAAAAGGTGGGCTTTTAGCTTAGATTTGAAGACGGCCAGAGATGGAGCTTGACGTACCGGCTCAGGAAGTCTATTCCAGGCATATGGTGCAGTAAGATAAAAGGAACGGAGTCTGGAGTTAGCAGTGGAGGAGAAGGGTGCAGATAAGAGAGATTTACCCAGTGAACGGAGTTCCCGGGGAGGAATGTAGGGAGAGATGAGAGTGGAGAGGTACTGAGGAGCTGCAGAGTGAATGCACTTATAGGTCAATAAGAGGAGTTTGAACTGTATGTGGAAATGGATAGGAAGCCAGTGAAGTGACCTGAGGAGAGGGCTAATATGAGCATAACGACGCTGGCGGAATATTAGTCGTGCAGCAGAATTTTGAACAGATTGAAGAGGAGAGAGATGGCTAAGTGGGAGACCTGTGAGAAGCAAGTTGCAATAGTCTAAGCGAGAGGTGATAAGAGTGTGGATGAGGGTTCTGGTAGTGTGCTCAGAAAGGAAAGGGAGAATTTTGGTGATATTATAGAGAAAGAAACGACAGGTTTTAGCAGTCTGTTGAATATGTGCAGAGAAGGAGAGGGAGGAGTCGAAGATGACCCCAAGGTTACGAGCTGATGAGACAGGAAGGATGAGAGTGTTATCCACAGAAACAGAGAATGGGGAAGAAGTATAGATGGAGAAGAGAAGAGGTCCCAGGACAGATCCCTGAGGTACACCAACTAACAGTGGGATAGAAGTAGAGGAGGATCCACCTGTCCTATGTTTGTGAGAAACACTGTGCACCTTGGTGTGTTGTCTTTGTTTTAGGATCTTGCCGGGTATTTGTGACCTGGACTGACCACTGTTGGAAACTGGATGCTGGGCTTGATGAACCTTCAGTCTATCCCAGTATGGCAACACTTATGTAATGTACTTGGGATTCTGCATGGAATCTTGTTATTCTTTAGAATTCTAGAATCTTGCTATTCTTTGGGGTTGTACATGGAATGTTGCTACTCTTTGGGTTTCTGCCAGGTACTTGTGACCTGGATTGGCCACTGTTGGAAACAGGATACTGGGCTTGATGGACCTTCAGTCTGTCCCAATATGGGAACACTTATGTACTTATCCTATTCATATCCCTTCAGTGCAGAAATATAGACAGCCTAGAAGAACCTCATTTAATGTAAAATCCAAGCTGAGCAAAGGAGTGGGTCAGGGGAGCAGGACCAGAACTAGCAGTGGACAAGAGGGGCAGGCACCCACAGTGCCAGAAAGACTAAAAAAGGCAGAAAGAGGGTGATGAGAGGAGACAGAAATGAAAAGAGGTGGGCATCAGAGTGTAAGGAGAGGAGAGAGAGAGGAGTAGAGGAAGACGCTGCTTCCCGGCACCCTGCAGACTGGCACACTGCTAGAACCCCTGGCGCATTTTGAAAGGCATTTGCAGGGTAATTAGATAAAGCTTTTCCACATGTTTTACACATGGAAAATGGTTCTTACCAAACTGTGCAGGGGATAGACACAGATACAAGTGGCTTTTATATGAGAGGCCCTCAGGCACTTCAGGGGTGCAGGGTTTGCATTATACACCCAGAGCAAACGCACACGGTGACACCTTCTTTGGAGCAGGGAGAAATTTGTATAGAGACATGTAGATGGCTCTTTGGGCATTTCACAGAGATGCCTTTTACCTGTGGGATAACTCATTTTTTGTTACCATTGTCAAATTTTACATTCCAAGATCTCCGAAGAAAATTGGCTTAAAACAAGATACAAGAAAGAAAGCACCAGGAGCCTTCAAGTCCGGAAAAGGTCCTTTAATCAGTTGATGTGGTGTTTCGGCACTCAATGCCTGCACCAAGGGTCTACATGCAAATTAAAACATGCATAAATATACAAATAAATTATGAACACATTATTAAAACATATTTATATGTAAAATATAATAGAATAAAACATAAAATCAATTAATCAAAAAATAAACAGAAACCACCTAAATAAACAAAAAATGCAGGAATGTGCTGACCAGTGATTTTCTTACGACATAAATACTTAAATGAACTAACAAATATCCAGATGTCAATTAATAATGATAATGAAGTATAGTTGACCATATTGAGTGACAAATAAATAAAGAACATGAGAAAGACGATAGTGATCATGCAAGGACGTGATTGATGCATTGGAGATTTTACAAAGCCGCGGAAGTGTGGGCCCATCTTTTGGGAATGCGCTGGGCCGCTTTTTACCATGGCTGGGAAAAAGGTCATTTTTTAATGGGACGGGAAATGGGCGTGCGCAAAAATTAAAACTAGCCAGCAATTGACTTAGCGGTAAGGGCTCATGTGCTATCCGCGTGGTAACCATGACTACATGCCAACATGGCTGATTACCACCGGGAATGCCTTTGCGGTAGAAAATATAAAAATATATACTATTTTCTACCGTGGGAGTTGGCATGCGCCAAACTCAGAATTACTGCTGGATACACGCGCTGCCCTGGCGGTAGGGCCAATTTTACGCACATTACCCACACGTTAGCCCTCCCCCAGCTTTGTAAAAGGGCCCAAAGTGAATAAAGAGTATTCTGTGCTTCAATGTGGCTTCCCATAGAGTTCCAAAATGAGATACCCTACAGAGGGCTTCTAGGAATGATGAACGACCTTAAATTAACAAACTCGAAATTAACAAGGCTGAATGATACATACTTGACCTCAATAGCATAAGTAAAATTAACAAAGCTAATGTATGATTATCTTTTTTATTATATTATATTATTTTATTTATTATTTTTTAATTGACAGCTGGATATTTGTTAGTTAATTTAAGTATGTATATCATAAGAAAATCACTGGTCAGCACATTCCTGCATTTTTTTTTTTTTAGGTGGTTTCTGTTTATTTATTTTTTGATTAATTGATTTTATGTTTTATTCTATTATATTTTACATATAAATGTGTTTTAATAATGTGTTCATAATTTATTTGTGTATTCATTTATGTTTTAATTTGCATGTAGACCCCTGATGCAGGCATTGAGTGCCGAAACACAGCCCGTGTCGGGTCAATGATAGACAACATCAACTGATTAAAGGACCCGTTCCGGACTTGAAGGCACTTGGTGCTTTTTTTCTTGTGTGTTGTGTGCTTCAAATCCCTCTGAGCTTAAAACAAGATACAAAAGAAAAAGAAAACAACAGTTCAAGAAAGTAAGAAAACTTAGACAGAGCCACCTAAACGTACTCCCAGGGCAATAAATTATTATCCAAGTAAGACAAAGAATTCCAGGAGGAAAACATTAGTCTTCCAACAGAAACTAGTGAACTTTATGTATTTCAAATAAAAAAGAAAGTTAACAACCATAACAATTTTCTCTTCTGTCTAGATGTCCTACTTCGGAGAGATCAGCATTGGAACTCCTCCCCAGAACTTCCTGGTTCTCTTTGACACCGGCTCCTCCAACCTGTGGGTGGCCTCCACCTACTGCCAGAGCCAGGCCTGCAGTGAGTAACCCAGGACAGATCCTTCAGACAGCCTCTAGTTATGGCAATAGATTGATTGGGCCTAGAAAAGCACCAGCAAGGGTAGATGATAATATATTATACTTGAAAAAATCTAAGACTGCCATTTCAAAAGCATCTAAGCTATTTTTAGAAATCCATCAGCAGGTGAAATAAATATCTACAAGATTGCTCAAAACCCAAATCTCCTTGACTTTACAGTTCATGTAGACAATTATTTGCACATGCTTATGTCTTATTTATATGGACAAATCAAATTTGGGTATAAAGTATTACATACCATGTAAAATTTATATTGTTGGTCAGACTGGATGGACCGTACAGGTCTTTATCTGCTGTCATTTACTGTGTTACTATGTTACTCAAGTATTGCCTTGCTGAGAATTTGAGGGCAGTAGTTGTAGAAACCTTGGAGAGAAGTGATCAGCTCCTCGGGTCTCCATGGCCCATTGTAGGACAGGTGGAGGTGAGTACATTGTACATAATTTGGAGTAGTTCAGCTTCATGTTGCCGTCCTAATTAATATTCCACATTTTTCCAGGCATCTCTCTGCCTGTAAGAGGTGCCTCCAATTGCCTTGGAACCAACACGTGGGGGTAATCATACTCCGTATCTGTGAAGCGGATGGAATTACTGTGTTCTGTTTTCCGTCTAGCCAACCACCCCCGGTTCAGTCCCAACCAGTCTTCCACCTACACCTCCAACCAGCAGCAGTTCTCCATTGCGTATGGAACCGGCAGCCTCACTGGGATCCTCGGATACGACACCGTGACAGTAAGTGATCGTTTAAGTAACTAGACAGAAGGACCTGTTTTGTTATGACACCTGAGGGTGGAAAGTAGAGGCGTAACATTTTGGGGTAATCGGACATTTTGATTGATGGAAACAAACTACACTCACCGAAAATAAAATAGATATCAATCAAACGTTGGACAATTTAGATACAAAACAAACAAAAAAAGTAGGAGTCCTTTTACTAAAGGTTAGCCCAGACTAAGGAGGAGATTCTATAATCGGTGCCTAGATTTAGTTGATGTCTCAGTGTCTACAGCTACGCGCATCCATTTACACCAATGAAAATGTGGTGTAAATCCCGGCGTGTAGATTTGTTCAGACTGGGCCATAGTTTATAACTAGATGTGTAAATTTCAAAACGCCCATGAAACACCCATTTCCTCGCCCACAACCATGCCTCTTCTTGCCTGCACTCATTAGAAGGTCAGTGCCCTTCGTTACAGAATACGCTTAGTGAGTTGTGCGTGTCAATTCTAATTATGGTCAATTGGTGCTCATTATTGCTTGTTAAGAGCTGTTATCAATGCTGATTAACTTGTTAAGCCAATTAAGTTACGCGTGTTGTTATAGAATCCGCGCTGATTTTGGCGCAGATCTCTAGGCGCACTAT
This sequence comes from Microcaecilia unicolor, assembly GCF_901765095.1. Taxonomy (NCBI): domain Eukaryota; kingdom Metazoa; phylum Chordata; class Amphibia; order Gymnophiona; family Siphonopidae; genus Microcaecilia; species Microcaecilia unicolor. Next base: position 2,000,984 of record NC_044042.1, read on the forward strand.
ATAGAATCTGGAAGTAAATGCTGTGGGTCCTATTTTATACCTGTGGGTCATGTAACACTTAGTGTAACACTAACGTCCGTTAGCACATGCTACTCTTTAGTTCAAGGGCCCTGTATTTTGCAAACAATGAAGTAACTTCTTCCATTTCTTTATCATTAAATCCTTCCATCCACCGTGTCTTTTAGGAAGAAAACCTACAGCAAGACATTCCCTCACATTCAGACTTACAAATCTGACCTACAGCCCCCCCTCCCCCAGCCGTTAGCATACGGCTTTTCCCTGCTCTTTGAGAATATCATTGTACATAGACTATGTCTGTCCATCAGGGTGTGATCTTGTCAGTCTGTCTACATGTTAGTGACCTGACCCAGATGGACAGACTTACATGCTGAGCCCATCTGTCTGTACCCTGACCGTTTAAGCACAGAGATACAGAGATGGTCCAAGGATGAGTTAGGAGATGACAGAGGCTGAGTCTGGAACTGCAGGGCACTGTATTGTAAAGGGAGTGAACCCTTGCAGGCTGCTCTTCTTATAATTCTCTATTGCAGTGGTTCCCAAACCTGGTCCCGGAGGCACCCCAGTATATCCACAATGCAGTGGAGGCAGTGCATGCAAATCTCTCTGTGGGTATCCTGAAAACCTGACTAGCTGGGGTGTCTCCAGTACCATGGTTTGCCTGGCTTGAAACGTTCCTCAGGAGCCGCACTAATGGATAATAGATCCAACCAGTCTCTGCTACAGCTTCATAATGTTCCAGTTTTTCAGGAATATCCTTAAAGTTAACAAGGTAAAAGTTCTGCTGCAGTAATAAGGAGGCCGTAAGAGTCCAGGAGAACTGCTGGCCTTGTTCCTCGCTCTAAACCTCAAATGCCACATTGTTTTTAGTTGGACGTTAAAATGGCTGAAGATGCCTCTCCTGCTTACCTCAAGTGTTGAAGAGGCAAAGAGAGTGAAAATATGGCAGGAGAATGAGCTGCTTCCTTTGCTGGCATTTACATATTTGTCCATGGCAGCCTTATTTGTAGGGTCCAGACCCAGTCCCTGTAGAGTTACCAAAGCAGGGAGCCTCCCATGAAGTGAGGGTGTCCCTATAAGGGCACCAGCAGGACAGGACAGACAGGGAAGGGGGAGAGAATGAGAAAAGAGAGAGGATGGTGTTAGAGGAGACACACTGACATGCCCCTGAGCACGGGGCAAATGTATCTCCAAGCAGGAAGCTCCCAGAGGGCAAACCCCATTGACGTCTTTCATTTATTTTGTATATACAACGGGACTGATAGTCAGCACTACATAAGCAGGTATCCATCAAGGTATATACTTATGAATACCGCTGAGCCAGAAACCACTCATGCTTCATGACTAGAATTCCGCCATTTATGCATGTTTTTGCCACATTAAACTAGTTGGCTTCTGCATTTCAGTAATTGATTTTGTGACCACTAGATCATGTACCACCATGGCCAGGTATTTAAAAGTAAGATAAGGAACATCTGTGAAGCCATCCAAATCAGCTTTCATCAGAATCGCAATTCTTCTTCAGACTATACACCCAAATATCTGATTCTGGACTGCATCTTAATCTCTTCCCCTTCCAATACCGTTTGAAATTTTGGGTGCCTGATCTAGAGAGAAGCAATCAAAAAAGTATCTTTTCCTGCAGCTCTGCTTTTTGGAAAGTTGAGAGAAGAGTGTACTCTCCTGTCTTCCAAGTATTCAGGACAGCCTGTGGGGCGTTAGTACTGAAGAGCTGCTGTTCACTTTGCTTTCTGTTTTATGTCTCTTTGACCTGGATTATTTCCTCTTCAGATTGAGAACACTTCCATTGCACAACAGGAATTTGGCTTGAGTGTGACTGAGCCTGGCTACAGCTTTGTGTTTGCTTCGTTTGATGGAATTCTAGGGTTGGCCTACCCGTCTATTTCCGTAGACAATGCTACCACGGTTTTGGAGGGAATGATACAAGAGAACCTGCTTAAGGAACCTATCTTCAGTGTCTACCTGAACGGGTAAAGTGTCCTTTCCTCACAAATCATCCTTAGGTCGTAGTGCATACGTTGGTCTCTATTCTGTGAACTTCAGAAGTGGGAGAAAAGTTCCACACAAGAGGGGGTCTCTCTGGGACGTCCCATCTGATGTCCCTCAGAGCCAATCCATGCTTTCCAGCACCCAGAATATTGGAAAGAATTGTGGAAAAGGGGATCAGTATTTGTTCATCCATCTGCCAAGAAGCACAATAATTCTCCAAAACAATAAACGCAAATTCATCAAATCTGACATACAAGAAGAACATGAGATTGAAAAAATAAAACTAGGAACACTATGTCAGTATTTTTAGATAAACAACTTCTAAAATAATCCCCACTGTTTTCTATGGGACACAGTTAAACTCAAACCCGCTCAGAAACCACATGCATCCATCCTCTGACACCCCAACTTACAAACAACCCTGTACCCCAGATAGACACATACCCACACTCCCATCTCACACCTCTTCACAACACCCTGCATTATTACTATTTATCATTTCTGTAGTTCTACTAGATTCTCAGACATATCGTTTCCTATCACCCACTGGACAATTCATTCTGGCAGCCCCAGTACTCAAGAGAGAATCCACAAAAGTGGAGAACTCAATAGATCCCACGAGGCGTGAAGTGAAAAATAAAAAAGGTGGGAATATAAGCCAGGCTATCCAAAGAATGGAACCAAATTGTTTTTAAAATAAGCAAAATTTAATAATTTTCAAACAAATGATAATATAACAATCACACATTAAAAATGACTCGACACAACGTTGTGTTTCGGCTGGATAGGCCTACATCAGGAGTCAGGAAGGCGGCCAAGGTGCTCTGCAGCACGTCCAGCTTCTCGTCCTCGCTCTCTTCCTCCCGCAGCACTCCCTGGATGTAAGTATTATACACGTCCCGGTCAATACCCAGCGCCTTCAACCGCCTTCCTGACTCCTGATGTAGGCCTATCCGGCCGAAACACAACGTTTTGTCGAGTCATTTTTAATGTGTGATTGTTATATTATCATTTGTTTGAAAATTATTAAATTTTGCTTATTTTAAAGACAATTTGGTTCCATTCTTTGGATAGCCTGGCTTATATTTCAGCCCCAGTACTCACTCTTGAACCATTAGAAGTTTCCTATTGGGTCAGACCAAAGGTCCAGTGACTAATCTGGGTCACTCAAACATCCCCAGAACATCCCAAAGAGTAGATCTACTCCTGGCAGATCGTTCCCAGGGATAAGCAGTGGCTCCTTCAAGTCTACCTAGCTAATAACTGCTTATGAACTTTTCACTGCCTTTCTGTGGTACAATCAAGGCAGTTTACATAGTATATACAGGTCCTTATTTTGTACCTGGGGCAATGGAGGGTTAAGTGACTTGCCCAGAGTCACTGTCCAAACTCCTGTCAAACCCAGCGATATCAGAGACCTTGATGCAACATCCTCTGGCATAACATTGCACAGCTTGGTCAACTGTGGGGTAAAAAAATATGCAAAGCAATTTGTTTTCGACCTGCTGCCTGTTATTAGTTTCATGGACTGTCCCCTAGACACTCATTCCCTATTCGCCAATTCCAGCTCAGTTGTTTTTTTGGCAAAACTCTATCCTGACTCACCAGGGCTCTTTAACACATGCTGTTAAGCTGTGCGTCTGCTTTCTGGAGACATGATCTAGTGGTCTGAAACCGGAACTCAAATCCTACTTTCCCCAGTGACATGCTTGTGACCGCTGTTCCCTCTAGGCTGAGTGGGAGTCCTCCAGCTACAGTCCTGCCAGCAGAGGGCGCTGTTTCACTATCATATTTTCAATAGTGAGGGACAGGCAAGGTCTGCAGGACTCCAAGGAATCTGCCTGCCCCTAGCAATTGAAAACACAATATTGGAGCACCGCCCCCACCCCTTGCTGGTAGCAGTGCAGTTGGAGACTTCCTGCTCAGCTTAAACCAAGGGTTCCTAAACCTGGAGGCACACCAGCCAGTCGAGTATATCCACAATGAATATTCATGAGCCGGTAGTAGGAGGCGGGGATAGTGCTGGGCAGACTTATACGGTCTGTGCCAGAGCGGTGGTGGGAGGCGGGGCTGGTGGGTGGGAGGCGGGGATAGTGCTGGGCAGACTTATATTGTCTGTGCCAGAGCCGGTGGCGGGAGGTGGGGCTGGTGGTTGGGAGGCGGGGATAGTGCTGGGCAGACTTATACGGTCTGTGCAAGAGCTGGTGGTGGGAGGCGGGGCTGGTGGTTGGGGGGCGGGTATAGTGCTGGGCAGACTTATACGGTCTGTGCCCTGAAAAGGACAGGTACAAATCAAGGTAAGGTATACACAAAAAGTGGCACATATGAGTCTTGTTGGGCAGACTGGATGGACCGTGCAGGTCTTTTTCTGCCGTCATCTACTATGTTACTATGTTACATTTGTATTCAGTGGAGGCGGTGCATGCAAATCTCTCTCATGAATACTCATTGTGGGTATTCTGAAAACCTGACTGGCTGGGGTGCCTCCAGGACCAGGTTTGGGAAGCACTAGTTTAGAGGGACCAGTGCTTGTGATCTGGGCAAGACACTTTACACTCCATTGCCTTGTGTAGCAGCTTAGGGTCGCTGCTGAGCAGAAGCGACTAGGTAGAGTTGGGGTGGTCCAGGGGGGTAGAACCAAGGCAGAGCTGGAAGTCATTTGGATACAGCTCAATTTCAGTGGCCATCTAATGGCTGGTTATTCAGCACTGGTATCTGAATATAGACCAGAGCTGAATATCTGGGTAAAAATGTAAACACCTGCCATCAGTATTGACTGTGGTGTTCAAATATTGGGTTAGATTTTAAAGTCTCTTAGGTAGGGGCCGATATACGAGCCTTGAGCTCAGGTTTGAAAGGTGAGGAACTAAACCCAGAATCCATTCCACAGCACATGACTGACTTTCACTATGCAACAAGCTGAATGATGAAGGACGTTTGTAGCGAATGATCTTCTGAACTTATCCTAACCCTTCTTAAACTCAGTTACTCTTTCAACTTCCACCATCTACTCTGATTCTGGATGGAAAAACAAAACTACAGAAAGGGCCACCTAAATTATCAGGGTCCTTTCCAAACCTTCTCAGCTGCCCTAGAAAGAGGATCATGGATTTGGCTCTCCTTAAACTGGAATTTTAGGTTTCACAGATTTTCTCAGATCTCATGTGACTTCCTTTTATCTCCTCAGCCCGGACAGCGGCTGCAGTGGCTCGGGAGATGATGCTTCTGGATTCTCCAGGTGACTTCTTATGTAATGATTTTAGGAAATGTCTCGGTGCTTTGCAGATGATTGTTTTAAAAACATCTTTAATCTGTTTCCAGCCAAGAAGAATCTCAGGATGGAGGTGAAATTATTTTTGGAGGAATTGACCCCACTCTGTATACCGGTGACATTTGTTGGACTGAGGTCACGGAAGAAGCTTATTGGCAAATTGGTATTGAGGAGTAAGGGAGCCAGAATTTATTTTTGTCATATTTTCATTGTCTTTGAGGGTGTGAGTGTGTGTGTGTGTGTGTGTGTGTGTGTGTGTGTGTGTGTGTGTGTTCAAACTCTTGATTCTTCTTATCCAAGGAAGTGTAAGTATTCTGTGGAAGTTACGGGAATCTGTATAGCTTTGCAGGGCTAGAACACCTCTACATGAAGGGGTCCTTTTTACAAAGACGTGCTGAAAAATGACTTGCGGTAGTGTAGGCCCGGGTTTTGAATGTGCGACGATCCATTTTTTAGCACGCCTCTATAAAAGGCCTTTTTTTTGCTGAAAATGGACATGCGGCAAAATCAAAATTGTCGCGCATCCATTTTGGGTCTGAGACCTTACCGCCAGCCATTGACCTAGCGGTAAAAAATCCAGGTGGTGATGACCTACGTGTGTCAAATGCCACTTGGCACATGTCTGTTACGCATGCCCAAAAATAAAAAATATTTTTCAGACACGCATATCGGACGCACGCCAAAAATGAAATTGCCACAAGAGTCACGCTGTAGTCGGGTGGGAAATCCATTTTGGCGTGCCTAGACGCTTATGCAGCTTAGTAATAGGGCCCCTTAGATTCTCCAAGGTGCTGGTCACCATGAAACCTTGTCCAAGGTACTTAAACTCAAAACAGCTTGTAGTCCTTTCATTCATCTGCTTATTTGCTTGATTCAATGTAAATAATATATTATGAACCAGTCCTTACTGTCTAAGAACTGAGAGTTTATGACAAGCAGAAGGTAGTGTAGAATGAGCTCAGTGCAAGGCATCAGGTCCTGATTTATGAATGTTTCTGTAGGTTCTCCATCAATGGACAGGCAACCGGCTGGTGCAGCTCAGGCTGCCAGGGGATTGTAGACACTGGGACCTCTCTCCTCACAGTTCCTGAACAATACATACAAAATCTGTTGTCATATATTGGAGCTCAGAACAATGAGAGTGGTGAGGTAAGTTTGGAAGATATTGGTTCAGAATTATAACTTCTGCAGAACTTTAGAGGGAAGAGGGGAAGCCTTCCAGCATTGATTGTCCAAGCTCCGACAAGGGGGCTTTCACCAGTTTCATGAGGTCCATGTCTGAATGTGTTACAGTTTGTACTGCCAGCCTAAAGCCTCTTTTACATTGTTACAGGGTTTGGTGAACTGCAGTGAGATGCAAAGTATGCCCACCATCAGCTTCACCATCAATGGCACCGCCCTCCCTTTAACACCCTCTGCCTACATTCTCCAGGTACAGAGCAAGACGGGATGCTAAGCAGGACTGTACATTGGGGAGAGGAGCAGAAAGGGTTAGATTGATTGTGGAGGGTGGAGGATTATTCCCACCCTACTTGTACATTTGACCAAGATGGAGTGAAGATGTGGGGAGGGGGGGCTGTTAGCTCCCCTGACAAAAATGTTAAAAGGTGCAGGAGGGAATGTGGATCCCGAGGGACAGGTGTTGCCTTCAAGGTACCCTCACCACTTCCAGAAAACTGCTCGTTCACATGCATTTGTGTCCACATAGGGGCAGAAATGACTAGACTACCCCATAGAGGGGAGAGGAGACTTCGACGGAAACCCCCTCATTGTACAAACTTGCTCGCCCCAATTTTCTGCTTAGCACACAAAGTTGCACATGGAAGTTATAGAATCTAACAGATAACATAATATAATAATTAGTTGCTAATTGGCATTAACAGTTATTGGTTATAATTGACGCTAATTAGCAGTCATATGTGCAACTGCTCCTAGTTAGGCTTCAATTGCACGCAGAAAATCCATAGCGCAGACTTGGAAGATTTGCATGGACCTGGGAGGGGCACTGGCGGGTCGGGGGGGGACGTATACTAGCAGTTATACATGAGCAAAACTGGGGGTAATTTAATTATTAAAAGCTTTGCCATGGGTTAAACAGTGCTTGAGCTGTGGAAACAGATCGGTATGACATTGCCCCAGTTGATATTCAGGTAAACTCATGAGTACAATGTTCACATGCAGTAAAGCAAAAGTGACTCTAGGGCTGGAGCATTGATACACCTACCTTTGAAAATTTGTGCAATCCAAAGAGAAGGTGCGATTGTGTTCACATAAAGTCCCTGGAGTCATTTTTAAAATGGAAATTCACAAAGCCGGCGGGTCTTAAGGATATTGTAGTGGAGACGTCCGTTCTGAGCAGGTGTGGAGGAATTGGTTACAGTGCTCGCGCAGCCGTCTCGCACGTCTCCCACCTACCATCTAGGCTTCACTTGTATAGCTTTTTCGGACATGTGTTTGGAACGCACTGCCGCACAACCTGAGAAAGATCTACGAACTAACAAACTTCCGAATATCACTGAAGACCCATCTTTTTAATAAGGCATACCACACAGAACAACAAATATAAATGCATGCGTCTCCTTTACCTTTACACAGACCTATTTTTATAATATCTGTTTGTTTTAAACTTCTACCATGTTCTAATCCATTACCACCAAATACGATACATTGTAAGCCACATTGAGCCTGCAAAAAGATGGGATAATGTGGGATACAAATGCAATAAATAAATAAATAAAATTTATTTAATTTCTTTTAATTTGTCTAAACAGAACAATGGAACCTGCTCTATCGGCATCTCCTCCACTTATGTGCCATCCCAAAATGGACAGCCTCTGTGGATCCTGGGTGACGTTTTCCTTCGGGAATATTACACCATCTTTGACTGTGGGAACAATCAAATCGGTTTTGCCACGGCTGTTTAGAGTTTGTATGTTGGAGGGGTAAAATCATCTTACTCTCCCCCTTCACTCTTAGCTTTTAGATTGTAAGGTCGCTTGACTAGGGACTCAGTCTATTTAAGTGTGATTTCTTGTAAACCACTTTGCTTTAGGGTGCCATGAAAATGCTGAAATCATGGGAACAATGAGCTCCTCTGGATTGTCTGACTTTAAGCTTTTGTAGGATTTTTAGCTCAAGGAAAGAGAACCTGAATGAGAATATGCCCTTATCAGTAGACTGTTAATGGATGTGAGCTGCATATCACTGGGGTCCATTTACTAAAACATATTAAGGATGTGCAGTTATCAGATTACAACACAGGAACTGCACTGGAGAGCATACCCAGGCCGTTAATGCAAAGCAGTTTCATTATTACACATTAACTGCATTGCAGATAACCCAATAACACTAAGCTACACATATTTATAAATGGCCTAGAGATGGGAGTAACTAGTGAGGTAGTTAAATCGTGGGAGGATTGTGAAAAATTACAAGAGGACCTTACGAGACTGGGAGATTGGACGTCCAAATGGCAGATGACGTTTAATGTGAGCAAGTGGAAGGTGATGCATGTGGGAAAGAGGAACCCGAATTATAGCTACATCATGCAAGGTTCCAGGAGTCACAGACCAAGAAAGGGATCTAGGTGTCGTCGTTGATGATATATTGAAATCTTCTGCTCAGTGTGCTGCTGCGGCTAAGAAAGCAAATAGAATGTTAGGTATTATTAGGAAAGGAATGGAAAACAAAAATGAGTATGTTATAATGCCTTTGTATCGCTCCATGGTGCAACCGCACCTCGAATATTGTGTTCAATTCTGGTCGCCGCATCTCAAAAAGATATAGTGGAATTAGAAAAGGTGCAGAGAAGGGCGACGAAAATGATAAAGGGGATGGGACGACTTCCCTATGAGGAAAGGCTAAAGCGACTATGGCTCTTCAGCTTGGAGAAAATGCGGCTGAGGGGAGATATGATAGAGGTCTATAAAATAATGAGTGGAGTTGAACGGGTAGATGTGAAGCGTCTGTTCACGCTTTCCAAAAATCCTAGGACTAGGGGGCATGCGATGAAGCTACAATGTAGTAAATTTAAAACAAATTGGAGAAATCTTTCTTCACTCAACATGTAATTAAACTCTGGAATTCGTTGCCGGAGAATGTGGTAAAGGCGGTTAGCTTAGCAGAGTTTAAAAAAGGTTTGGATGGCTTCCTGAAGGAAAAGTCCATAGACCATTATTAAAATGGACTTGGGGAAAATCCACTGCTTATTTCTAGAGTAACCAGCATAAAATGTATTGAACTTTTTTGGGATCTTGCCAGGTATTTGTGACTTGGATTGGCCACTGTTGGAAACAGGATGCTGGGCTTGATGGATCTTTGATCTGTCCCAGTATGGCAATACTTATGGTAACTGTGCCGTATTATCTGCCATATGAAGTTACCCTGCAGTAACTACAGCACCTCTGCATTCCTGCCTCTGTTCTGCCCCGATCCATGTTAGCATTAACCACCACATGACTAGCTAGTAAATAGGGTCCTATATAGATTAAATTTGTGAGAAATTTGTAGTAAACAATACAGGACTCTGTGACTTCCAGCTGGATGAATCATTTATTAATTGTGTTATTAGTTCCTGTTATTTATATACAATGGTGGCTGATAAAAATAATTCCACCAGGACCACAGAAAAAGGTTTGGATCTGAACATACAAGTTGAATGGGCCAGAAGTATAAATTTTCAGTAGTACCTTCACCTCCAGAATTTCATTTCAAAATTCTTCCTCAACCACTAGCTCAATGGATCTGTGACACAGCTGTGCACTGCTGTGTGGAAAGTTCTAGTTCAATGACTGGACCTTCTGCTTCCAGGTCAGCTGGCAATGGAGATGCTGCAGAGGCAGCAGTCGGCCCTTGGTGCATGTGTGTGTATGGGGGGAGGTGGTTTATGTCATCAAAGAGTGACACCTAGAGGGGCATAATCGAAAGGGGCGCCCAAGTTTTCCTGAGGACGTCCTCGCAGGGCGTCCCAGCGAAGGGGCAGGGAAACCCTTATTATCGAAACAAGATGGGCGTCCATCTTTTGTTTCGATAATACGGTCGGGGTGCCCAAATCTTGACATTTACGTCGTCCCTAGAGATGGTCGTCCTTAGACTTGGTCGTTTCCGATTTTTGGCGATAATGGAAACCGAGGACGCCCATCTGAGAAACGACCAAATGCAAGCCCATTGGTCGTGGGAGGAGCTAGCATTCGTAGTGCACTGGTCCCCCTCACATGCCAGGACACCAACCGGGCACCCTAGTGGGCACTGCAGTGGACTTCATAAATTGCTCCCAGGTACATTGCTCCCTTACCTTGTGTGCTGAGCCCCCCAAAACCCACCACCCAGAACTATACACCACTACCATAGCCCTTATGGGTGAAGGGGGGGCACCTAGATGTGGGTACAGTGGGTTTGTGGTGGGTTTTGGAGGGCTCACATTTACCACCACAAGTGTAACAGGTAGGGGGGGATGGGCCTGGGTCCGCCTGCCTGAACCTGCTTACTGCTGCGATGGACCTGAGTATGTGACATTTGAGGCTGGCATAGAGGGTGGCACAAAATATTTTTAAAGTTCTTTTTGAGGGTTGGAGGGGGTTAGTGGCCACTGGGGGAGTAAGGGGAGGTCATCCCCGATTCCCTCCGGTGGTCATCTAGTCAGTTCGGGCACCTTTTTGTGCCTTGGTCTTAAGAAAAACTGGACCAGGTAAAGTCGTCCAAATGCTCGTCAGGGATGCCCTATTTTTTTTCCATTGAGTATTGAGGACGCCCAAGTGTGAGGCACGCCCAAGTCCCACCTTCGCTACACCTCCAACATGCCCCCGGGAACTTTGGTCGTCCCCGCGACGGAAAGCAGTTGGGGGGATGCCCAAAATCGGCTTTCGATTATGCCGATTTGGGCGACCCTGTGAGAAGGACGCCCATCTTCCGATTTGTGTCGAAAGATGGGTGTCCTTCTCTTTCGAAAATATGCCTGACAGTGTCTGAAATAGAGCCCATGATACAAAATCCTGGAAGGAGCTGTGGGGCTGGCAATGAACTGAGTAGGAGCAGTGGGATGGAAAGCAATCATTGACAGTAGCAGCAGGAGAGGAACCAATTACCATCTGGTTGTGAATAACAATAACCATACTGGGTCAGACCAATGGTCCATCTAGCCCAATATCCTGCTTCCAACAGAGGCCAATTCAGGTGACAAGTACCTGGCAGAAACCCAATTAGTAGCAACATTCCATTCTACCAGTCCTGGGGCAAGCAGTGGCTTCCCCCATATCTATCTCAATAGCAGAGTATGGACTTTTCCTCCAGAAACTTGCCCAAACCTTTTTTAAAACCCAGATACACTAACCCCTATTACCACATCCTCTGGCAAAGAGTTCCAGAGTTTAACTATTCATTGAGTGACAAAATATTTCCTCCTATTTGTTTTAAAAGTATTTCCATGTAACTTCATTGAGTGCCTTCTAGTCTTTGTACTTTTTCGAAAGAGAACGAAATTGATTCACTTTTACCTGTTCTACACCACTCAGGATTTTATACACCTTGATCATATTCCCCCTCAGCCGACTCTTCCAAGCTGAACAGCCCTTAACTTCTTTAGCCTTTCCTCGTATGGGAGGAGTTCCATCCCCTTTATCATTTTGGCTGCCCTTCTTTGAACCTTTTCTAATTCCATCACATCTTTTTTAAGATATGGCGACCAGAATTCAACTTAATACTCAAGGTGAGGTCGCACCATGGAGTGATACAGGGGCATTATAGAATTCTTTGTCTTATTTTCTATCCATTTCCTAATAATTCCTAGTATCCTGTTTATTTTTTTGGCCACCGCACACCAAGAAGAAAATTTCAGCATGTTGTTCATGATACCTAAATCTTTTTCTAGGGTGCTGACTCCTAAGGTGGAACCTAACATCTGGTAACTGTGATTTGGATTATTATTCTCAATGTGCATCACTTTGCATTTGTCTACATTAAATTTCATCTGCCATTTGGATGCCGAGTCTTCCTGCAAATTATTCACAGTCCGCAGGTGTTTTAACAACTTTGAATAGATTTGTGTCGTCTGCAAATGTAATCACCTCACTCTTTCCAATTTCCAGATCATTTATAAATATGTTAAATAGTACTTGTCCCATTGCAGAAACCTGTGGCACTCCAGTATTCACTCACCTCCATTGAGAAAAATGGCCATTTAACCCTACCTTCTGTTTTCTGTCCAATAACCAGTTCATAATCCACAGAAGGGTATTACCTCCTAATCCACGACTCTTAATTTTCTCAAGAGTCTCTCATGAGAAACTTGTTTATTCACGCCTTCAAGGAAATGACGCAAATTGATGAGACGTCCCTGGACTGAACCCATGCTGGCTCTGTCCCACTAAACCCTGTTTATCTAGGTGTTCCATAATTGTATTCTTTATAATAGTTTCCATTATTTTGCCCGGTACTGAAGTCCAGCTTACTGGTCTCTAATTTCCCAAATCACCCCTGGAACCTTTTTAAAAATCATGTTACATTGGCTAAATGAAAGTTCATGATGGTATTTCTATCTCTCTTTTCGTTAACTGCAATGGTCAGTATATACAGGACATAAGATATATTGGTATTGATATTGATATATCAAAATCTCGGCACTGGAACTGAAAGTTTATTTAAAACTTTCTAGCCCTCCCAAAATAGAGCAAGCCTTCTAGGCGGCGTACAATCTAACATGAACGTGAGGAGAAGAAAGGAAAACCAACTTTCATGATTACCATGAAACAAAAGGAATCAGGGTAGAACTACAGTGTAAATAGGATAGAGGGGAAAGGGGAAGGAAAATATGGAGGGGGAAAAAACCCTGTTGACTAGGTAGACATCCAGAAGCTCGTTGCATCACCTGTCAGCCACAATCATGCTTCTGTATACTTTTTCCAGTTCAGCAGCAGGATTTTAGGGCTGTGAGTAATATTCTAAAGCACCTTCTGAATGAGGTTTGTGTGTAATGGCAAAATCAGCTCTCGCCCTTAAATTCAGATAAATTAATATTTCAAAATGTCATTGCTGTATATTGTTGGAATAATAAATCATTTTAATGTGTGATCTGACTGAAGCAAACCATGGGTTTTCCATTGTCTTTGTACACTGGGCCCCATAAGTTGCGGGGGGGGGGGGGGGGGGGCTCATTTTGTTAGAGGATGCCTGTTTCCAAGGTGCATATTTTTTAAAGGCAACATAAAACGCCGAAGAGAAGTGAAAAAAAAATCAATACAATTCTTCAACAAACACTTCCACTACTCATAAATAATTATATATATCTTAAACTATAACAATAACAGTCATATGTGGGAAAATATTTCTTATATTGCTTATTTTTTCTCTTCTTTTCTTTGTTTTTGTGTACACATATTAACATACATCATACACCAGGGATTTTCATAATTCAGGCAATAAATAGAAATAAAACAAAACAAAGAAAAGAAAATAAGGTGATACCTTTTTTTAATTGGAGATATGATAGAAGTCTATGAAATGCGGGTAGACATGAATCGCTTGTTTACTCTTTCCAAAACTACTAGGACTAGGGGGCATGCAATGAATCAACAAAATAGTAAATTTAAAACAAATCAGAGAAAATATTTCTTCACTCAATGTGTAATTAAACTCTGAAATTTGTTACCAATGTAGTAAAAGCAGTTAGCTCAGCGGGATTTTAAAAAGGTTTGGATAACTTCCTAAAAGAAAAGTCCATAAGCCATTATTAAGATGGACTTGGGGAAAATCCACTGCTTATTTCTAGAATAAGCAGCAAAAAATGTATTGTACTGTTTTGGGATCTTGCCAGGTACTTGTAACCTGGATTGGCCATGATGGACCTTCGGGCTGTCCCAGAATGACAACACTTATGTTCTTAATACATTTTTGATTAGTTTTCGAAAGCTAATCTGATCTGAAGAAGAAGGTTATGCCTTCAAAAGGTAATCAAAAAAAGTATTGTTAGTCCAATAAATTGCATTACATTAGGATATCTACCCGCTTGTACCTGACTAGTTGTAAGCGGGTTACAATAATGGCAAACCAGACTTAATCTGGGAGCTACACTGAGTCAATCAATTATATATCAAAATTACAGTTAATACAGTTTCTAAACACATTTATGGAATAATAAAGATTTTAACCAGTATAGTATCAGCCAATTCTATGCATATATATATGAGTGGAGGAGTGGCCTAGTGGTTAGGGTGGTGGACTTTGGTCCTGAGGAACTGAGTTCAATTCCCGGCACAGGCAGCTGCTTGTGACTCTGGGCAAGTCACTTAACCCTCCATTGCCTACCACATTGAGCCTGCCATGAGTGGGAAAGCGCAGGGTACAAATGTAACAAAAAAATAAAATTATATATATATATACACAATGTACTCTTCTTTACCATGTATGTATGCACAACCATTTGAGAATCTGTACCTGGAAATGGCAAGCGCCATTACGGCATAATGTAAGCCACATTGAGCCTGCAAATAGGTGGGAAAATGTGGGATACAAATGCTACAAATAAAATAAATTTAGTATATATCTGCTGGTGCATTCTGGTCTCAACAGGAAGCCAATGTAAGATAGTGTAATACGCTGAAATGCTATCAAACCTTTTGAGTGAAAAACATTAAGTGAACTGCCGTGTTTTGAATTGTTTGAAACCTGTTCAACAAATAGTTATGAGGCAAAATATGCAAGATTGCAATAGTCCAGTTGGAACGAAGCTAAAGCTTGAATTAACAACCAATAAAATCCAATGAGAAAAATCTACGCTCTCTGTGAAGTTTTCTCATTAGATTGAAAGATTTCTTAGTTACATAGTTAATCTGAGCATCAAATGATAATATTTGATCAATAAATACCCCCAGTATCTTTGATAGCTGGTAAAACATTGTAAGTATATTTGCCTATTGAAAGTGTTGTACAATGTGGGTCAGGGTTAAGGAGAAATTTGGTTTTCTCAGTGTTTAGCAAACATCCAAAAAAGTGGCATAAATCTGCATTTGGACATTTTTCTCAGAAAAACATCCAAATTGGCATTTTCAAAACCAATGTTTAGACGTTTTTTCTATGAAGTCCATCAGAAGTGCGTTCAAATCACAAGGGACGTGTCAGGGTGGGATTTGGGCGTTCCTAACACTTAAACGTTTTTCAGCCATAATGGAACAGAACAAAACTGTCCAAAACTAACACTAAGATGTTTTGACCTAGACAAAAAGGAGCCCTAAATGACCAGATGACCACTGGAGGGAACCAGAGATGACCTCTCCTTACTCCCCCAGTGGTCACTAACTCCCTCCCTCCCACCCTCCCTCAATGCCAGCCTCAGATGTTATACTCAGGTCCATTAGAACAGCATGCAGGTCACTGGAATAGTCTAGTGGTGGGTGCAGTGCACTGTAGACAGGTGGACCCAGGCCCATACCACTCCCTACCTGTTACACTTGTGGAGGAGGATGCCCTATTGCTTTCCTGGGATGTCTGGGGGACCAGTCCACTAAAAATGCTGGCTCCTCCTACATCCCAAAGGCTTGATTTGGGGCATTTTGCACTTGGACGTTTTTTGTTTGAAAATGGACCAAAAAAGAAAACGTCCAAATCACAAAATCTTGTTCAAAACAGTATTTTTTAAAACAAAAGATAGACGTTTTTCTTTTTTGAAAATGACCTTTCCTGTTCAGATTTTGGACGTTTTTGCAAAACGTCCAAAATCGGACTTAGACATCATATCAAAAATGCCCTTCTTTGTGTTACAACATCCATGCTTCAATCAGTAGAATACATTTTTGAATAGCAGACAGCACATCTTGTGATAAAAAATAGAAAGTCATCTACATAACTGTAACTCTTATAGCCTGCCTCTTCTAATTCAAAACCTAATGAATGCAAGAAATTAAATAAAATGGGAGGTAATAGAGATCCTTACAGGACTCCCACATGGATTAGACTAGGAATTAAACAATACACCTTTTTTTTTACTCTATAAGATCTACTTTGCAAAAACCTCTTGACCATAATAAGACTCGACCAGAGATTCCCATTGTTTCTAATATATGCAAAAGAATGACATGATCTACCAAGTTGAAGGTGCTGGACAGATCAAATTGAAGGATGAGCATTACTGGTGATTGAGCTGAATCCAGTAAAGAGCCTATCACAGTTTCAGTCCTAAAACCTGAATGGAAAGCGGATTGTGAAGAATGGAGTAAATTATGACCGTCTAAATATTCAGTTAGTTGACATGTAACCAAGTCTTCCATCAGGTCTACAAATAAAAAAATCAATGCGACTGGTCTCTAGTTGGTTTAATCACTGTCTCAACTCTTTATTATTTTTCAATATGGATGTGATAATAATATTGTCCAAGTCAGCTGGAAAAGACCCAGATGCAAGAGAAGACTGCAACCACATTGATAGCTGACCTTTAAATATTGGTTAAGCAGTTTTCATTCTAGTAGGAGAACAGGAATCAAGCGAGCAAAAAACTGAATCCAATTGTTTCCAAGAAGGTGGAATAAAATGTAACCAACATTTATCCACTGAGATATCAATGTAAGACCAAATCAAACCATCAACATCATAATGTGAAGACCTCATCGAAAACTGCTATCTAATAGAGCAGATCTTGTTCTGAAAAAAAGTAGCTAAATCTGAAACAGTCGGAGCGTTATCAGCTGAAGAGGAAAAACTAAGAGTTGAGCTAAGCTCATTCAGAATTTGGAAAAGGTGTTTCGCATTAATATGGTCTGTCCCTATTAGATTATAATCATACTTTCATTTTCTGGCATCCAGAGTGACTTTATAAGCTTTATAGCTGAATACCAAATTTGCCTGACCATCATCAGTCAGAAAAACTCTGAAAAATGATGATGAATAATGCAAAATCTTTGAAAAACACACAACAATTAAATATAAGCTCAGGATAGACTCAGCGAAAAAAGGCTCCTTGTCGGGAATTCCTCACTCAAAAGACTCTTCCAGCCGCTACAGTTTCTTAAAGACTCCTGCACATCACTCTCTGCATTATTAATGATACTTCATTCTGTTTATCATTTTTTGATTTATGAGACACTCAGCGAGTCTATCTTGAGTTTATATGTAATTGTTGTGTGTTTTTCAAAGATTTTGCATTATTCATCATCATTTAGCAGAGTTGTGATTAGAAATGGAGTTTTTCTGACGGATGATGGTCATTATTGCTGTAGAGGCTGAGGACCTCTTTTTTACATAGGTCGCTGAGGTCTTTTCTCCACTTCCTTACAGGAGGACTTTAATTCAGTCATGGTTTACAGATTGGGTTTTCTTATGTAATACTGAGTTTTCCCTTTTGGATTCCTATAGAAGTCTTTTGTTTTATATGTATCGGTACATTTGATATGCATCAGAAATATGTTTTATTGCATTGTGTCTGAGAGATGTTTTAAAGGCAGGTTATCTTCGTGAACTAAAGAGCAGAAGTTTCACTTGTGTTTGGAGTTGGCTCTATTTTTGTTTTGTTTATTTTTAGTTTTGCATTTTGGCTTTTTTATGTGAAGGTTTGTCCTTTGTTTTCTTTGAACATCTTATGTTCTACAGACCAGTGACTCTGTTGGCTATTACCAGCTATACCCCTGATGCAGGCATTTGCCAAAACATGCTGGGTGAAGTTGAGTGTGGCATGATTACCCTTCGTTTATCTTGTATTGTAATAGAAGGTTTTTAGAATCATTAGTCATTCTTTTAAGTCTTGGTGTGGTGCGATGGGTACATTGCTCTGTTTTTGCTGCTGTGAAAAGTTCTAATGCATGTTTAAAACATTTGCAAAGTACTAGCATAGGTAAAACCAATCGAAAATTCCATCCATAGCGGCATCTGACTGGCCTGGATCATTAAATGCCAGAAAACCAAGACATAGCCAGCCATGTACCACTCAATATTGCCAGTTAGCAGCTAGTGGCTAGCCGGTTATATGAGCGATATGACTGGCTATCTATCCACTGATTTTTAAAATAGAACTGACCAAGTTTGGTGGCCATATTTGGCCACATGCAACCTTAGAATATCTTTGGCCGGTCTGAATTTAACCGGCCAGGGCTGAATATCAGCTTGACCAATTAAATTCTGACCGGCCAAAGATAAACCAAATATTCAATGCCGGTCAACAGAAACGGCCCGTCATTGAATATCGGGTCTCAGCGCAGACCTCAGGAGTTAGCCAGTCTAACTCCTGCAGTCTGAAAACTGGCCTCCATATTTGCATGGATATACAATGGAAAAAAAGTCTTTCATATATCGGACCAATGCGTTGGACATAAGAACATAAGAAAAACCTCACTGATCAGACCAAGGCCCATCGAGCTTGGCATCCTGTTAGGCGTATTTTCAAAGCACTTAGACTTACAAAGTTACATAGGAACCTATGGAGCTTTGTAAGTCTAAGTGCTTTGAAAATGAGCATGAATGTCTGCTAGTTGTAAGTACCCGGCAGATCACAAACAGTAATTCTGTGTCTGACAGTTCACTTCCAGGGATGAGCAATGGCTCTTCCAGGTCTACCTGGTTAATAAGGTTTGGTGGATTTTTCCTCCAGGGCTTGACCAAACCTCTTTCAAATCTCACAATGTTGGTCTACTTGACCACATCCTCTGGCAACTGATTCCACAGCTGCATGAAAAACATTTTCCCTGATTTGTTTTAAACCTGCTGGTGATTCGTTTCATTGCATTTCCTCCTGTTTTTGTGTTGTTAGACAGGTTTACCCAATTCCACCCCACGCAGCATTTTATAACCATGTAACCCCGTTCATTCTCAGGATAGAGCCCATTCTGTTGGGGTTCCTCTGATTACACACTCAACTTCCATTGGTCTGTAGGAAGATGAGAAACTTTTCCTTGTAGAATCGTACTGAGGTCAGAGAAAATTACTTTCTTGATCACTGTCAGGCATCCTGCCCCTTTCTGCCCCATTCTCTTCACATCTTAAAGCTGGTGTAACTGTGCTGTCTCTTCACTGACCTGATGGAGGAGCACAGCTGTTAAATGTTCATCACTACTGTATTGAGTTTGTCCAGCAGTAAGATTATGGTGATCCTCACTTCTACATACACAAGTGTAGTAACATCTACAAGACTACTTGATCTCTAAACTCTCTGTATTCATCCTTCATCAGCTTTTTCTTAAATCTCTCCCACTCCCCAAACAGCACATTCCAGTGGCCTCTTTTCATGTCCCAAACAAGTAGGGAAAGACCATTGGACTTCCAAATACACCAAAGACGATCTGTGGAAATGAATGTTGAAGTTTGCAAAGAGGCCATTGAGACTTGGCCCAGTGCTGTGTTACATCAGTCACATGCCTCCATCAGGAGTCTGTGTATGTTATCGTTACTGTTTTTTCACCACTGTCCAAGCCTCTGTTCAATCAACAACTCAATATATGGCTGGTAAGGCCAAATATTTGCTCCTGCGACTGCTCATTCAGAGAAATGTGCGGGAAAGATACACAGACTCCTGATGCAGAGGCATGTGATTGCCAAAACACAGCACTGTGTCGAGTCTCATTGGCCTCTTAATAAACTACAACATTCATTTCCAGAGATCTTATTTGCTGTCTTTGGAAGTCTGATGGTCTTTCCCTACTTGTTTGGGTTCTGTCCGATTTTGCTGCCATAGGGAATTCATCTCCTTTTTCTTCCAATTCTCTTTTCATGCCCCTGCACAGACCTCTTTTTCTTAATGCTGTATTCTTTCAAGAAGATTGATCTGCTACTCCAAGCAGTTAACACAGAAATGTGCAGTATTTTCAGGTTCATCTATACCAGTCAGTTTCTTCTAAAATGGAAACTATCTTATAAGAACGCTAAACTCAGCAAGAAGTGGGCTCCTATTGGAGTGCCCAAGGCTTTACTTTACTAGTCTGCCTAATTCATCTCTCCAATAATACACTAAAAGCAGTCGTTTGATTTCAAGCTGTTTCTTTATTTGCAACGGTGGTCAGGAGCCCAGAATTCACAGCAGGAAGTTCACAGAAGAGAATCTAAACGTTCAGCCTCACCTAGGGTAGAGCTGTAAATCAATACATGATACAGGAGAACAGAAGACAGGACTGAGAGCATGAGAGGAGACAATGAACCGTCTAGCTTATACACAAGATGGTTTCTTAATCTAAGGTAATGCGGCAAAGCCGACCTGGTTGTTGCTGACATCGTAGACAGAATAGTACTCCCTGAGGAAGACGTCACCCAGAATCCAGAGGGGCTGTCCATTCTGGGAGGGCAGA
Organism: Microcaecilia unicolor; assembly: GCF_901765095.1. Taxonomy (NCBI): domain Eukaryota; kingdom Metazoa; phylum Chordata; class Amphibia; order Gymnophiona; family Siphonopidae; genus Microcaecilia; species Microcaecilia unicolor. Next base: position 2,021,534 of record NC_044042.1, read on the forward strand.
TAGGTGGGCATAATGCCAACGGTGCAGGCACCATTGTTCTGGAAATGGAAAAACAAGAACGTGCTTTAAAAGGACAATCAGAGCACAGCAGGTACTTCCTTTCAGTAAAGCCTCAACATCAGGGAAGGATCTACACACACAAATGTAACACACTAAAAAGACAGACCTGCTTGTTTCTTACTCTGGGGCATGGATCAAACTATCCACACTCTTATTACCTCTCGCCTAGATTACTGCAACCTGCTCCTCACTGGCCTCCCACTTGGCCATCTATCCCCCCTTCAATCTGTTCAGAATTCCGTGGCACGTCTTATTTTCCGCCAGAGCCGATATGTTCACATCAGCCCTCTCCTGAAGTCACTTCACTGGCTTCCGATCCGTTACCGCATACAATTCAAGCTTCTCCTACTAACCTACAAATACTCTCACTCTGCTGCCCCTCCTTACCTCTCCACCCTCATCTCCCCCTACATTCCTACCCCGGAACCTCCGCTCACTGGACAAATCCCTCCTTTCTGCTCCCTTCTCCACCTCCGCTAACTCCAGACTCCGCCCTTTCTGCCTCGCTTCACCCTTTGCCTGGAATAGACTTCCTGAACTGATACGTCAGGCCCCATCCCTACCTATCTTCAAAGCCCATCTTTTCGACTCTGCTTTTGACACTTAACCTTACCATTACTCCTCTATTCAATACCACTACCAATCTGTCTGTATTATGCATTTGCATACCTTAATTGTCTTTAGCTGTTTAGATCTATTAGTCTGTCCCTATGAACTATTGTGTAATCAGATGTACTATGCTGTCCTAATTTGATTGTCTCTGTCGTTATGTCCTTTAGATGGTAAGCTCTTTTGAGCAGGGACTGTCTCTCTCTTCATGTTTGACTGTACAGCGCTGCGTAAGTCTGGTAGCGCTTTAGAAATGTTGAGTAGTAGTAGTACTATATGTATGTTTTAGTGTAGCCCACCCAGAACACTGGATGGAGCGGGAAATATATTTGAGAATAAATAAATAGAGTGAGGACATGTACCCAGGGTCCTTCTCATGTCTATGAACTTACACATCTGAAACCAAACATGTTTATTTGAGACCCAGGAACCAAACTTTGTTTTTACATTATATTTTGTGCTTATATCCCGCTAACACCTTTTCAGTTCTAAGCGGTTAACAAGTGTCTTAGGGGAGACTGAGATCAGAACATTCCACTGAAAATTGCAATGGTTATTTGGTGACAAGCAGAAATCTAATTAAAGAACTTATTTCTTGAATGAGAGGGTTTTCGTTTTCCTTCGAAATGAGAGGTATGATTGTCAGGAAAAGAACGTTCCTGCAATGTTTTTCCAATGTTTGCAGACACATGTCCTATTGGGTTGTTTATTACACCTGACTCTAAGTACAATACCTGGAGAACGTAACCAGAAGGAGGCAGAGGGAAGGAGACACCGCTGATGGTGAAGCTGAGGGTCGGCAAGTTCTGGATGTTGCTACAGCTTACTGCGTACTGTTAAAGAGTAAAGAAAATTTCCAATAAGCACAAGAACGTGACACCCCTCTCACACAATGGTATGACTAGGTGAACCCAAGAATGTCACAATCCCAGTAGGACAACTCTCAACAACGGAATGTGATGCTGTTCATCTCTACCAGAAGCAGCTGCTCTTTCTTAGAAGTCAATAAAGCCTTTCTGGCTTGAAAACAAAATCAAAGTTTCATTGCCTGCTCAAAATATTATCTGCTGGACTCACATCACCATTTGAATTCTGCTCAGCTCCAATGTACTCCATCAGAGTGGAAAACACTTGCTGAGGGGCAGTGAGGAGAGAGGTACCAGTGTCCACAATCGCCTGGCAGCCCTGACTGCACCAGCCTGTTGCCCGTCCATTCACAGAGAACCTGTTAAGAAAGTGCAATGAGACCTGTGCTGTACGAGACACTCACAAGTCTAAAAAAAAAAAAACAGTACACAGAGCTCCGATAAAACAACATAATTGTGTCTGCAAGGGAAGTTCAGCACAACAGAGGAGATCACTCTGAGGAAAAAGAGGTTACCAGTGGTGCGGCACAGGGATCAGTTCTTGGTCCACTTTTTTATAACATTTTTGTTAGCAATACTGTAAAGCAGCTGTCTGGTAAGATTTGCCTCTTTGCAGGTGAAAACAAAATCTGAAGTAGGATAGACATCCTGGGTGAAATGGAGAACATGACGAAGGACCTAGCAAAGCTTGAAGAATGGTCTAGAATTGGTAGCTACGATTTGATGCTAAAAAATGCAGAGTCATACATTTGGGCTGCAAAAAAAACAAACAAACAAGGGAACAGTACAATATAGGGGATGAAATATTTCTGTGCCCAAAATATTTGGGGGTGATTGTATCTGATGATCTTAAGGTGGCCAAATAGGTAGAAAAGGTAACAGCAAAAGCCAGAAGGATGCTTGGGTGCAGAGGGAGAGAAATGGCCAACAGGAAAAAGGAGGTGATGATTTCGAATATTGTGTACAATTCTGACTGGAGACACACCTTCAAAAAGGATGGAGTCGGTCCAGAGGGCAGCTACTAAAGTGGTCAGTGGTCTTTGTCATAAAGCGTCTGGGGACAGACTTAAAGATTTCAATATGCATAATTTGGAAGAAAGGACGGAGAGGGGAGATATGATAGAGACGTTTAAATACCTCCATGGCATAAATGAACAGGAGGCGAGTCTCTTTGTGGAATGAAGAGGCATAGGATGAAGGAGAAAGGGGAGAAACTCAGGAGTAACGTCTTCACAGAAAGGGTGGTGGATGTGTAGAACGGTCTCCTGGTGGAGATGAAAACTGTATCTGAATTTAAGAAAGCCTGGGACAAGTACATAGGATCTCTAAGGATGAGGAAGGGATAGTTAGGTGGCATGGATAGGCAAACTGGATAGGTCGTATGGTCTTTATCTGCCTTCCTTTTTGATATTTCTGTGTTTCAATAGAAAAGACAATAAAAACAATACCCTTGAATGCCAATCTGCCAATATTCTTGCTGGGTGACCGGGGTCCAGTAGATCTGACCAGTGTAATAGTTTGAATCAACTCCTCCAAAGACGAGAATGCCCCCACTAGCAGTATTCTCTTGGCTGGAAACAATAAGTACTTTATTATTCAGACTGATCTTCAGCACACGGAAGCTTTCAATACTCTAATACACAGATTTCAGCTGCACAGGGTGGGGGGGGGGGGGAGGGGAGGAGGTAGATCAGGCAGCCAATCAACACAGGTGCATCAATTTCAAAACTGCCCTCCCCAACAATAAAATTCAGGGCTAATTTTCAGCCAGCAGTGGACCAGATACAGACACAGAAAATCTGGGTACAAGCCGGCCTCCGGGAGGTACCCAGGTACCATTGATAGATACCGGTTAACTTACTGCAGCCTTTTTGCAGTCCTATGTTAATGGGATAGTTATCTGGACACAGACACTAAATGTCAGCACTGCCTGGGTAACCTCCAGCTCCCCACTTCATCTTTTCATATGCCCATAGTTTCAGCAGCTCTGTCTGGTTCTGTGCAGCTGATAATCTGGGTTAGACCCACTTAAGTAGTGGAGCTATCATTTTTATGATAAGAATAGCAGGAGTGAAAGTTAATTTCAAGTGTCATCAAATTGCCCCACCCGACTCAAATAACCAGTTGCTTTTCTTGAGTTCAAACAACGGATTTAGATTCTCAAAATTCAAGTTTGTCAGGATTAACAGAAACTGGCGGGAAGTGTGAACATATCTGCGGTGGTTGAAAGAGAAAAGGAAAGGAAGGACCTTACCCGCTCAGGTAGAAGCTGAAGACTGCCTGATTAATCAGATTCTGTTGCATCATACCCTGCATAACGGTAGTGGCGCCCTCTACTGAAAGGGAAGGGTAGGCCAATCCCAGGATGCCATCAAACTGAGCATAGACAAAGTTGGTGCCAGGCTCGTTCGAGCTCAGGCCAAATTCCTGTTGGGTGATTGCGATGTTCTCGATCTGAAGAGGAATAAAGGAACCCAGGCTGTATCACTGGATACAACATGAAAAACGGTTCTTTCACCTCTATTCATTATATCGTCAACATTTAGAAGCACGAGAACTAATCTGCACAGGGTTATGCATTGGGGCTGAGCCTTCCTATCAAAACTTAACCCACCCAGGCTAGTACCAGTCATAACATACCCAGTACTTATCAGTCTGATCATAAATGTAGGCATAAAACCAAAATGTGACTCTATTGTTCTTAGCATTGGAGATTCTCTGAATGTTAAGAAGTCTTTTGTGATTTAGAGTGGAAAAGTGGCGAAATATGGAAGGTGATCCAATTCTTTAGTGGCGGAGGCCCAGATTCTATGTCTAGGACTGACTTCTCAACACCCTCCTAGATCTAGCTAGAGATGGAGTGACTACATTAAGGGGTGGGGGGGGGGGGAGGGGAATCTCCCAGCCACCATACAATGCCAACACCTCATTGTACCTCTAAGCCAGGGGATGCTTTACTGTGTGGTTAGACTGGATAGGAAGAACCTAAGATTCAGGGAAGACTTGTGGTAAACCAAGACAGCCAGTCCTGATTGATCTGGGCGCCCAAAAGATTAGCAGGACAAGACCTGCAAGGACACACATTGAGGCAATGGCATCCCTGAGATGCCAAGTTTCATGTACTAGGAGTGTGTTACACTGATTTTAAGGCTCTCACACTCTCTGAGCCCCTTCTGTCACTCATTAGGAGTGTGACATGTTCATTTGAAGGCTGTCTCACTCACACACTCTCTGAGACCCATTCTCCACTCATTAGAGCCTCTCTGCCACTGCACTGATACTGATCACTGCAGGCCTAGAAAGGAAAAGCCAAGAAGGAAGAAATCTAAGCACCTCTCCCAATACGCTTTGCCTCCCCCATTCCTGGACTTATAACATTCAATGTGATGGTGAAACCCTCCATATAATTTAGCCACTGAGTGGACAGTAGTTTTCAGCTCAGACTACTCACATTGCCTTTCAGAGGCTCCGAAGAAAATCAGATATTTTATGCTGCTTTTTAAATTTGCAAAGCAATATTACACTTAAATATTTCTAGATTTATATTATTATTATTACATTTGTATCCCGCGCTTTCCCACTCAAAGCAGGCTCAATGCGGCTTACATAGTAATGGAAAGAACAATATAACAATATAATATAACAAATATAACAGAGTAATGAAAGAGATAAGTAGGTAAAGATAGGTGATGTGGAAGGGAGGAAGGTGGGAGATTTAGTCTGGAGCAATGTCGTTGTCTTCTGGGTATGTGTTGGGTAGATGGGTTCATAAGATTGAATGCACTATCTGGAAATTCTCACTCTTTCTCCTTCAGTCCCACTCACTGGGGAGATACATCTCAATGTCAGGCATTTGCAGCCCACTTAAGTCCCAAACATTTGGCCCAAAGTGGTTCACAATAAAAATATTAAATGAATATCAACTTTACAAGCAAACAAAAAGATCTCTTCACATTAGAACATAATAATATTACTCTGCTCTCTGAGAAGGTCCCCCCTTGATATCTCTGTGATCAGGAACATTGTCCATCACAACCTTCACTTACTGTCACGGTATCATATCCGAGGATCCCAGTGAGGCTGCCTGTTCCATATGCAATGGAGAACTGCGCCTGGTTGGAGGTGTAGGTGGAAGACTGGCTGGGATTGAACAGTGGGTGGTTTGCTAGAAAGAAAATGGGTTAACTTTAGATTTGTGCTACATAAATTGTGCAGACATCAGAAGAAGCAAATCACTTCACAACTGATACATGCAATGACCTTGACCTGACACCCATTTTACACAAGGAGATGAAGCAGCAGTGGTCCTGTGAGCGCAGTACAGCTGCCTCCCCTCCCCTCCCCCCCTCCAGTCACTATGTGCTACTCACTGCAGGCCTGGCTCTGGCAGTAGGTGGAGGCCACCCACAGGTTGGAGGAGCCAGTGTCAAAGAGAACCAGGAAGTTCTGGGGAGGAGTTCCAATGCTGATCTCTCCATAGTAGGACATCTAGACAGAAGAGGAGAAAAGAAAAGAGTCCATCACCGTCGCCTTTTTCATTTCTCAAGAGCAGATAAGAGGAAGACGGACCTGGGAGCAATATTCAGGCAGTGATGATCAACATTTCTTTAAACACTGGCCACCACCACTGGCTGAATTAGACCTGGATATCTGGTGCCGGCTCCTTTCCAAGTACTAACACTAATACCTGGGTACTCAGCAGCCTGCTGGGAGTTGCTCGGGTGTCATCAATATTCAGCCTTTTTGCAGTCCTAAGTCATCTGGATAGTTATTTGAGTATCGTCACTGAATATCAACAGTGCCCAGGTAGCTCCCTGCTCCACCCTGGTCTCCGCCACCATTGCCTGCCCTGCTTTTCCCCTCATGTCATGTGCATGCTTGTTTTAATGAAACTGAGCATCAGCAAAGTGTTGCACATGCACGGTTTCACTAAAATGAGCATGCACGCAATGTGACGGGAAGAGCAGGGCAGTTAATGCGGTGGAGACCTGTGCTGGAAAAATGCTTCAGCTGGGGGAGGTTGGGGAGATGGGCCAAAATGTCCCCCCCTCCCCACACACACACTTTGGGCTCTGGACCCCCTCCATGGCAAGGTCTGGCTATGCTACTGGTTGAATGATGCTATCATTTATAATGGCAGTTTTACAGGTACCTGAACGTAGCTGGAGGGGGAAGGGTTTTTTCTCCATAGAAGGCCAAGGTGTCTTATATTAATTTAAAATGGGTCAAGTCGCAGGAGGAATGTGAACGATTACAGGAGGACCTTGCGAGACTGGGAGAATGGGCGTGCAAGTGGCAGATGAAGTTCAATGTTGACAAGTGCAAAGTGATGCATGTGGGTAAGAGGAACCCGAATTATAGCTACGTCTTGCAAGGTTCCGCGTTAGGAGTTACGGATCAAGAAAGGGATCTGGGTGTCGTCGTCAATGATACGCTGAAACCTTCTGCTCAGTGTGCTGCTGCGGCTAGGAAAGCGAATAGAATGTTGGGTGTTATTAAGAAGGGTATGGAGTCCAGGTGTGCGGATGTTATAATGCCGTTGTATCGCTCCATGGTGCGACCGCACCTGGAGTATTGTGTTCAGTACTGGTCTCCGTATCTCAAAAAAGATATAGTAGAATTGGAAAAGGTACAGCGAAGGGCGACGAAAATGATAGTGGGGATGGGACGACTTTCCTATGAAGAGAGGCTGAGAAGGCTAGGGCTTTTCAGCTTGGAGAAGAGACGGCTGAGGGGAGATATGATAGAAGTGTATAAAATAATGAGTGGAATGGATCGGGTGGATGTGAAGCGACTGTTCACGCTATCCAAAAATACTAGGACTAGAGGGCATGAGTTGAAGCTACAGTGTGGTAAATTTAAAACGAATCGGAGAAAATTTTCTTCACCCAACGTGTAATTAGACTCTGGAATTCATTGCCGGAGAACGTGGTACGGGCGGTTAGCTTGACGGAGTTTAAAAAGGGGTTAGATAGATTCCTAAAGGACAAGTCCATAGACCGCTATTAAATGGACTGGAAAAATTCCTCATTTTTAGGTATAACTTGTCTGGAATGTTTTTACGTTTGGGGAGCGTGCCAGGTGCCCTTGACCTGGATTGGCCACTGTCGGTGACAGGATGCTGGGCTAGATGGACCTTTGGTCTTTCCCAGTATGGCACTACTTATGTACTTATGTACTTATGTACTAAATGTGTGCGGGGGGGGGGGGATGTGCAGTAATGCCTCTTTGGCCTGCCACCCTCCATAACTAGCATGCATCCTTACTGCCACCCCAAATATTTCTGTCTAGAGACACCATTCCTTTCAATTGAAAGAGACTCTCCTCCTGTGCATTTATGCCACTGAGGTATTTAAACATCTCTATCATATCTCCCCTCTCCTGCCTTTCTTCCAAAGTATACATATTGAGATCTTTAAGTCTGTCCCCATACGCTTTATGACGAAGGCCAATGACCATTTTAGTAGCCGTCCTCTGGACCAACTCCATCCTGTTTCTCTCTTTTTGAAGGTTTGGTCTCCAGAATTGTACACAATATTCTAGATGAGGTCTCACCAGAGTCTTACACAGGGGCATCATCACCTCCATTTTCCTGCTGCCCATTCCTCTCCCTTTGCACCCAGGCATCCTTCTTGCTTTGGCGGTCACCGTTCTCTACCTGTTTGGTCTCCTTAAGATCATCAGAGACAACTATTCCCAAGACCCGCTCCACTTTCGTACACAAAAGTTCTTCACCCCCTAAACTATACCGTTCCCTCAGGTTCTTGTAGCTCAACAGCATCAGCCCGCATGTTTTAGCCCATAGTGTCTTCTTCCTTGCCCTAGGAGTCTTGCAATTCTATCCCTTTAATATTATTTTAACATATAACATCGCTCCTCCTGCCTTTCTTCCTACGCTGTCCTTTCTAAATAGATTATAGCCCGGTATATCTATATCCCAGTCATGGCTCTCCATGAATCACATCTCCGTGACTGCCACTAAATCCAAGTCAGCCTCTTCCATCACAGCCACTAGATACAAAACCCCCTTTCCCATATTACCAGCATTAGTATACACCGCTTTCCAGATGTTGCCCCTTTTCCCATTTCTATAGGAATATTTAATGTTTTACTTAACCAGGGATATTTGTTCACCCATCCCCGATGACTCTAGTTTAAATCCTTCTTCAGGGTGAGTTATTTTTGGAAGAGGAGAAAGTGAACATGAGAGAGAGAGGGAGAACTGTGATGATACTCACATCCATGTAGTTGGCCAGTGGTTCATAAGCAATAGCAAAATTATTAAAATGGTATTTGGTGCCTGGATCGACTCTGGGAGCTTTAATTCCATGTTCACGCATCACTTCTCTCATGGACTTGAACTTCTTCAGGGGAACTCTGCAGAGATTGAAAATAAAACCTTGAGATCCCTCCTTCCTAATGCTCTGCCCACCCCCTCATTCTCTTTCTTACAGATCTGTCATCCCCTCTTCATGATGGCAGATGAAAGCATTTGCCTTAATAGGCACTGAGCGTTCAAACTGGATCATGCCTCCTCCATGGGCAGTACCAAGCATGAGGTTCTACTTCACCCACATTTCCACGGTATGTCAAAGTGACTTACTCTGTGAAGCGTGGCCCATTGGTAGACATGTAAAAAGCTACAACTAAGCCACCATATACAACATTGGCACTTTTCAATTGCACACCCACCTCAGTGAGCCAACGTACCTGACCAGCCCCTCAGAGAGGTGGAGACACACCATTGCAAGAATCAACCACTTCATTGTAGCAGCTTTTCCACCCTGTCCCTGCAGAGAAAAGTTTCAAACACCACTGTGGACTCCTGGAAACTGGGCTGGAGATGGATCTCTTGAGCTACTGGTTTATATAGCCCCCAGAGTTGGCATTTACACTACTGGGCTGTTGATATTCACAATGTGATATCTTTTGTCAACACACATATCAATTCAATCACACATTTATCAATGTTCCAATGACATGCTTGACTGTTTATGCGCTCAAACACCTCTGTCTATCAAACACTGTTTACACTGGCAGAAATCTGCTGATTTTTCTGGTTCTTGAAATAAAGGTCAACAAGTTCTAGGTGAGACCTTTGCCCTGGTCTAACGTACTATGCATGTGGCAACTTTCTGAGAGCAGCTCTTTATTTCTAGGTTTCAAAGTGAACCAATGTTGCAGTCACTGCTCTATTTTCTGAATCTTGAAGAAAGCAATAAATACAGAGGACGGATGGGTCCATATAATCGTCCCTAAGTTTGCTTCCAAATTGAAAGTAGCTTGCATGTGAAAAAACCCCAAATAGAAGAGAAAAGTGAAGGTGAACTGTCACGAACGGAAGTGAGCAGCACCCTGGGTTGTTCTTTATTTGGCCAGACAGTGTCCAACCTAAGCTGACCCTCTTAGTTTAGACACCTGTTATCATTTTACTTTGTAAGAAGTGTAGCTCTCAACAGCTAGTCACGAATATATTAAGAAGATCTAAATGCCATGCTGGGTCAAAGCATCCGTCCAGTAAACCCAGCATCCTGTCTCCTACAGTCACCAAACTTTATTGAGACGGGATGACCTGAACTGTACATAAGACGCAGGATGTGATTGCTCTATAGATTTATGCAAAGGCATTGTGATATTTGCAGTTTTATTCTTTATTTCTTTCCAAATAATTCCTAGTACTCTGTTTCCTTCTTTGGCCACAAAGAAAAAACATGCAGCATAAAGAGTTTGCTTTCCTAGTGTTTCACAAATGCCAGCTTCTTAAGCTTCATTTCATCTCTTTCTTATACACCATAGTCCCAGTGTGCCTTATGGTCATAAAACGTGTTGAACGCTTTTTCTGGGTGACCCATGTTGAAAGCTTTTCCCAAGTGATCTGTGTTGCTCTCTTACAGTCATAAAACATGTTGACAGCTTTTCCCAGGTGATCTGTGTTGCTCTCTTAAGTCACGAAATATGCTGAAAGCTTTTTCCACGTGAGGAAAAGATAGTGAGTTTCCTGGAATCCAGTGGGTTAGAACATCTGAGGCAACACGGTTTCACCAAAGGAAAATTGTGCCAATCGAATCTGATTGATTTCTTTGAAAGGGTGATCAGAAAATTGGGTAGTGAACATGCACTATAGTCTACTTGGGTTTCAGTAAGGCCTTTGACAAAGTACCTCATAGGAGGCTCATAAATAAACTCAGCGGGCAAAGGTTAGGACATAAATTAGTGAACTGGATTTGGAACTCATTGACTGACAGACGGCAGAGGGTGGTGGCAAATGGAGTCTACTTAGAGGATAGAAAGGTAAGTAGTGGAGTGCCTCAAGGATCGATACTGGGGTTGATTCTATTCAACATATTTGTGAGTGACAAGGGTTAGAAAGAAAAGTTTGCCTTTTTGCGGATGACACCAAGATTTGCAACAGAGTGGGCTTCCCAGAGGAAGTGGTCAACATGAGAAGAGATTTATAAAAATTAAAAGAATGGTTGAATGTTTTGGCAGTTAAAATTCATTGCAAAGAAGTGAAAAGTGACGCACTTGGGTTGTAGAAATCCAACAGACTAGTATGTGTTAGAGGGTGAGAGACTGATGTGCACAGATCAGGAAAGAGACCTAGGGGTGATAGTGTCTGAAGATCGCAAGGCGGCAAAACAATGTGATAAGGTGGTGGCTGTTGCCCGAAGAATGCTAAGCTGCATCGAGAGAGGCATAACCAACAGAAGAAAGAAGGGGTTGATGCCCCTGTACAAATCATTGGTGAGGGCCCCACTTGGAGTATTGTTTCCAGTTTTGGCAACCATATCTCTTCAAGGACATAAAAAGACTTGAGGTGGTTCAGAGGAAGGTGACAAAAAAAAACATAGGTCATGGTTTGTGCCATAAGACATATGAAAAGAGACTGGAGGACTTGAATATGTATATGCTAGAGAAAAGTAGAGAGAGAGAGAGATTATATGATATAATGAGGCATATTTTCAAAGCACTTTGGGAGGCTAAGTTCCATAGGTTTCTATGGAACTTTGGGAGGCTAAGTGCTTTGAAAATATGCCTCATAGACATTTAAGTACTTGAAAGGTATTAAATACAAACAAACCTCTTCCGGAGATGTAGGGATTGTAGAACTAGAGGATATGAATTGAGGTTGCAGAGAGGTAGACTTAGGAGTAATGTCGGGAAATACTTTTTTACAGAGTAGTAGTAGTAGTAGGAATCCTGAAATGCCCTTCTAGGAAAGCTGGTAGAGTCAAAAATGGTCAGTGAATTACAAAAATGTGTGGGATAGACACAGGGAATTCCTAGGGATCTAATTGTAAGATACTTTGAACTAAAATTTGTTTTTCGATAATAGTAGGATACAAAAATGCATAAATAAATAAATACATAGAAACAGGATGGAAATACAACACAGATGTTGAGGTGTTATGTTAGGCAAGAATCGTGGGAATTAAAGCCAAAGCCAGTAAGACTTCTACGGTCTGTGTCTCGCAAATGGCAAAAGACTGAAGAAGATTCGGCAACTCCAACATTGGAGGAACCAAAGCCAATGCCTGACAGATTTCTATTGGTCTGTGTCCCACAAATGGCAAAAGACAGATGAAGCTTCGGCTACTCCAGTATTGTAGATCACTTTATTGTCACGTTCTGCGAGTGAGGATGCTGTGCAACACGGGGAAGGGAAGACATCTTGATTGGTAAGTTGAATACTGTCAGCAATACTTGGGGATGATATATTTAATTTAATTAAATATCAACATTTATATCCCGCTAAACCCTCAAGTTCAAAGCGGGTTATATCCAAGATTAATCATAAGATTAATACAATAACTAAAGTTATCAAATACATGAATTAAAAATTGTACCTGAATATATTCTTAACATGATTGAACTCTCCTCAAGAAATGCCAGCCCAGAAAACAGAAACTACCTACTCCTACATCTACCCAACTGCAAAAACACCATCTACAAAACTATCTACACAACAAGATTTAGCTACCTGGGCTCCAAATAGTGGAACTTTAGATTGTAAGCTCCATTGAACAGGGACTGTCCTTCTATGTTAAATTGTACAGCGCTGCGTAACCCTAGTAGCGCTTTAGAAATGTCAAGTAGTAGTAACTCAATACCAAAAACCATAAGAAGCTTCACAAATCTCCTCCAATTCAGAAAAGAAACGAAAACCTACCTCTTCAAAAAATTCTACAGCTAATCACAAAGAAATTGTTGCCTCTAAAAACTATATGAATAATCTACATAACAATTTCAGCTTAAAATAAATCTTTTGAACCAAATTTGCAATATGAGTTAAACCTGTGTCCACCCAACCCATAGTAACTTTATCTCATTTCTTATATTAACATCAGTATCAAACAGTCCCTCTATCCCCAATGACGAATCACTATTGTAGTTTTTACCCAGGACTGATTTTCAGAGGATGATTGGACATCCAAACCAATATCTCCATAATGGCATCATTCGTCAAAACTTTCACAGTTGATAAGTCACAAATAATATGAGAAATATATGAAAACAGAGAGAGTGGTGGATGGTTGGAATGCCCTCCCGCGGGAGGTGGTGGAGATGAAAACGGTAACGGAATTCAAACATGCGTGGGATAAACATAAAGGAATCCTCCTCAGAAGGAAGGGATCCCCAGAAGCTTAGCCGGTGGTGGGAGGCAGAGCCGGTGGTGGGAGGCGGGGATAGTGCTGGGCAGACTTATACGGTCTGTGCCAGAGCCGGTGGTGGGAGGTGGGGATAGTGCTGGGCAGACTTATATGGTCTGTGCCAGAGCCGGTGGTGGGAGGCGGAGCTGGTGGTTGGGAGGTGGGGATAGTGCTGGGCAGACTTGTACGGTCTGTGCCAGAGCCAGTGGTTGGGAGGCGGGGCTGGTGGTTGGGAGGCGGGGATAGTGCTTGGCAGACTTATACGGTCTGTGCCAGAGCTGGTGGTGGGAGGCGGAGCTGGTGGTTGGGAGGTGGGGATAGTGCTGGGCAGACTTGTACGGTCTGTGCCAGAGCCAGTGGTTGGGAGGCGGGGCTGGTGGTTGGGAGGCGGGGATAGTGCTTGGCAGACTTATACGGTCTGTGCCAGAGCTGGTGGTGGGAGGCGGAGCTGGTGGTTGGGAGGTGGGGATAGTGCTGGGCAGACTTGTACGGTCTGTGCCAGAGCCAGTGGTTGGGAGGCGGGGCTGGTGGTTGGGAGGCGGGGATAGTGCTTGGCAGACTTATACGGTCTGTGCCAGAGCTGGTGGTTGGGAGGCGGGGATGGTGCTGGGCAGACTTATACGGTCTGTGCCCTGAAGAGGACAGGTACAAATCAAAGTAGGGTATACACAAAAAGTAGCACATATGAGTTATCTTGTTGGGCAGACTGGATGGACCGTGCAGGTCTTTTTCTGCTGTCATCTACTATGTTACTATGTTAGAAATCAAAACTATATCATCTGCATAAGAAAAACAAACAATACCTCTTCTCTGCAACAAATAACCTAATTCACTCATGTGCAGTTTAAAAAGAGCAGGAGAAAGAGGAGAAGCCTGAGTCATATGTCAAGGGGTAGATAAAGGACCCTTCACTCTTCTTCAAGAAGCTCTCAAACCATCCTCCGATACCCACTTCTTCCAGCCAGCACATGAATGAATCATGGTTCACTAGATCAAAGGTGGCTGATAAGTTTAGCTGCAATATCTTTACGTTCATGCCTAATAAAACTTGATACAATAAATCAAAGCATAAAATCGAAGGAAAATAACTATATTAATAAATAGGACAGAATAAAACATTCATACCAAGAACACAAAATAGTATCTCGGTTATTGTACTCCGACGGACAACTCTCAGCAGATGAAAATGTTAGCTAAAGGCTTAGTGATAGAATTAGATTTTGAAAGAATGTGGGCTGGTAGATTATTCCAAAGCATAGGGACTAGGGAAAAGAAAGCAGAGCAACTGGTTGATTCATAATGTAGTTGTTAAGGGCTGGGCAAAACCAACCAGTTGGCTTCTAGCAATACTTTTACCAAGCTGGGGGGGGGAAAGGGCCCTGCTCTATCGGCAGGGGCCGTTTTACCTGGGTGCCAGGCAGTGGTGTGCTGGTAAATGTTTAACAACAGGCTCTCTCCCCGGTCCAACTCTGCGTCCCCCCCCCCCAAATTGCAGAGCTGGCTATAGCCAGGGCGAGAGCCTGGGGGGGGGCGGTGGCAATGCATTACTCCAGAAAAAAAAATTAAATGATCCCAGGTTCCAATCTAATTCATGCTTAATGTGGGATAAAATGCCATAAATTAGTAAATAAATATAAACTTTTAATGTTGAGCACCTGATTCTCAAAGTGGACAAATTCCAAACACTATAATGAAAATAAAATGATTTTTTTCTACCTTTGTTGTCTGGTGATTTTGTTTTTCTGATCATGCTGGCCCAGTACCCGATTCTGCTGCTATCTGTCCTCTTAACTCCATTTCCAGGGCTTCCTTTCCATTTATTTCTTTACTTTCCGCCTTTTCTTGTCCTACATCCGTAAGTAAAAGCTGGGTCCTCCGCAGACTTGACTTTCCAGTGGATCCAGCTTCTGCCTATTTTCTTCATCCATGTGCAGTTTTTCTCCTCTCTTCCTTTTCCCTTATCTCCTTCCTCACTTCTTCCCTCTTCGCTCCCCTGCCCCCCCTCCAGCCATCCATACCCACCCAGCGATTCTCTTCACTCCCCTGCCCCCCTCCAGCCATCCATACCCACCCAGCAATTCTCTTTGCTCCCCTACCCCCCCCTCCAGCCATCCATATCCACCCAACAATTCTCCTCGCTCCCCTGCCTCCGTCACAGCAGCTGCAGTGAAAGCCCGTCTCTAGCCTTCCCTTTGTTTCCTGTCAGTGTCCTGCCCTTGCGGAAAGAGGAAATGATGTCAGAAGAAGGCAGGACACTGAGGGGAACGAAGGAAAGGCTAGAGACGGGCTTTCACTGCGGCTGCTGCGATGGAGGTAAATCAACAATTTAACCCCCCCCCCAGAGCGGCAGGGGGATGAGGTAAGCATGGTTTGTGGCACCCTCCTGCCATGCTTATCTCACTTACTGCTGGGTTGCGCCACCCCTGGGAGCCAGCTCGCCTGCCATGAGGTAGCCATAAGGGCTCCGGTGGTAACCCAGGGGTAACTGAGCACCATGCAGCGATGCCCGATTACTGTCACTCAAGCCATTTCCAGGGGTTTTCTTTTTCCCCCTGAAATGGTGGATGCTCAGGGTGGAACTACTGATGGTGGTCGCATTGGGCAGGCGGTAGTCCCCATTAACTTTCATGGGCTTACCGACGCTTTGTAAAAGACCCCCGCTAATGAACAAAAGTTATGTGAGGGAGTATAAGGAGTAATTTGAACAGAGAGGTAAGTAGTGTCACTGGTGTAATAAGCCTTATGAGCAAGTATAAGAATTTTAAACGAAATGCAATACTTAATAGGAAGCCAGTGCAAACTAGAGAGCAGTGGAGTTATGTAGTCAGTCCTTTTAGCTTGTCATGGAAAGCGAGCTGCACAGTTTTGTAAAGTCTGAAGTTGCTTGATTTGGGTGAGTGGGAGACCTGCATAAGCTACATTACTATAGTCAAGCTGAAAAGTGAGAAAGGCATGCAATGCGTTATTTAGGGAGTTATGGGCCCAAAATAACGTGAATAGTATGTAGAATACCAGCACTTCAATTTGTTTCAGTACTATACAAAGATCAAAACCTAGATTGAAAAGGGTCCAGCAATTCATACTGATCAAGATACTCTTGGAACTGTGTTGTCACAACTGCTTCCAAAATCTTTTTTACGGACAGTAGTTACCACAATCCATGGGATCCAATTTCTAACCCTCAAGTAAAGGATTGAGCTCCCATATCTTATTTATTGCATTTGTATCCCACATTATCCCACCTCTTTGCAGGCTCAATGTGGCTTACAATACATCATGGATAGTGGAAATGAGAAGAGAATAGACATTTGGTGTTACAGAAGGATTTGGGGTTACACGGTAATGGAATACATGATAGTGATCTTCTGGGAAATTGCCCCCAACAAGAAAAAAAAAAGATCAATTCTGTTAACCAATTACAGACTTGTTTAGGTAAAGCTCTCAACAGATCAGTAGCAGAGGAATCTACATAACACCAACCCTTAGAAAACCGAGTTATTGTTTCTCTTACAAACCCCTCATCCATCAACCTCTACTGGAACATCTTGAATAACATCTTCCATCTCTGGTTTAAATACAGCAATTTGGGAATTCACAGTCGCTGTGGCATTCAGCATCCGAGAAAGAATCTTCAAAATTATGAGCCTAAAGGTTGCTGGAGGTGTGAGATTTAACCATCTTTTTTTTTGTTTGGAAAATATTTTTATTATTACCAGGGAAGAAGTATACATTACATTTTATCTCCTCACATTGATAGGATTTATATACAACATATATAACCTTGTTCTGATCATATTCTTTCTTAAACTCTATACACAGGTAATAGCTATCTCATATTACAAATGGAAAAACTCTCCTCCTCCTGGCTTTTTTTATTTTTTATATAATTACATTTCTCCTCCCTTCCTTCCTTCCTTCCCCCCCCACCCCCCACCCCTTCCTCTCTCCAGGTACTTCCAATTCCCGTTAATTTATTGGCTCTAAAGATGATCAATGTGGTTCTCGCTCCCTCTCTTATGTAATAGTGTATATGAATTCCAAATATCTCTTAAAGCTTTGTGTCTACCGGCAGATGCCAACTTATATTGTAGTTCTACCCATGCTGCCATCTCTTTCATCAGTTTGTGCCACTTCTGGTTTGATGGTGGTGATGGTTCTGCCCAGGATTGTAGAATGCACTTTTTAACCAAAAGGGATACCAATAGAACGAACCTACATTGCGCTTCTGACAATCCTGTTTTCTTTAATTGTTCTGTCTCTCCCAATAACGGTGCTGGAGCGGACCACTCAAACTGTCTTTCTATGGTTGTTTCCATGATTTCCAAAGAGTGAGCCCACAACTCTGCTAGTGCTGAGCATTCCATAAAAGAATGAAGAAATGTGCCTATCTCTTCATGGCATCTTATACACCCATCCTCCTCTCATAGTCCCATCTCTTTGCCCGGTTGTCGGGTAATATATACTGAAATATGCAAGCCTTCCATATTAATCATTTTTGGACCAACACTGCTCTGATGGTCTACATTTACGCTTCAATAAAGCTAATTCTGGGGAGTACCAGGGATTCCTATGTCTACCTTTTTTAACTTTCACAGGGGCATCATGTTTGGCTGCCTATATGGTTGGCATGGTGGAGACTGGGTGACTGGGGCCTGCACAGAGTGGTGGGCACAGCTCTGGGTCACATTATTGGGCAGATTGGATGGACCGTCCAGGTCTTTATCTGCTGTCGTTTACTGTGTTGCTCTCTTGCAGTTATGAAATACTTTGCAAGCTTTCCTAGGTGATCCATGCTGCTGTCTTAAAATGTGTCAAAAGCTTTTCCTGTGTAAGCCCCTTGGTTTAGAGGTGCCTAGGCAAACACCTAGGAACAGCCCAGTTTTGCACCGTTTATAGAATCTGGCTTTCTCAGGGGGGCTCCGTTTCAGTTTCTGTCTGTATGGTCCCCTATTCTGTATCGAGGGCTGGTATATTTATTTATTTATTTAAGAAAGCTTGATATACCACCTTAAACTCATGGGTAGATCTAGGCAGTGTACAATGGTAACACATTTCAGAAATATAGTAAAGGATCTACAATTATTGACAGGAAAGTACAGAAATATCTATTCCAACAAAATAAAGCAAAACCTAACAAAAGGTTACATAAGTGTTAGGGGGAGACAGACGTATACCAAATACTTGAAAGGGAAAGGTATTTGTGAGAGGGGAAGGGAGAGTGGTAAAATAGCAGGGGCAAAGGGAAGAGAAGTTGAGCCTTCAGCAAAGAACATTTGATGGAATATTACAGGCCTTATGAAATAGCCAAGTCTTTATGGCGGATTTGAATTTTTTAAAGGCAGATTCAGCCCTGACTTCTCAAGGAAGGGAATTCCAGTGGAACAGAGTGGCAAAGTAAAGTGCATTGGTGCCTAGCTGATTCAAGAATAGCATTTTGGGGGGGACTAGGGCAGAAACTTGGGAGAGAGCTCCGAAGCCATATTGTCAGGCTGCACGTTCTTCTGTTTTAGGCGAGTTTGGAGGTCTACTGTACCATGACGGCCCGGGCAGTTGTCCTGTTTGCACTGTTTAATGCTGGCTCCGTTTGTATCAGGTGAGGGTCTGCCCGAGTTCTGCGTGTATGACTGAGGTGAAAGATCCTGCTAGCATGTAGAAATCTGTAACAGGCCAGCTTGTTTCAATTTCCCAGTAGTAGGTATATTGGTGCCCTAGGGCTTAGTGTTGAGCATGTAGTCAGGATTGGGGGGGGGGGGGATCCTGCTGCCCTCGTCTTGGGTACGTAGTGAGAATGGGGGGGTGATACCACTGCCCTTGTGTTGGTCTCATATGTTCCAGTGAAACACTGGCTGTCTAAATAACAGCCACCGACCACATAGCAAGGACAGTCTGAGGGTAAATTATTTGACATTGTGGAGGGAGATATCTGATCCAAAACTGTGCTTATTCTACTGTAATCAAACAATTATATCTTTTGGAACACACAGCTGGAAGAACTGAATGGAACTGATAAGACCACATGGAAAGAAAAGCAGGGAGCTGGGCACACGTTGTGACAAGAAAGTGCACTTGTTACTTGTAATCTTTTGCTTTCCTGCCAGTTGATAATTCCCCTTAAACATATTTGATTTCTGTGAAACAGGCACAGTTCCCTGGAAAGGCATTAGTTTTTTTTAATAGTAGTTATTGGGGGCCACCTCTCCGTTCTTTATTACTTTCATGGACATGCAGATGTTAGACAGATAAGGCAGAAGAATTCAGGCTTCTTTCCTGCATCATAATCTGATTTCAGTCCCCTAATTTCATCCCTTCCTTGTACGTATCTTCATCATTTTTCCCCTTCCCTTTCCCCGCCTTTCTTCCTCTGGTGTCCCACCCATATATTCCCCAGGGTCTCTCAACCTCCTTTTCCCCATCTGGACATGGGGGATCACACAAGCTGTAAGTACTAGAACTTCTTTATGCTGGATTAATGAAAGATCTCACTAAACACATTACTACTACTATAAATCATTTCTATAGCGCTACCAGTCGTACGCAGCGCTTCACAATTGAACATGAAGAAAAGACAGTCCCTGCTCAAAAGAGCTTACAATCTAAATCAGGACAGACAGACAGGACAAATAAGGGTAGGACAGACAGAAGGACACATAGGGAAAGGGACTATTGAAGAGAGGAAGACAAGATAAAGGTTACGAGCAAGTGACAAGTTAGGAGTCAAAAGCAGCATCAAACAGGTAGGCCTTTAGCCCGGATTTGAAGGCGGCCAGGGATGGAGCTAAAAGTAACGGCTCAGGAAGCCTATTCCAGGCATAAGGTGCGGCGAGATAAAAGGAACAGAGTCTGGAGTTAGCGATGGAGGAGAAGGGTGCAATTAGGAGAGATTTGCCTAGTGAACGGAGTTCCTGGGAAGGAGTGTAGGAAGAGATGAGGGTGGAGAGGTAGAGTGAGGGGCAGCAGAGTTAATGCACTTATAGGTCAAACACACACTGTAGCTTTCTCTAGGACCAGTAGAGCTCGTAAGGCTGTGCACTAGAAATCTGTGATAAATAGCCTTGCTTCTTATATTAAAAAAATCTTCTATACCTGAATGCACATCGTGTCAGCAGCTTTCAGGCGGTACATAAGAAACGAAATAAAATAAATAGTGAAATGACTTACCCACAGTCTGGGATGTTTGCAGGGAGGCACTGGTTTGCCTTCCATCTGAACATTCACTATGGGGCTCATTTTCAAAGCACTTAGACTTACAAAGTTCCATATGACGCCATGTAACTTTGTAAGTCTAAGTGCTTTGAAAGTATGCTTCTTTAGTCTCATCACGTGGGGATAAAGAAACTTTTAGACCTATTTGCTTCTGAGCATATACAGTGGTGGAAATAAGTATTTGATCCCTTGCTGATTTTGTAAGTTTGCCCACTGACAAAGACATGAGCAGCCCATAATTGAAGGGTAGGTTATTGGTAACAGTGAGAGATAGCACATCACAAATTAAATCCGGAAAATCACATTGTGGAAAGTATATGAATTTATTTGCATTCTGCAGAGGGAAATAAGTATTTAATCCCTCTGGCAAACAAGACCTAATACTTGGTGGCAAAACCCTTGTTGGCAAGCACAGCGGTCAGACATCTTCTGTAGTTGATGATGAGGTTTGCACACATGTCAGGAGGAATTTTGGTCCACTCCTCTTTGCAGATCATCTCTAAATCATTAAGAGTTCTGGGCTGTCGCTTGGCAACTCGCAGCTTCAGCTCCCTCCATAAGTTTTCAATGGGATTAAGGTCTGGTGACTGGCTAGGCCACTCCATGACCCTAATGTGCTTCTTCCTGAGCCACTCCTTTGTTGCCTTGGCTGTATGTTTTGGGTCATTGTCGTGCTGGAAGACCCAGCCACGACCCATTTTTAAGGCCCTGGCGGAGGGAAGGAGGTTGTCACTCAGAATTGTACGGTACATGGCCCCATCCATTCTCCCATTGATGCGGTGAAGTAGTCCTGTGCCCTTAGCAGAGAAACACCCCCAAAACATAACATTTCCACCTCCATGCTTGACAGTGGGGACGGTGTTCTTTGGGTCATAGGCAGCATTTCTCTTCCTCCAAACACGGCGAGTTGAGTTCATGCCAAAGAGCTCAATTTTTGTCTCATCTGACCACAGCACCTTCTCCCAATCACTCTCGGCATCATCCAGGTGTTCACTGGCAAACTTCAGACGGGCCGTCACATGTGCCTTCCGGAGCAGGGGGACCTTGCGGGCACTGCAGGATTGCAATCCGTTATGTCGTAATGTGTTACCAATGGTTTTCGTGGTGACAGTGGTCCCAGCTGCCTTGAGATCATTGACAAGTTCCCCCCTTGTAGTTGTAGGCTGATTTCTAACCTTCCTCATGATCAAGGATACCCCACGAGGTGAGATTTTGCGTGGAGCCCAGATCTTTGTCAATTGACAGTCATTTTGTACTTCTTCCATTTTCTTACTATGGCACCAACAGTTGTCTCCTTCTCGCCCAGCGTCTTACTGATGGTTTTGTAGCCCATTCCAGCCTTGTGCAGGTGTATGATCTTGTCCCTGACATCCTTAGACAGCTCCTTGCTCTTGGCCATTTTGTAGAGGTTAGAGTCTGACTGATTCACTGAGTCTGTGGACAGGTGTCTTTCATACAGGTGACCATTGCCGACAGCTGTCTGTCATGCAGGTAACAAGTTGATTTGGAGCATCTACCTGGTCTGTAGGGGCCAGATCTCTTACTGGTTGGTGGGGGATCAAATACTTATTTCCCTCTGCAGAATGCAAATAAATTCATATACTTTCCACAATGTGATTTTCCGGATTTAATTTGTGATGTGCTATCTCTCACTGTTACCAATAACCTACCCTTCAATTATGGGCTGCTCATGTCTTTGTCAGTGGGCAAACTTACAAAATCAGCAAGGGATCAAATACTTATTTCCACCACCACAGCAAACAGGGTAGAGAAGGCTGACCACAATGCTCCGTGGGATTTGCAATTATTTATTGGCGGTGAAAACTTGTCACTGGTGACTACTGGTAAGCAAGTTGCCTCTACATGTTACATCTTACAAACTCCAGAAAGAAGCTCTCTCTGGCCCAATGCTGGACATACCCTAGCTTAGAAGTGAGGTTCATTACTGTCATGCTATGAGCAAAACTACACGCGATGCACATAGAGAGGGAAAGTCACTGCATCGATGCAAAACGAACAAAGGAGTAGTGACAACTCCCAAAAGTATTCTATTCAAATCCAATGCATGATCACACTGGACTGTACAAAAGTCACAATGACCCAATGTAGCCACGTTTCAGCTATAAAGCCTGCTTCAGCGGCTCAAAACTGAGAAGTAATTCACATCAAGGTAGACTTCTTATAGTCTGTATGATGACAAGTCTCATAAATCAGGGTCTTGCCTCAATGATGCACAAGGATCCATAATATCAACCTCTGGCCACTAATGCTGGCCTCTTGCAGCCTGTAAAAATGGCCATCAGTGGGGCAAGAGGAAACAGCAGAGAACACAGACACGGGCCCTTCATTTCCACAGGTTAAATATTCCTCTCAGGTGAGCCTGACCTGCAGGAAATATTTCCAGCTTGTCTGTCCTTTTAACCTTGAATTCCTGGGCTTCTCAGAAAGGGTCTCCTTGTAGTGGCAGACAAAGAGGTGCTCTGTTTTCAGTTTGGGACACATAGAAATTTCCAGCCCAGCCACGTGCAACATTTCGTCATTTTTTATTAACAGCAAAGCCGTTTCTATGGTTTCATCAGTTTGGAATTTAAAAGAAGTACATGTCATTCTAAGTACTAGTTTTAAAAAACCCCACTTATTATTATGCCCATATTTTCTGGAAGAAAAAAGCACCCTGGAATGAAGGAAACGGAAAACTTAAGCCAGAACTTTGCAATTTGAACGGAACACTCTCCGGACTTAGGGTCCCCTTTACAACCCCCCCCAACACATGTTAATGGCCACTATGTCCACAGGAAGGAAATGGGTCAGAGGCAGCAGCTATCACATGCCAACAGCACAGATTTAGCTTTAGAAAATAGAGGATCTTAATAAGCAAGCCTCAATCCCAACCCTCTTCTTACAAGACTCGGAGTAATTCCTTCACTCTAGGGTTTTTGCTTCCAGAAAATATGTCTATAACATCCGATAAAGAAGTAACTGGCTTTTCATTAAACCCAGGACGTAGAAAGAGATTTGGAGTGAAGGAGTTGCCCTAATGGTTAGAGCAGCAAGTTGACAATCAGGGGAACTTGGTTTAAATCCTGCTCTGGCTCCCTGTGCTTTTGGGCAAGTCATTCTCTGCCCCTGACACACCCTGTGAAAATAATACTGCATGTTCAGGACATGCAAATGTCAAAAGTAATGCTTTAGCATGTGCTGCATTAGTGTGTAACACAGCTTAGGGCCTTGTTTCCTAGCGTTTTTAGCGTGCACTACATGCTAGAGACACCCATATATTCATGCACTAAAACCGCCAGCTTGCCTATAGCGTGGCTTAGTAAACAGGGCCCAAAGGGGTCCTTTTACTCAGGCGTACTGAAAAATGGCCTGCGGTAGTGTAGGTGCATGTTTTGGGTGCACACAGATCCATTTTTCAGCATGCCTGCAAAAAATGCCTTTTTAAAGTTTTTTGCTGAAAATGGGCATGAAGCAAAATAAAAATTGGCGCATGTCCGTTTTGGGTCTGAGACCTTACTGCCAGCCATTGACCTAGCGGTAAAGTCTCACATGGTAACTAGGCGGTAATGACCCTGCGCGTGTCCAATATGCGCTTCAGACAATAAAAATTCTTTTTTGGATGCACATCAGACATGAAAATACCACAACAGCCACACAGTAGCCAAGCAGTAACTCCAATTGGCTTGGGTAGACGCTTGTGCACCTTAGTAAAAAGGCCCCTGTGTTTCTTACAAGCTCTGCCTTGTTGTTTTATTTTCTATAATTTACTTGAGACCTTTATTCTACAAAGTTTATGCTCCTAAATTACAAGCATAATCTATGTTCCTACATACAGTTAGGAGCATAAATTACGCTCCTAAATTTAGGAGTCTAACCTTTATAGAATAAGGTCCTTTTTGCTTTTCCATCTATTAAGGGTGTAAAGAGATTTACAATATTTGATAGACTTTTAGCAGTTCAAACATTTAGGCTTTGGAGTGATTTTTATATTTGCTTTACTGAGTCATCTTACTCTTAATTTAAGAAAAATGTGAAAACCCATCTTTTAAAGAGATTTGTTTAGAATGAATTCAATGTCAGTTATTTGGGTTTGTATAATTCTTCCCAAGATATGGCCTTGGTATCTTTTACTTATTGTAAACCACTAAGAACCTGGTGGTTTTAGCGGTATAGAAATATATTGTAATTGGAAATTGTAAAATGTTGCAGCACAGGACACATTGCAGTGTAAAAATTGCTCCACATAAAACTTTCAGCATTTGTGCTCCTAGAATGGTCAGTGTGAAGATACTCCTGGAGCCTTAGCTCGTGGGATTGTGGATGAGGCTATAAATGACCTTCTGGCAATGTTAGGGAGGAGGACTAGGGGGGGGGGGGGGGGGGGACACAATGATGAACCTTTCTGTAGGTGGAAGGGAAATATGGATCCCTTCGGTGGATGAAGGCGAGATGGTTTCAGACATCTATTTAGTACCGAAACTCATAATTTCTGTAGTTTCTGAGGAGAAATTAAATTGTTCTCTCAGAATGTAATATTTTTGCTGCATGTGACAGTGATCACATGTTGTTTGCCTGAATATAGCATTTCCAGATTGGGTTGGAAAATTTCTGTTTAACTATTCCCTAGAAAGAGGGGTGACATTGTCTTCGTTCTGGCAGGCTCATGTGATGTGCCATGTTCACCATCACTTTTTAATATGCATCTCAGCTCTTTTGCTAAAGGTCTGAAGGAACTGAGCACATCATTTTCTTCAGAAGCAGGTGATTTTTTTTTTATTAGTTCCTGTACTTGAAAATATTTGATGACAGGTGAAGTTTATCTCACTTATTAAAATTGAACTGCAAGAAAACTGGTATTTAGGTTAGGTATTTGTGTTAACTGCATACATTAAAGAGTTTCTTTACAGTTTGGGTTTCCTTAGCTAATACAGCCTACTCCTAAAATTTCAGGTCTTATTTTGGGGATTATTCATTGTCTTTAATTTGTCAGATGAACTCCATCATTAAAAAAGGGTTGTTGTTTTTTTTTTTAATAAAATTCATCACCTATGAGCAATTAGCCTTAACTTTCATGAAGAAGCTTTTTGTATTTCAGAATAGGCTGTTACTACCTCACATAGACTAGTATATTGTTCTCTATTCAGGTATTAGTGGGATACCATGCAAATCACTCCAACTGCTACAAAATACTATGGCCAGATTAAATTATTTTAAACCTACATACGATACAGCATCTTCCTATCCAAGCCCAAGCTTTTTTTTTTTAGTTTATAAGTGTCTAATGGGTTTCATTCCAGAATATTTGGTTGGTTTTTGTTTGTCTGTTTTTCCTATGTCCAAAATAAACACCCATTTTTAAAAATTGATAATATTGTATTTTCTGTCAGCTAATAGTCTTCAGTATAGAAAGATTACGGATAGCTTATTCCTTACCCGTCTACCAGTGTTTGAAATCTTACCAAGGGGGATTAGGCCGGATTCTTTATTCCACCCATCACTTTGATCATGTCACCCTAGTCTTGCAGTCTGAAGACTAGCTCCCAATCTCTCAAAATCTTATGGTCTATAAATCAAGATCCCGCTCTGTCTCAATACTTATCCTCTACTCTCCCCTCCGATGCCACAGGTCTGCTGACAACAATCTTCTTACATTACCACCACTGTCCCTCATCCGCCTGGACCACAACAATGACACCGCCTTCAGTTACCAGGGCCCACATCTCTGAGATGACCTCGCTCTCCATGTCTGTGGCCAAGCCACTATTTCCACCTTTAAACAGGCTTTGAAGACTCATCTCTTCGTTGCCTCCCACTTAGTTGTAGCACAGTTTCCCTGTGTGCCTGTCTCTATCCTGCTTGGTCTCCCCATTTCCCTCCTCCTGAACCCCCAACCCTACTTCCGTTTAGTTACCTCTCCTTTCTGCCAGGGTTTTGTGACCTGGCTTGGCCACTGGAAAACAGGATACTGGGCTAGATGGTATGATCCAGTATGGCTACTCTTATGTTCTTATGTATTAATATTATTTGTAAACCTCTTTGAAGTCTGTGCCAGGTGTAAATAAATACATTTTTTGTTTCAACAGTTTGAAAACATATTTATTTCATAAGTGCATGAGTGTGTGAACTATAGCTGGAGCACAGAGAGAGGGGTGAGGTTGCTGAGTGCCCATTGCTATCACGGATGTT
The DNA here is from genome assembly GCF_901765095.1 of Microcaecilia unicolor. NCBI lineage: Eukaryota > Metazoa > Chordata > Amphibia > Gymnophiona > Siphonopidae > Microcaecilia > Microcaecilia unicolor. The sequence goes on from NC_044042.1 coordinate 2,048,109, forward strand.
GGTCTGTCAGAGGCACTGGTGAAGTGGAGTGAGTGAGTGGGTGGGGGAGTCCTAATGGTTTGTGCACTGGCCTACGAATCAAGGGAACTAGATTCAATTCCCACTGCAGCTCTTTGTGACTCTAGGCAAGTCACTTAACCCTCTATTGTCCCAGGTATGAAATAAGTAGCTGCATATAATACGTAATCCACTTTGATCGCAATCACAGAAAGGCGCAGTACAGTCTCAGTTATCCAATCTTCACTAATCTGACCATCTGGCATTTCCCACAGACCCCCCCCCCCCCCCCCCCCCCCCCCGTGACATCATCACATTTATTTCTATTTAAAAAAATCTTTGTTTTGAAAACCGGGAACTCTATGCCTTTGTTTATGCAGTGTTTTCCGTATTATCGACTTTTTACTCATCTGACAATGGGTCAGTCCCGTTTACGGCGGATAATCGAGACTGTACTGTATATCAAATCCCATCTCCTTGATGACATTCCCTTATTTAAAGCAAGCAAGGCTGTGTGGCCACAGGGTGGAGCCCCTTCACAGTGGCTACCACTATTGAGCACCTGTGCTGACAATTTGGGGGGGGGGGGGCCTTTGAAGAGCTATAACTTCTCTCAGGCACTTCTTAAAAAATGTATTACATAGTAAGTGACTGCAGATAAAGACCTAAACGGTCCATCTAGTCTGCCCAACAGTCACGCTCATTATCTATTTATGATTACAATCAACAACAAACATGATATTATAGACTTGACTGTGGTCTTTCTGGGGCACAGAGCATAGAAGTCTGCTCGGCTCTGTTCTCATGTTCCAGCTACCAGAGTTGCCATCATAGCCCACTCCAGCCTATCTAAATCAGTCTTGTCGTCAGCGGGACCCAGAGCGTAAAAGTCTGCCTAGCACTGTCCTCGGTTCTGGCTACTGAAGTTGACACTGAAGCCCCTTTGCAGCCCATCCTAAACTGAATTGTCATACACAGAACACAGACCTACAAAGTCTGCCTGGCATCCGCCTTAGTTCTTCACTGCCAGAAGCATGGCCCAAGCGTCACTCGCACATCCACACACCTGCAACCACTTAAGGTTGTTTTTTTTTATACTATCCATTTTCTAAACAGAGATCATCTGTGTTCATCGCATGCCTTTTTGAATTCCTTCACCATTTTTGTCTCTTACCACCTTCCCTCAGGAGGGAATTCTAGGCATCAACCACCCTCTCTGTGAAAAATAATTTCCCGACATGTAACCTCAGCTCATGTCCTCTAGTTTTACTGTTCCCCCTTCTCTGGAAAAGATTTGTTTCTATATTAATACCTTCCAAGTATTTAGGCATCTGTGTCACATCTCTCCTGTCCTTTCTTTTTTTGATTAGGGTTGGTAAGAGAAAGACTAAAAGTGAAACATGGGCACAAGGTGAGGCCCTCAGGGACCTACAGATTCTTTTCTACTTCAAGAGGCCTTAAATAGTATCCTTGTGCCTAAAACCTTCCCAATTTGACCAAAGATAGCATTGAAGCTCCTATGTCTGAATGCTTGCTCACTGCATCTACTCCCAGCTATGCCCTCGTGCATCCACTGGTGAAAGTATGAGAAGTTTACAGGCGGGGACAACGTGCATCCGAGTGAATGACAAAAGGGATGGGTGACTAAATCTCTGCCTTCCGCTACACCATTCGTATCAGTGACCACTGAGGCCTTGCTGTTAAAGTCCTTCTAACAGTAGTAATGGCATCAGTTACACCATCTGTATGCCCTAACTAGTTAGGTCTGGCCTAACTAGTCTACAGCGCCTGCTAAAGAGGGACTAATGTGGAACTTTGGCAGGTTATGGTTAAGATGGAAGCTACTCTTTCTGGCTCTTTGCCACAGCTTTGCAAATTTACAAGAGAAACAGCCCATAAAGGAGGAGATTCTATATATGGAGCGGCAAACATTTCTGCCTAAGTGTATTTTATAAAGAGCACCTAGATTTAGGCGTGGTGTATAGAATATGCTTAGTTGATATCCCAGCGCCTAAAACCACGCAACATGGTGTAAATCCTGGCACACTGGGTCACATTCTATAACTATGCGCATAAACTTTAGAACACCCACAAACACCTACTTCCCCGCCCCTTTTTGCCTGCAAGCATTCAAATTTAGGTGCTGTTCATTACAGAATATGCTTAGCGATTTGCGTGCACAAATTCTAATTACTGTCAATTAGTGTGCATTATTGCTTGTTAAGTGCTATTTGTTAAGCCATGTGTGCTGCAACAGAATCCGCTTGGATTTTGGCACGGAACGCTAGGCGCGCTATATAGAATCTGGGGGAAATTGTCTACTAAGAAACAGGAATTAGGTAAGCACATCATTAGACATGATTAGCACATGCTGGTAGAACAGAATCACGTGAGGCTATGGATGCCTCACTAGCAGTGACGATCCTAGGTCGGCTGCCACCCGGGGCGGATCGCCAATGCGCATCCTCCCCCCCTCGGGTGCATTTTTAGCTGCTGGGAGCAGCCGTGATGCTCTGGGCTCCGCTGGCTCCCTCTGCCCCGGAACAAGAAGTAACCTGTTCCGGGGCAGAGAGGGAGCAGGGAACCAGTGGACCCGACAGGCGCGCGGCTGCTCTCTGCCCCCCCCCCCCCCCCCCCAGCAGCGTGCACCCAGGGTGGACCACCCCGCCCTTGGTACGCCGCTGGCAGTAAACACTGAGAACCCCATGGGCGTCTCAGCATTTACCACCGCGAGCTAAAACTGCTACTGCAGCTGAGTAAGAGCCCCTTAGCTAATTTAAGGTTTCTGAATTTCCCTTATTGTTCAACTTTGGCTAAAGAGATGGATGAACAATGTATGTTGGATCTTTACCACATATGGCAATGGCTTGTTATGTTCCAAATGCTATTCAGAAAGTTATGGGAGATAGACCTGATCGAACGCAGGATTTAAGGAATCCATTCCTAGAGATGCTGTGGCAATGTCCTTCTCTGCTACGTCTGATGTCAACGGAGTCTCCTCTCCCGTATTTCACGGAGGTGTCGTCTGGGTTTACCTGGACTTCTCTCCAAAGACACAAATAATTGTAAAGAATTTCTGAAACTTCGACCGAGGGTTCTGGCCCTGGACATACCCTTTTGCCTTAACTTTCCTATAAAGTGTTTGATTACACATGAGGGGAGAGAATCTGTTCTTTCAATCCAATACAGTTACAATGCAGGATTCGTAGTCTTCATTTTGTTGCCCTTTGAAAACATATTTATTAGATAAGAATTTGAGTGTTTTGTCTTAGTTTTGGGGGGATTTGTTAGTGGATATTTCAGTTCTTTGCTGCTTTGAACTCTACTGGGGATCTGGCAGGCTGTTAGACTATTTGATTATAGTAGATCCTTTCTGTGAATGAGTGAGTTGAGACACTTCCTTTCCAATGATGTGACGGGGGAAATATGGGTCCATTCACACACTGACACATCATTCTTGTGTACACACATGACGAATGGCAGAATTACTTTCCACGCATACATGGGGAACAGTATGGCCAAGGGAAATAATCCTTTCCTGAAATCTTTTCTGTAAATAGAGGAGCAGGGGTAGGAATCCTGTCCTATGACCTTTTCATAAGAACAGTTATACTGGGTCATGTTGAGCCCAATATCCTGCTTCCAACAGTGGCCAAGTACCTGGCAGAAACCCAATTAGTAGCAACACTCCAGGCTACCAATCCCAAGGCAAGCGGTGGCTTCCCCCATGTCCATCTCAATAACAGAACAAAACAGCAAAAGTAGAGGCTGACAAATGTACAAATCAATAGGGAGACACTATCAAAGAGCAGTTTATTCAGATTATTCATATCAAGGACCTAGGGGAATATCTCTCTATATAAAAGGCAACACCAACGTTCTATGAAGCCTCCAGCTGGAAGTGTGAAGGGGGAGAGATATCCGGTTTCCCCATGAGTGTCTGCCCCGCCCTCTCTGTAACACAGTCAGTGAAGGAAAACAGCAGAGCACGAAATCAAATCACTGGCTCTGTAACAGTGAAGGACTCAGAGGGGGGAGGGGAGAGAGGGCAGGGACACACACACTCCCACATGCACACAGAAGAAAACATTGCTAGCCCCCGCTTCATTTGCATCAGAAACGGGGCTTTTTTACTAGTTCTGAATAAACAGCTCTTTGATATTGTCTCCCTATTGATTTGTACATTTGTCAGCCTCTACTTTTGCTGTTTTGATTTTCCGTGGAGGCTCCTCCTGTCTTTTTGGATTTGCATCTCAATAACAGACCATGGACTTTTCTTCCAGCAACTTGACCAAACCTTTTTTAAACCTAGGAAGAAAAGTCTATAGTCTGTTACTGAGATGAACATGGGGAAGCCCTGGGACTGGTAGCATGGAATGTTGCTACTAATTGGGTTTCTGCCAGTTACTTGTGACCTGGATTGGCCACTGTTGGAAGCAGGATACTGGGCTAGATGGACCATTGGTCTGACCCAGTATGGCTACGCTTATGTTCTTACTATGTTAAGACTCTTGCCACTTCTCATTCAAGTATGTAATGTGAAAGCTGACAGAGAATCTCACCTAAATCCGATATTTAGGAACCAGCCACAGGTCATCGGGAAAATCTTACGAAACCTGTAGGCAACGCGGCTTCATTTTTTACGTTTGGCTGGAATAAACACTTTTCTGCAATTGCAACCAATGTGAAAGCCAGAGAATGGGCTATTCTCCACAAGATCCAAAACATGAGAAAAGATCCAATGAACCTCGAATCATGCGAGTCCTCCAAATCAAACCTGTGAATCCCAAATCATAAGAAGGGTCATCAAGTCATGAGAATGCATTTTTCAAGTCCTAATCAAGGGGAAACAAACATTTACTCCAACACCTTACACATGAAAAAAATCCCCTTTGGCTTTTGCTGAGCAGGTTTTAAGACAAAAATATTCTTTTTGATACGAGTCTGTAACTATATAAAAAAAAAAAGTTATCAACTACAGAATGTTTACAAAAATAAAATAAATTAAAAAATAAATTAATAAGTTAAACAACAAATCAAAAGCACATTGAGCATCTACAAAACACTGAGAAAACCAAGAGAGCAGACGGTCAGACAAACAGACAAGGATGGAGCCCCCAGTTCCCAACTTTACTGCTCCTGGGCTTTGAATGTTCTCCTCGCCCCCACATCTGGCAGTCAGCAGCTGGAGATGAAAAGTCTGAAATGGCTTCTCTTTCAGCAGAAAATGCATTTGTACAGCTTAGGAGCTACTACAGGGACACGGGCAACAGAAGGAATTCAGCTACAGGGTCATAGCAAGGATGGGCAACAGAAGGGTTTTGGCTACAGGTACATGGCTGCAAACTGGGGAACGGAAAAGGGAAGTTACTTTACGGAATGGAATCCACGTTGGCCACAAAAGTCCGACAGTCATGGCTGATACCGTGGTGGACGGCTGGGGCCTTACAGGGGCAGGTCTGTACTGTTATGCCGGGTCTTTCTTGAGGTTCCATCGTCTCTAGGGAGTGCCCTCTGCAAGCTAGACATGGCTGCTGTCTTTTTGAGGTCAATGACTGCGTACGAGTCTGCCTGACGGGCAGGGTTGATGGGGATAGGTGTGCAGGGGATATGAGGGTTCTGCTGCCCCTTCAGGTCACTCTTTCCTTCCAACTCCACCTGAATGTAGTTTAGCTGCCTTGGCTCAGAGCCAGGTCTCTGGAAATCGAAGCTGAAAACGTTTGGTCCACAGCTGCTGCGGGCTGAAGCACTGCCTCGCTGTAGCACACAACTCTCGGCATTCAAGTAGTTTTGCATGGGGTCTTCATCATGGCAGCCATTCAGGGAAGGGCTGATCATATCAACAGACTCTTCATACTCTTCATCCTCTTCCTCCTCACCAGAATGGAGGGGTTGGCACTCCCAGACAGGAGGCAGGGACGGCAAGTTCTCATAGTGCAGAAGGGCCAAACGACGGTGAGAACAGTTATCGTTGGAGATCTTCACACGGTTGCTTCCACCACGTTTCAGTGCATGACTGCTGGGGGGCAGCAAACCATTGATGTTCTCGTAGGCGTACTGGGGAAGGTGGTAATCCCTTTTACACTCGTTGTTGTTGTTGTGGGATGCTTTTCTCTTCAAACCACACACATGACCCCCACACTCACGGTGGTGTCTGCAGAAGCTGTTGGCTTGCACTGGCATTCTCCTGTAAATGGGGGCTGGTCCCAGCACAAATTTCACCTCCCCTGGCTGCAGAAAGACCTGTGGGTTACGTTCCTCCAAAGAGCAACCGGGGGTTCCATGGTGTACTGCGGCCTCAGGGAAAGAAGGGTGGGCCTCGGGCAGCGAATGCATACAATGTCGGCTTCTCCTTTCCTCTTCCATGTTGGTAGTGTTCACATATGTGTGGGACTGCAAGGAAAAAAAGAACAGATAGCAGGCGTATGTTTTCCTCTTGAAAGTACGGTACAGAACGGTTTACACAGAGCAGTAGGAGAAAACCCTTAGCCAGGTCACAGCACTGGAGAAGAGACCATCAGACAGAGTGAACAGTGTGTACAGCACACGTACCTGTTCCTCGGGTGTTATGAGGCTGTGCACAGACTCCTGACCAGCTGACGAATGCCGCAGGCTGCCCAGAGAAGGGGGGCAAGCAGTGGAGTAAGTGCCTCCTTCCCGGACAAAGCTGTGGAATCCATTTGGGAATCCTGTGATGGTGTAGCCCAGAGCTGAGGATGGTAGCAGGAAAAACTTACATAGCAAAGTACAGAGGCAGCAATGTAGACAGATAAGAGAAAGCATGCATGGCGTTAGTGTTTTGTGTAAACATATACACCCCTCCCTCCCTCCCCCAATGAAACTTCAGTCTGTCTGTTATTCTGAAGCATCCCAGACAGCTGTCTCTTACCATTTGGTGTCTGTGGGGTGCGAGGGATCTCCAGTTCAGAGTGGTGACTGCTCCTGGTTAAGATCACAGGCTCCTCCACCACATTAATGCTGTTGCACTGCATCAACTCCTGCAGCAAGTTAAAAATCTCCTCTGCTCGTGAACACTTGAATGCAAAGATCCCTGCAGAGAAGATGCGAGATGGAAATGGGGTAATGACAGTCACATACCCAGATCTGCCACTGCACCTGGGCACATAAAGTATTTCATTGTAAACAGCGCTTATCCCCATGAACCACACAGGAAACTGAATGCTATTCCCCCCATTTTCACTATATTTTTTCAGTTACCTGGATAAAAAGCAGGACAAGGTGGCAGTAAATAACCTCAGTGTTCTGCCTCCCGTTTGCACGGAAGCAGGAAACAGGGTTATCTGTAGTCTTGTAGTTTCCTGTAATAGGCTCTTTCAGAGCACATGTCCAGCTTCCTGTGTCTTATGAGGCTCCTCCTACTGGCTTGCCTTGTTCTCTAAGCAGGCTGGGCAAGTAGCCCCCCCCCCCTTCTCTCTCCATCGGCTCTGTAACAGTTAGATCGCATCAAGCTTCCACTGTGAACTGAAACTGCCTATGTTGTATTTTTGCTGCATGATCCCTGCAAGCCACTGCGACTATCACAGGGTTGTCCTACCTCAGTCTTTGAGGACTGCAATTCAGTCAGATTTTTAGGATTTCCCCAATGAACATACAAGAGATCTATTTGCATGCACTACTTCATGCATATTCATTGGGGAAATCCTGAACACCTGACCTGGCGAGGGCAGAGGTTGGACACCCTTGCTTTATCAAGATCTCACCAAAATAAAGCATAAACAGCATTACTACTTAGCATGTTGTTGAAACCTCCCAGCTTCTCTTGCGTGGAGAGAGAGCTGGTTCAGAACAGAGTCCCAGTTTGCAAGGCAAAAAAGTCTTGTCCAGCACATCCGAACTGTAAGTTAATTTTCCTTGTTTAATTATTGCATTATAGAAGATTTTGGATCAAGAGTTCTGAGTCTTCTCAAAGGGATGTTCTATACTTTGACTGTCAAGCCTAGTAAAAAATAATTACTTTGCGAGGACAGAACACTCAGCTTCCAGCAAAGGATCTCTCAGGCCAGTCTCCCCCCTGTACATAATGTTAGCATTTCAGCGGCAAGAATCACCTTGTCCAGTCTGGCAGCGCCGCCCGCTCTCAAAGGAAAAAAGGTTGGAATCATATCCATAGCGACGCAGACAGAGGTACGGCCACCTAACTGCATCTCGCTTCCGAGTGTGTAACACGAGTTCAGTCTGGGTCAGTTCCATCAATCCTGAGCCTAGTTCGTTACCTTCATCATCTACATTTGTTACCTGCAAAGGCAAAAGGACCACGGCATCACCAAGGATCCACCAAGACAAGCAGCCGAGGGGATAAGAAGAGTCAATAGATTCAGCAAGTGAAACATAGGAACATGACGGCAGATAAAGGCCATATGACCCATCCTCTGTAACCCCTAACTCTTCCTTTTCCTAAGTGATCCCACTTGCTTATCCTATGCCTTTTTTAAATCTGACACAGTCCTAGACTCTGCAACCTCCACCAGGAGGCCATTCCATGCCTCCACCACCCTTTCTGTGAAATAGTTCTTCCTTAGGTTACTCCTAAGCCAATTCCCTCTTAACTTCGTCATATGCCCCCTCATTCCAGAGCTCTCCTTCAGTGGAAAAAGGCTCACTTCCTGTACATAAATGCCCTTGAGATATTTAAACGTCTCTATCAGTACAAGCAATGGGCTGAATTACCTTGAATTTGGTGGGATGCTGGTCAGGGATGCTGTCTCCACAGCTACAGCAGCTCCCCATGATGTCAGCACATCAGCAAGTCCCTGCAGGCACAGAGCAGAGCAGGTCTGAGCATTACTCATAGCTCATCTTCATTACCTCTTTCATGAATCCTTCAGTAATATGTCTGCATCAGGAGTCTGCATCAGATGGATGCTGTTGTCTCTCTGTTGTACAAACCCTGTATAAAACTGGACAGTATGGTGTGAAACTGAGAAAGAATAGCTGAACCCCCTACCGATGGGGGGAAAATAAAACGTGAACTTTCCTAAAGCACCATCAGTAGAGGATTCCGCTTTTCTTTATCAGTTTCACATCACGCTGTCCAACTTTATACACCTGGACTGAATATTAAGCTTTCAACAACAAGGAAAAGGGCATTTTGGATCCTCTACTTTGGAACTCTTTGCCAGATGAATTGAAAAATGCTTCCTCTTATTTTAGTTTTTGAAAGCTCTTAAAAACTTTGTTGTTCCAACAATGTTTTAATTAATTGATGTCACTTTTAAATTCTGTGCTTTGTATTGTAGGTTGCATTGTGATATTATTTTGTTATTATCACTGCTTTTGTTTGTAAAATCACCTTAGCACTTTGTACAAAGCAGTATAAAAAATAATAAATACATTTCTTATATTTAGCGATTTCCAGAATTCTGGTTCATCACAGATTACAACAAAGAAGGCCGTCAGTTACTGAGAAATTTTCACATTGAGACCTCAAAAGAGTGAGTTAAATTTCCAAAGTTTTAGAAAACAAAAAAAGGTTTCAATTTCTTACAAAAGCTCATATAGTGTGATTCAAATCTAATGTCCTTAAGGAGCAAAGTCCACATTTTAGCAGTATGAAAACAAGGAGGGACCAAAATTGTTTATTACAGTTGGAAAGTTAAGTGAAAACTGATTTGTTCTGAGCAATGCTCTTCTTGACAGAAAGTCAGTAATGAAAACATATAGTCCATAAGCAATTCAGAATCTCATAGTACGTAATTTAAAGGTTTTTCTGCCCCCCAAAGGCAACCAATGTAATCTGCAAGCAAAGCAATCTAATTTTGTAATGTTTGCAGATGGGTCTTTTTTCAGGTTTTCAGATCCACCAATGTACAGTAAATTATAATAATCAATCTGTGAAAGGACAAAAGATTTAATGCAGATCCTAAAATGTTCAACTAAAAAATATTTCCTAACTCTTCGCATCTGGCAAAATTTCCCAAACTCTCTCCTAGTTAGTCAATTAATATGAGCATCAAAAGACAATGAGGACCCCTGGAATTCTTAAAGAAGATTCAATGGGGAGAATGTTGTCTCAGGGGACTATCTGGGTGTTAGGTAATATATGCACAGGCATCAAGAAATGGCTCTTCCAGAAGAAATTATTGAAATAGGTCCTCCCTCTTTACCATATAATGCAAAGAACAGAGTGCAAGAATCAATGCCATCTCTGACATTCAATCTCACCTGGTCAGGGCCATCAAGAAGTTGTGGAATTGTGGGAATTATTTTCCCACCCACATCCAAACCCTCTGCTGGGCGTCATGTCAGCCACGATGATATGGTCTGCTAAGGCTCCATGGATCCAGGCCCCATAGTTCACCTGGTAGGAAAAAAGACAAAACTTAGAACAAGCAGAGAAGCAACTGGGAGGAAATATTCTATCAAGAGGCTCAGAGTGTGGCCCCAGGCACACACCTAAGATTCTCACCAAAAGAATAACCCTGAGGTTTCAGAAGTGGTAAAAAAAAAAAAAAAAATACAAACAGACCCCCTGAGACTCTCCTCAAGGTGTTTACTATGCGATGCCAGCCATGGACGTACAAAAACAAGCTGCTAGTTAATCAGTACATTCAAACAATGAGTCAGCAGTTGATACACACATCAATATGCCTGGCAAACAATAGATAAACACACCACATGCCAATGCACCAAAACTTCACCATCCTCACTACCACGCATCAAAGTGTACAAGGTGTCCCATAGGCACAAATAGATCAGTCAAGCCTCAATCATCATAGGATGCCTTCCTTCAGCTAGAACCCGAATAATATCACACAGCACAATGAAAAATGGGGAAAGATGTCTATTGCCATGCAGTTTACAGAAAAATAGCACAAAGCAGCTCTAGTTTTGCAAAGACATTCAACAATGATGGTTTGTAAAACTGAGAGAACATCACGTTTAGTGGTGCAAGTTTAGAATGATGGAGCTGACTTGGACACACTCCAGGTAGAGATGCAATAGTTAGCAGTTGTATATTGATGAATGGAAGCAGACTCATCCGCATAGCCCTGTGTACAGGGGACGTACAGATTCACTATAACATATGACCTTTAGTACTTCTTGTATCTGTGGTGGGGGAGGGTTAAGAAGCACAGTATCTGTATTAAAGGAGGTCACTATGCAGGTGGAAGGAGCATTTATGTACCTGAGTCTGGAAAATCTGTGTCCAGGATGGACAGTCCCTATAGAAGAGAAGTAGCCTAATGGCCAGAGCACCGGTCTTGACATCCAGAGGTGCCTGTGGTCTTGGGCAAATCACTTAACCGTCCATTGCCTCTGGTACAAACTATACTGTGAGTCCTCAAGGGACAGAGAACTACCCAAAGTACCTGAATGTAACTCACCTTGAGCTACTATTGAAAAATATGTGAGCAAAATCCAAATAAGTAAATATAAGGGATGTGTCTGTTGACAGAGGTGTATCTTTTAAGGAATATTATCTCATAAGTAAGGCCTACAGTGTCAAAATGAATGCAAGGATAAGGGCACCTTTTATCCAGGGGAATTGGGATCTGACTATTTTAGAGTGGATGGAGGGATATTGGGAGAAAACTGGGAGTCCCTATATCCTGGGGATGCTTGAAAAGTATTTAGCACAAGAATATTTAAGAGTCTTATATCATGGCGATGTTGGGGAGGATGCATATCTCAAGCATTTTACAGGGAGGGCTGTATCCATGAGATACTGGGAGTATCCTGCAAGCTTGGAAGGTTGAGGGAGGGGATTTTGTATCTCAGGGAAGTAGGGACAGAGATAATCCTGTACTTTGTCAGGTTGGTAGTGGTAAGATCTGTATCCTAAAGATGTTAGTTGGTGGGAGAAACGGTCCTATATCCTAAAGAGGTAGGGAGGGTTATTCTGAGCAGGTTGGTGGGGGAGGGGTGGAGGGATTCCTGGGTGGGCAGATAGTTATCATTTCTATAGCGCTACTAGACGTACGCAGCGCTGTACACTTGAACATGAAGAGACAGTCCCTGCTCGACAGAGCTTACAATCTAATTAAGATAAACAGGACAAATAAGGGATATGGACAAAGAGTAGCAAGATTCCAGAACCCCAAAGACTACTACTACTACTTATCATTTCTATAGCGCTACTAGATGCATGCAGCACTGTACACTGGACATGAAGAGACAGTCCCTGCTCGGCAGAGCTTACAATCTAATTATTGGGTGGCGGAGCAGGTGGGGGAAGAGAGGTTGGTGGTTGGGAGGCGAGGATAGTGGAGGGCAGACTTGTACGGTCTGTGCCAGAGCCGGTGATGGGAGGCGAAACTGGTGATTGGGAGGCGGGAAATACTGCTGGGCAGACTTGTACGGTCTGTGCCCTGAAAAAGGCAGGTACAAATCAAGGTAAGGTATACACATATGAGTTTATCTTGTTGGGCAGACTGGATGGACCATGCAGGTCTTTTTCTGCCGTCATCTACTATGTAATTAGGACAGACAAACAGGACAAATAAGAGATAAGGGAATATTAAGGTGATGATAAAATAAGGGTTCTGAACAAGTGAATAAGGGTTAGGCGTTAAAAGCAGCATCAAAAAGGTGGGCTTTTAGCTTAGATTTGAAGACGGCCAGAGATGGAGCTTGACGTACCGGCTCAGGAAGTCTATTCCAGGCATATGGTGCAGCAAGATAAAAGGAACAAAGTCTGGAGTTAGCAGTGGAGGAGAAGGGTGCAGATAAGAGAGATTTACCCAGTGAACAGAGTTCTCGGGGAGGAATGTAGGGAGAGATGAGAGTGGAGAGGTACTGAGGAGCTGCAGAGTGAATGCACTTATAGGTCAATAAGAGGAGTTTGAACTGTATGCGGAAACGGATAGGAAGCCAGTGAAGTGACTTGAGGAGAGGGCTAATATGAGCTATATCTACATAGGATGAGAGGGGGGAGGGTCCTGTATCCAGACGGAGGGGGGGGGGGAGGGGGACCTGTATGGAGGAGGGGTCCCGATGCAGAAGACGCAGGGGGGGGGGGGGTTGGGATGACCCCTCCCCCAGGTGGGGGCAGGTGACGCCGGTTGATCCCACGACTCCCTCCCGCTCGGTTCACTCACATCTCCAGGGCTGAGCTCCGGCCTCTCTGGGTCTCTCCACCACGTCGGGGTCAGAGGTCACAGACAGGGAGCAACGAGTGCGGCCACAAGATAGAGCGTCCTGTGCGAGCGGACGCTGCTGGAGGACCTGGAAGGCCGAGAGAGGAAGTGACGCAGGTTAGGCGCAAGTGACGTCACGAACGGCAAACGCGGGTCACGTGGAAAGTGAGCCAATATCTAGTCCTCAGTCAGCAAGGAAGACAAGGTGGTTAATCTCCGTTTCTACTCCCCCCCCCCCCCCGCGCAGCCGTCAGTGCCGTACACTCACAACAAAGCAAGCAAACCTATGAGCTGCTGTGGAAGTGATCCCATCTACTCCACTGTAAGCAGGGAAGCCAATTTGGTTAATCTCTGTTTCCAGTCCCCAGCGCAGCCGTCATTGCCGTTCACTCACAACAAAGCAAGCAAACCTATGAGCTGCTGTGGAAGTGATCCCATCTACTCCACTGTAAGCAGGGAAGCCAATTTGGTTAATCTCTGTTTCCAGTCCCCAGCGCAGCCGTCATTGCCGTTCACTCACAACAAAGCAAGCAAACCTATGAGCTGCTGTGGAAGTGATCCCATCTACTCCACTGTAAGCAGGGAAGCCAATTTGGTTAATCTCTGTTTCCAGTCCCCAGCGCAGCCGTCATTGCCGTTCACTCACAACAAAGCAAGCAAACCTATGAGCTGCTGTGGAAGTGATCCCATCTACTCCACTGTAAGCAGGGAAGCCAATTTGGTTAATCTCTGTTTCCACTCCCCAGCGCAGCCGTCATTGCCGTTCACTCACAACAAAGCAAGCAAACCTATGAGCTGCTGTGGAAGTGATCCCATCTACTCCACTGTAAGCAGGGAAGCCAATTTGGTTAATCTCTGTTTCCACTCCCCAGCGCAGCCGTCATTGCCGTTCACTCACAACAAAGCAAGCAAACCTATGAGCTGCTGTGGAAGTGATCCCATCTACTCCACTGTAAGCAGGGAAGCCAATTTGGTTAATCTCTGTTTCCAGTCCCCAGCGCAGCCGTCATTGCCATTCACTCACAACAAAGCAAGCACACCTACTACGAGCTGCTGCTTCCACCTTGTCGTTCTTTATTGTTGTTGGTCCATCTGTAACAAGTCTAAAGCTGTTGGATAGGCAGTGCCTTAAAAGGTGGAGGAAAAAAGAAATAACAATTGAATATCACTAAAAGAGCTTCAAAATTATTGTAGCTGGTAGAAACAGCAATTATAATCTCTTGTGCTCATTTTTCTTCACTGTTCATACAATACAGATCATGGCCAAATTTCAGTGAGGATATCCTGTTTCCTGATGGATTCATCTTAACTGTTGTTGTAATCTGCCTTGGGAAGCCTGATGTTTATAAAGACGATGGAATATATTAAAATTAAATGGAAGTAGAATTAAACTCTCCTTTCATTGGGGCACACGGAATCACATCTTCATCTGTTTTGTAGAAGTTTACTTTTTAGATACACAAATGGATTATTCTGTTTTGAACATGTTTCAGGGGCAAATGGTTTTATAAGTCAAAATACAAATACATATTTTGTTTCATGCAAATCTCTTTTGTTTAAACATAAATGGGCTATAAGCCCCTAATGCAGCCCATTGGTTTTCTTATATTTTGTTCTTGTGATGACTTATACTGTGCCAAAACTGAAAACTCTTATCTCTATCTGGTCGATAATAAAAGGAACACCATTCACCCTAAAAAGTTGTTTTGTGGCTGTACATGAGGAATTGTGATATTGAATAAATAAGTGCATATTTGTGTCCATAGTCATGCATCCAAAGTTTATATAATCCTTTTAAGAAAGCCAATTAATCATTTAACTTATTAGTGGAACATAACCACAGAGGCATGGTATGGTCGCATTTTCAAAATGGTAATACTAGTGCCCAGCTAAGGAACAGGTTACTTTGAGTTAGTCTTCACTGGACCAAACTTGCTTTCCTTGTGCCATCGCTGTCCAGCAGGTAGGCAGTGCCTTAAAAGGTGGAAGATAAAGGATTTTTTAAAACATTTATATCACACATTATCTCAAGCAAAGTTGGGTTCAATGTGGCTTACATTTGAAAATACAATGAGACAGGATAATAGAATTCAGTTATATCGTGGGAACAAATAGATGGATATGTCTGAAACATTTAACAAAGTTGAGAATAGCATATATATACCCAACTGGGCATTTAAAAGTTTGTCCTTTAATTATGCCACATGTTCAGAAATCATAGCTATAAGTATAGGCAGCTTTTCAAAGATTATCACATGCACACACCAGAACAGGCATCCATCACATTGCAAAAGTAAACAACTTCTACAGAGTGCATCCAAAATTAAATTTTTATTTCCTTATTTCCATCTTCCAAAATTCCAGACAGCAGATGTACAGATCAGCAGGACCCAAAGCAGTCCAAAATAAGTAAAGTCAGAAACAACATAGTTTATACCTAATTGTTCAACCACCCTTAGGATTCACCTTTGGGTTTAAAAAGCAAACCATGTGTATGTAAGGTCTGGATAAACAAATTAAAAGTCTAAAGCAAATGCCCATATATAATATGTGGTAGCAATAATGAAACAATGATGGAATATTCACATAGCAGGCAGACTGAGCCAACAGATTTTTTTTTTTGTTACATTTGTACCCCGCACTTTCCCACTCATGGCAGGCTCAATGCGGCTTACATGGGGCAATGGAGGGTTAAGTGACTTATTTTCCATTGAACATAATTAACTTTGTATTAACTTGGCAGCTAATAGTGTGCTGAACTGGACAATGTTGGCACATTTAGACTGACTCTGGACTTCTGGAGGTGCCTCTTTTCAATTAGAGGCCGACTGAATTTTGGTTTTGGCTTCGGTACCAAAACCAAACTGAAGTCCATGTTTGGCTTATTTAGGTTTTGGCTGAAAATACCCGTGCTGAGCAGCTCCCACACCCTCCCCGATCAAAAAAAGCCCCCTCTTGGACCCACCCTCCAGGGCAACCCCCTCCTACCCGAGTGGCAGCCCCCTTCTGGGCCTACCATATTGTTGGTAGGTAGCGAACGCAGGAGTGATCCTCACTCTTGCATGAGGCCAGCTTCCACGTCAAAATAGCTTGCAAAACTGCCCCTGGAGGTCGCAGCAGCCATTTTGCGACTGGAACCGACATGGGCAGGAGTTTAGGAGTTTTATGGCAGAATGTTCACATTCTGTAGTGTGGCCTGCTTTATTTGTTAAGTATTGCTGTTATGGGTTGATTGTATTAAATATGTTTTATTGTACCAAGTGGACTAAGAAATGTTTAAAATAAATAACCTCTTAATACTTTGACCATCTAGTTGGTATAGGGTTACCTAACCATGTGGTTTATGGAAGTATCTGGATTTAATGAGGAGGTAGATGAATGGGGGGGGGGGGTGTTTCTTGAAAAAATTGTCAACTTAAACATGTGTATTTTTTATGCAACCTGGAATGTGTCAGTTTGGTTGAATTTGTATCTTTGATTGTGATGACAATAAAAATATCTCACCTCAGGATATGCAAATTCCCCCGAGGAAGCAACAGTGTTGCGAAACACAGCTGGTGTTGGGAAGACCATTAAGAAGGAAGGAGCCCTCAAGCAATTGAGGAAAGATGTTGTTTGGAAGATAGAGGAATATTTTAATTGAGCACGAGCACGGAATTGTCTTCATCACTCACTCCCGATATATGGATTACCATATGGTGTTGCAATTGTTACCCTACAATACCATCTACAGATAAGTACTTTGAGTTTATACATCACGCTCAGGTTATATTGCACCGAGCACAACTTTAAGCCTCCAATAAAGGGAGGTAGGTAGGGGCACAGTGCAATGATGTTTGAGGAACCCATATTATATTCAATCATGTGGAGTGATTGTTAATATGCACGACTGAGCACTGTAATATTTAAAATGTATTATTATTAGTGATGCGGTGATTGGTGGTGAGAAGCATTTGAAAAAGTCTTGAAAAAATAAATAAGGGTTTCTAATTGTTAAGCAGCATGAAATAAATAATACCAAAACCCTAAACAAACCAACAACAACCAAAACAGAAATAGCTATTAACTGACCTATGAAAAGCAGGTAATCCAAACACTGCAGAACAATAATAGGTCTATTGAGAGGCACAGATTGGAAAATAGAGTAAGCTGGACTGCTATGGATCTCCAAACAGAAACTACACACTAGCAGAATATCTGATTGGGTCATACATACAAAAGACAGACAGACCCTAAAAGAAAAGTCCATAAGCCATTATTAACATGGACTTGGGGAAAATCCAGTGCTTATATCTAGGATAAGCAGCAAAAAATGTATTGTAAAGTTTTGGGATCTTGCCAGGTACTTGTGACCTGGATTGGCCACTGTTGGAAACAGGATACTGGGCTTGATGGACCTTCGGTCTGTCCCAGTATGCCAACGCTTATGTTCTTATGTAATATGCAGGAGCCTTATTATCTCTTTTTGAATAAGGAGTCGCTCTCTTGAGATCACCAAATTCTGGAATTCAGCAGAAACCCACTTAACATATTCACAATTTGGATGCCCAGTAGGATACAAAGCTGAAAATGCTACTCGCACTTCAATGATGGCACTGTTTATTTAAAGCAACAAAAAATAAAAAATGTTCATACAAAATAAGTGGCCACAGACCAGAAATGGAAGCATGCAGACACACACTGACCCATAAACCCCAAGAACAGAAATACATTTCCTCCTGTACTCTGCAAAATACAAAGACATTAAAGTTGCACATTTCCCAACGCTGAGTGAAAAAAAAAAAATCAAAGATTTCTTCTAAAAGTATGAGTAGGAAAAATACTATAGAATCCTGGGGCAAAGAAGAGAAATACAAACCAGCAGGCAGAACCAGAAATCGTCCTTCTTAGTCTTTTACTACTACTACTACTACTTATAATTTCTATAGCGCTACTAGACGTACACAGCGCTGTACACTTGATCATGAAGAGACAGTCCCTGCTCCACAGAGCTTACAATCTAATTAGGACAAACAAACAGGATAAGAGAATATTAAAGTGAGGATGATAAAATACTACTACTACTACTACTATTTAACATTTCTAGAGCGCTACAAAGTGTACGCAGCGCTGTACAAACACAGAAGAAAGACAGTCCCTGCTCAAAGAGCTTACAATCTAATAGACAAAAAGTAAAGCATTTAAATTTAAAATATTTAAGCAGTCAAGCACAAGAGAACAGTCACAGAAGGACAGAAGATGTTGAAGGGTGGTCAGTGTGATTAGGTGTAACTCTGGTTGGAGTAGTGGGAGAAGGTGATAGAAGAATAGAAATGGGTGAGGTAAAGTAATGAGTGGGTTGATAGGGAGGTTATATAAGACATGTCACTCTAGGGGTGGGTGGGTAGAGGGGTAGGGTGGGTAGGATTAAGTCTAAAGCAGGAGAAGGTATTCTCTGCAGCCTATCTGTGAGATGGAAAATGCTCTCTGAAGCTGCTGCTATAAGTTGTTAGTTTTCTCTCCCTGAAAGAGATCCAAGCCACATATAAGGGTTCTGAACAAGTGAATAAGGGTTAGGAGTTAAAAGCAGCATCAAAAAGGTGGGCTTTTAGCTTACATTTGAAGACGGCCAGAGATGGAGCTTGACGTACCGGCTCAGGAAGTCTATTCCAGGCATATGGTGCAGCAAGATAAAAGGAACGGAGTCTGGAGTTAGCGGTGGAGGAGAAGGGTGCAGATAAGAGAGATTTACCCAGTGAACGGAGTTCCCAGGTAGGAATGTGTGGAGAGGTACTGAGGAGCTGCAGAGTGAATGCACTTATAGGTCAATAAGAGGAGTTTCAACTGCATGCGGAAACGGATAGGAAGCCAGTGATGTGACTTGAGGAGAGGGCTAATATGAGCATAACGACACTGGCGGAATATTAGTCGTGCAGCAGAATTTTGAACAGATTGAAGAGGAGAGAGATGGCTAAGTGGGAGACCTGTGAGAAGGAAGTTGCAATAGTCTAAGCGAGAGGTGATAATGTTGTTTTGCTGTTATTATCACAAATTTGTCAAATATGTATTTTGGGCTTTTTTGTTTTATTTTATCCACTTTGGCAACTCATATGAAATTGTCAGGCCAATAAAGATATGTGAATCGATCCTGGATGTGTCTTTAGGGCTGGATTTGATTTAACTGATGTGCTGAGAGACTTCATACTGGAAAGGAACTGTGCTAAAGTTCAAGGTAGAGAGGGTTTCGTCAGTGCTGTGGGAAACAAATGCAGTAGTCCTGCCCCAGCACACTGTTCTGCTCCCTCCCAGGCTGCTGCACACAGGCTATTGGCTAGAACCATCATCCTGTTACAGTCCTTCCTCCTGGCCAGTTGCTGTTTTCCTTTTCCTTATTGAACTTCCCCGGCTGTTCTGCACACTTAGGAAAGGATTTTTTTGTCTAGGAGCCTTAGGGCAGGTCCACTGCCTTCCCAAACAGCCTTAACAGGTAATCTCTTAACTCCTAGGGGCTTGTCCAGGGGGACTGGTCCCTGCTTCTTTGTAAGGGGGACTGAGGAAAAGGGAGAATGCAGATCTCATTCTCATGTGAGCAGTAAATCTCAAGCTTTAAGGTCTAGCTGAATTTAATGCATATGTTCATGCTCCCCAAGCCATTTCCTGCATTTCTCTTCCAACCCTTGCTGATCTCTCTTCTGCTGCTGCTCCTGCCTACTCCATATCCTGTGACTGTTTGTCAGCTCTGCAGAGCTTTGTTTTTCCTGGAGAGGAAAATGAGGACTTACTGGGCACCCCATGAGTTTTCCCCTGGTGTTTTTTTCCATGCATTCGTATTCATTCTTATTCTGGGACAGAACCATCAAGGAAATGCTTCCTTATCTAAAAGAGACAGCTTTTACAACACTCTTTACCTTGTCTTATTTCACATTTCTATTCATCAGAGGAGGAAATTATAGAACAAAGAGGTAGGGGGAGGAACCAACCCTGGGGAATATTTATACACAGAAGGGGTGGTGGATGTTGGAAAGCCTTCTGGGAAGAGGTGGCACTGGTGAAGAAAAAATACAGTAAGGGTTTTTAAAAAGAACATTGAATAAACATAGAGGATCCTAGAGGCAAGGGGGTGGAAATGAAGTATATTGTGCAAACTCTTTGATTTTCTCCAGGGAGGGGTCATTTCCATTGGGTTTAACACCCTCGATCATTTTGAAAAGTCTGCGTCAGCGTTTAAAGAAAGCATGGGGAGGTGAACACTGGGATGGATTTTGGTCATGGTCGATACACATGACAAGAAGGTTGAGAGATCGTGTGGAAGATCGTCAGGAGGAGAGGTGCTGTTCAATTCTGGTCACCGCATCTCAAAAAAAGATATAGTGGAATTAGAAAAGGTACAGAGAAGGGTGACAAAAATGATAAAGGGGATGGGACAACTTCCCTATGAGGAAAGGCTGAAGCGTCTAGGGCTCTTCAGCTTGGAGAAAATACGGCTGAGGGGAGACTGGTAGCGCTATAGAAGTGATTTATAGTAGTAGTAGTAGATATGATAGAGGTCTATAAAATAATGAGTGGAGTGGAACGGGTAGACGTGAATCGCTTGTTTGCTCTTTCCAAAGATACTAGGAGTAGGGGGCGTGCGATGAAGCTACCAAGTAGTAAATTTAATACGAATCAGAGAAAATGTTTCTTCACTCAACATGTAATTAAACTCTGGAATTCGTTGTAGTAAAAGCAGTTAGCTTAGCGGGGTTTTAAAAAGTTTGGATGGCTTCCTAAAGGAAAAGTCCATAGACCATTATTAAGATGGACTTGGGGAAAATCCATTGCTTATTTCTGGGATAAGCAGCATAAAATGTATTGTACTGTTTTAGGATCTTGCCAGGTACTTGTAACCTGGATTGGCCACTGTATGAAACAGGATACTGGGCTTGATGGACCTTCAGTCTGTCCCAGTATGACAATATGTACTTATGTTATATACCTTTGGAAAAGTTATATGTAAGTGATCATGGAGCAGACCAGGAGGGCTATTTTGGTCTTTATCTGCTGTAATTTGCTACCTTACTATGTTCTCAGTTTTATTTATTAAAATTTATTAACGACCCTTATAAAAAGTTTCAGTCAAGGTGGTGTAGAACAGGTGTAGCTAGACAATGACAACTTACATTGTTTTACGATTGTTATCCTGTTACTATAAGTCTGAAAGGACTCACTTCCAGTGTGACACAATGGCACATTTTCCCTTTCCTCCATCCCACACTCAGACAGGTCTCTCTCTGGGATTTGGTTGAAACAGCCATAAGATCAAGCATTGCCGTACTGGGTCAGAACAAAAGTCCATCCAGCCCAGTATCCTGTTTCTAACAGTGACAAACCAGGTCACAAGTACCTGGCAGAATCCCAAAAAGTAGCAAGATTCCATGTTGCCATATATAGAAACTGAGATTTTGGGGCCAAAAAATTGAATCTCGGTTTATATTCAAGACCTGCCTCGTACCTCTGTGGCACCTGGTATTCCTCCCATTCCCTCCCTCCCCATGGTGTCCCCCCACCACTGCTGCTGCCTGCCTACCACCACCCCCCAGCCAGCAGAGCTTTCACTTCCCCCCCCCCCCCCCCGAACAGGCACAGTTCCCACTTCCTCCCCCCTCCTGGACCCACCAATAGGCCCCTCCCCCCGGGACTACCGTACAGCCCTGGTGGTCTAGTGGCACATTGGGGCAGGAGCAATCCCTACTTGCTCCTGTCCATGCCATCTCCATAGTAAAACAAATATAGAGAAAAAGACCCCAAGACAGAGCCTTGAGATACATCGATTGACAGTGGGATAACAGTGTGATGAGAGAGATAAGAAATGCAAGACAGAACAGAGCCATGATATCCAAATAAGGACAGGTGGTGATCAACAGTATCAAAAGCAGCAGATAGGTCTGGAAGGATGAAGATTGAGTACAAGCCCTTGGATCTGGCCAGGAACAGGTCACTGGAGACTTTAACAAGAGCTGTTTCTCATGAATGTAGACAGCAAAAGCCAGATTGTAGTGGATCACGAATAGCTTGAGATGAGAGAAAAACGAAGACAGCGGCAGTGAACAGCACATTCAAGTAGCTTGGATAAGAAACGGAGGAAGGGAATGGGATGATCGTTGGAAGGCAGGTAGGGCCTAGTGAAGGTTTTTTGAGTATGTTTAAAGGCATCAGGAACAGTTGTAGTGGAAAGTGAAAGATTAGGATATGACAGATAGAAGGGAGGATAGTACGAGAGACAGAGCTGAGCAGATAGGTGGGAATGAGATCAGAGGAACAGGTAGTGAGTTTGGAGGAGGAAAGATGAAGAGCAGTTTCCTCTTCAGTGAGTTGGCGCTGGAGGCACTTTGAGGAGAGAGTTCAGTGTTGCAAAGAGACTGCAAGCGTTGGAGCCAAGAGGGTTTGTCAAATGGCTGTCGTAAAGGGTCATGGATTTGATATGCCAAAGTGGTTTACATTTATTATATGCAGGTACTTTGTCCCTAGTGGGCTCACAAGTGTGTGTACCTGGGGCAGTGGAGGATTAAGTGACTTGCTCAGGGTCACAAAGAGCTCCCCAGGTTCTTTTGGCTCCAGTTCACCAGGTTCTCAGGCCACTGCACTAACCATTAGGCTACCCCACCCCCCATTCCTAGTAGTCTCGTTTGGCAAGTGCAAGAGCAGAGTGGAAGGAGACGAGCAACAATTTGAAATATATGAAGTCAGCATAGTAACATAGTAAATGACGGCAGATAAAGACCTGTACGGTCCATCCAGTTTGCCCAACAAGCTAAACTCATTTTTACATGGTATGTGATACTTTATACCTGAGTTTGATTTGTCCTTGCCATTCTCAGGACACAGACCATAGAAGTCTGCCCAACACTATTCTTGTACTAAGTTCTGAAGCTAACGTCGAAGCCCATCCCTATCTATTCAGTCACGATCAGGGTATAGACCATAGAAGTCTGCCCAGCTCCCGTTTTGTTTCCCAATTACCGGCGTCACCACCCAATCTCCGCTAAGATTCCACGGAACCATTTCTTCTAAACAGGATTCCTTTATGTTTATCTCACGCATCAGCATCAGATTTTAGCAAAAGGTGCTGAGCACAGCGGGTACAGGAAAATAGGTAGTGGATTCTGGAGGTCATCCAAGGCTGGGGTTTGGTACCCCTTACGGGGAATGGGAGGAACGAGAGCATCCAGAGCAGAAGAGAGAATAGTATTATTGGAAGAAACAGACTTATTGACAGAGTTGGATAACATAGCGGATTAGAGGAAAAGTGAAACAGTGGTGGAGAGAGTGCAAGGGTCAATAGCCTGAAGATTCCTAAATGATTGGAAAGAAAGAAAAATGAAGGAGAGGATGGTTAAGTGTGAAAGTTATCAGATGATGGTTACGGAGGGGAAGAACTGAGGTGAAGGTATCTGAGAGTGAGCAGTTAGAGAAGAAGACAAGATCAAGGCAGTGGCCATATCGGTGAGTAGGGAAAGGGAAAGGGACTTGATAAACCACCTTTCTGTGGTTAAAATCAAACTGGTTTACATATTATATACAGGTACTTGGTGCAATGGAGGGTTAAGTGACTTGCCCAGAGTGTCAAGGAGCTGCAGTGGGAATTGAACCCAGTTCCCCAGGTTCAAAGTCCACTGCACTAACCAGCACAGCTGGAGATTGAACGAGGAGGTTAAAGCAAGAAAATTAGAGGGGCATTTTTGACAGGATGTCCAAGTCAGAATAGAGAAGTCCAGCTCATAACGTCCAAAATGGACGTCCATCTCATATGTCATAGAGGCTGTTATCCCCTTTCAGTTTCACTTTCAGGGAGAGGGAGGGGGACAGCAACCACTGGGGGATTAAGGAGGTGTCATGCCTTAATCCCTACGGTGATCAGCTGCTCAATCAGAGACCTTTTTGTACCCAGGATGTAACTGAAACAGGTATAACAGGATGTCCTTGGACATTTCTTCCCGTTCAGTTGGCCTTGTTGGATGTCCTGATTTTGGGCCCTCCTTAGTCCCGCCCACAAAATGCCCCTTTGCTATTTGGATGTACTGCAGTGTTGGGTGACCCTTTTCTGCCATTTGGGCATTTTGAGACATTCATATGCTTTGAAAATAAGCACCTTAAAGGCATTGACAGTTAAAGTCCCTAAAAATGAGGGAAGTGGAGGATCGAGGATGGGTTATGAAAGAAGGAAAGCCAGGGCTAAATTTAAAACTCTGTCTGATTTTCAAGGCCTTTAAGGGAAAAGGCCCAAAATACTTGAAGAAAAGGTTCGCCCTCTGTGGTCCTCCCAAGGTGTATTCCTACCTACGTCACCTCCAAGAACATCACTCTGGAACATTCTCCCAGAAAGTTTTAAGCAAAACCTATCTCTGCTTTAGGAACAGGTGAAAGCCTGTCTCTACTTCAGGCCTTTAGTGGAAGAAGCAACTAACTAGATCATTGCTCTTCCTTGCAAAGCTCAGGAATCAGTGGCAGCCCTCACTGAACCTAGCTGTGGCTCCCTCACTCTCTTCCCTTCCTCCACCTTTTCTTCAAAACTTGCAGATGACAACTGCCATTGGAACAACTGTTCTCTTTTGCTTTAAACTATGTGGTTCTCAGTGAATTTGAGCCACACAGTGGCCAAACATCCATTTTATTCTCATGAAATTATAGCAACTGCTGCCCCCCCCCCCCCCCCCCATCCCCTGCACCTTCCTGTATCTGCTGCTCCCTCAGTCTGCCATTCTGCTCTTGTGGTAGGACCTGGGTATTATCCTGTTAACTCAATCACCGGGGTCCCAACACTCAAGCACAGGAGAGAGACAGACTAAGGGAGCAGAACCTTCTCCCTGCCTCTAGAAGCCTTGCTGGCACCGGGCCCCCCCTTGGAGACTGAGCCCGGGGAATCTTCCCCCCCCCCCCCCCAAGCCTGGTATGTACTGTTTCTTTCACAGCTTTAGGGAGTAGGAGGGGGTCAGCGACATTTGGGGGAGTAAGGGGGGTCATTCAGGGCACCTTTTTGTGACAGTCGTGACTGAACCTGGTCTTGTATTAGGCTGCGTTTTGGTCATGCTATTTTTATAAAAAAAAACTCAGGCTAAGTTAGAAAACCAAAAGGAATCTTTATTTCTCACTGCAACACACAAGAAATATTGTTGGCTCTTGGCATTAGTAATTTTACAGAACAGAGTATAACAATAACACCAAAATGTCTAACTTTTAGCCCAGGATGTTTTTGCTTTGTTCCATTATGGCAAAATTTTGGGAACACCCAAATCCCGCTCCAACACCCCCCCCCCCCCTTGTGATTTGGACACATTGCAAGTGAACTGCATAGACAAACTCTTTAAAATGGGTTTTGAAAATAGCGATTTGGCCATTTGTTTAAAAAATTAGCCTCATGTTGACCTTCAATGTCAACATCAATTTATTGTTTTTATACTGCCAAATCCCTGAAAAGGGTTCAGTACATGAAGCAAAATAATGATTACATCAGTGGCTGAGAGGAACTATTACTATGAATTCTAGACATTTTAGTTTGCTCAGAAGGGATATTATAGCGAGTTATAAACATTTCACATTGTGCATCAGTCCTTAGTCCTTCATTTGGAGCAACCTGGGGGGGGGGGGGGGGTCTCCATTTTACTCTTTCTTTTAGCCCCACTTTGGAAGAGTCAGTCCTACGGCTGAGAAATGCACACTGCAGTTCCCTTGGCCCGTCCAAGCAGTAGGAACCAAGGCTGGGCCCATTTACATCCATGTTTCTAGATACAAATTAAAGACAACATGAAAACCCAAAGTCCACATCCTTTGAAAGTGAAAAAGTGAGAAGCCAAGTCTCAATGGTGTTTGTGACATCATAATTCATTGTCATGGAAGCAACTGTGATGTCATCTACATTGGACTGACCTGTCAATGAGGTGATAATTCATTTGTATCCCTCCCACACATGCAGGACGGAGTTCAGAGAAGCCTGGGAGGGAGGCAGAGCTGTTGAGACTAGTGTGTTTTGGTTACAGTCCTAGGAAGGAAGTACCAGTGGTCCTGGGAGGGGAAAAGGGCAGTGATTGGGAACATGGAACTATTGCACTTCATTAACAGAGCTTGAGAGTTTCCATGGGAATTCACTGACCTTTACAGGGGAGGGTCAGTCACTCTTCTGCTGTGTCCTAGCTGGAGAGAGCAGCACTCTTCTGTTACTCACAAGGTAATCTGGGCTTTTTTTTTTCACCACAGTCTCTGGAGGTGAATGTCCTGCAAGTGCCCCTCACTGTGACGGGGAGCAGACACAAATCTCAGAGTTTCTCCCCACTTTAACTCATTCTCATCCTTGTAGGTTCCCTTTCCTGCATGGCTGTGTTGAGCCCAGTTCACTACCAAAGAGCGAGGTTTACTTGCAATGGGAAGCAGGCTGGCACTTCTGATGCCTCACCTTGTGACAACGATTCTGGCTGTGTGCTGGAAGAGGAGCTGCAACCTGCAAAGGTAAGATGCAACTGAATGTTCTACCCTTACTGGGCTCTGTTCAAACCAGGTTTCAGTAGCATAATGTGCCAGTGCAAGCTGGGCTGTGTGTGCCCTGATCTGGGAATAATGACGTACGCAGCACTGTACACTTGAATATGAAGAGACAGTCCCTGCTCTACAGAGTTTATAGTCTAATCAGGACAGATAAGAGAATTTACTAAGCTGGGAATGATAAAACAGACATGGGTACTAAACAAGTGAATAGAGGTTAGGAGTTAAAAGCAGCCTCAAAAAGGTGGGCTTGTTGCCTAGATTTGAAGATGGCCAGAGATGGAGCTTGACGTACTGACTCAGGAAGTCCATTCCAAGCATATGGTGCAACGAGATAAAAGGAACGGAGTCTGGAGTTAGCAGTGCCCTGTGTGTCCTGGGAATGTGTCAGCGCATGCTTCGCTCTGTGTCCTGGCATTTTCCTCCCTCATTTTTGTATCCCACATCTAACAGACTGGCCAGAGGCTTCAAATTGCACTCCGACAGGAACTTGGTTAATGTGTACCATATGTTTGGCCACTAGGTGTCACCACTAGGTGGAGGAATAGTCTAGTGGTTAATGCTGTGATCTTGAGGAACTGGGTTCGATTCCCACTGCAGCTCCTTGTGACTCTGGGCAAGTCACTTAACCCTCCATTGCTCCAGGTACAAAATAAGTACCTGAATATATGTAAACCGCTTTGAATGTAGTTGCAAAAACCTCAGAAAGGTGGTATATTGTCCCTTTTCCCTTTCCCCCTTTCCCTTATGACATCACAATATCAGAAGTGAGCCAAGTATTGGGCAATCAAGCCATTGTGACATCACTGATGAGGTTGGCTCTTATTGGTGGAATGAGTGGAGGAGTAGCCTAGTGGTTAGTGCAGTGGACTTTGATCCTGGGGAACTGTATTGGGCAATCAAGCCATTGTGACATCACTGATGAGGTTGGCTCTTATTGGTGGAATGAGTGGAGGAGTAGCCTAGTGGTTAGTGCAGCGGACTTTGATCCTGGGGAACTGAGTTCGATACCCACTGCAGCTGCTTGTGACTCTGGGCAAGTCACTTAACCCTCCATTGCTCCAGGTACAAATAAGTACCTGTATATACTGTGTAAACCGCTTTGAATGTGGTTGCAAAAACCAGAGAAAGGCGGTATATCAAGTCCCATTTCCCCTTGAGGAATGGCTGATGCTGTCTCTGCCACATTCCTGGTCAGCCCTGGAGCCAACTTTTCAAAATGATTGGGGGGGTTTATTTATTTTATTTTATTTATTGCATTTGTATCCCACATTTTCCCACCTTTTTGCGGGCTCAGTGTGGCTTACAATACATTATGAATCATGGAAATACAATTTGTTACAACTTGGTTATGGATTACATTGTGGTGAGTCGTTTGAGTCAAAGTTAAAGTATCGATAAGGAGTATAATCATGGAAAAAGCACTGAAACATTGAAAGGAAGCAAGGGAGACAAAAAGGGGCAATATATAATAACAGGAACACACTTGGTATACATTTTCTGTGAGTAAAGGTATGAGTGTGGTATGATTTCGGGGGATGAGAATACAGGAGTGGCTGTAATGGTGCATAACTGAACAATGAGTGTGGGCTTTATGTGTTTTGGTTCTTTCCGTAAATTTTCTCAAAAAGATGGGTCTTCAATAATTTGCGGAAGGTGGTTTGTTCGTAGATCGCAAATGATATTAACTCTCCCTGGACATAGTCAAGGAGTTTACTTAATATTGGGGGTGCTCGTGTGCCCAGGCGTCAAACCTCAGCATTATCACAGTTGTCATTTTACTCCCTATTAGCACAAAATAACAGCAGATAAAGACCATGGCAAGCATCTGTCTGCCCAGCTCTACAACCTCTTCTCCTTCAGAGATTCTCTGTGCTGGTCCCAATCTTTCTTAAATTCAGATATAGTCCTTGTCTCCACCACCTTGGCTGGGAGACTGTGTGGAACAATCTATTTGCATTATGACCTCTTGTTTTCACTTGTGATTACTGCGGTTTATTTTTCTGGTAATATGGTGGTCCTAGAATCTCAAGAAACTGTGTTTAAACTGAGCAAAAATCTGAAAGTTATTTTATGGAAAGAAGAACAGCTGAATACACTCTGAATGTTCCTAACCTTTCTCTGTTCTGCAGCTTTTCAATTCTCCAAGGACTGATATAATCACCGCAGTGCACCTCAAAGCTCTTCTCAGCCAGCTGCCACCCCAGGATTCTGATGTGAGCTCATCACTTCTCCCCGTTTCTGCCCCCAGCACCTGGGACCTCTTTTCCTCCCTCCCACAAAATCAGCTCACTTCTCCTTCTCCCCTTCCACTGTGTTGTGACCCTTCTGAGGCTCCCTGTGCTTTCCCTCCAGGACAGATACTGCCACTGGTTTCTGGGAGAGAAAGAGAGAGGAGAATTGCAGAGGTTCAGCGCCTGGCGTAGACTGAACGCCTTGGGACAGGCAGTCCTTCAGCCCACAGTGTCCCTGAGTGCAGAGTGCTGCTCTCCCCAGGTAGGCAGTGTGCATGCAAAGTATGTACCTAGTGAAGATTAGGGATTGTTATGCTCTCCCCCAGAGCATGCAAGGACCACAGAGCACCACCCTAAACTATGCAGGATCCCCACATCACCCCCCATGGTCCACAGTGCAGGTCCTGCAATCCACATGGACATCCCTAGTGAAGATTAGGGGTTATAGGAGAGCTTCACACAGCTTATTCCTCTGTTGAATCTGCTGTATCTCACTGCATAAAGAGCTGACTCTTCCAGTGGCTTGGTAGAAGGATGGGGTCATAAATATTAAGTTGGCTTGTAACCTTGTTCCTTTGCTCCGCAGTGCGGCAGGCAGATGAACAGAGGGGAGATGGCTGTGTGGGCATCGAAGCTCGGAGATCATTGCTGTTGGCATCCTTCCTGCTTTACTTGTGTGACCTGCAGCCAACCTCTCCTGCACCTTATTTACTTTCATCAGGATGGGGACGTATATTGTGGTCGCCATCACGCAGAGCTGTTTAGACCACGCTGTGCCTCGTGTGATCAGGCAGGTGTCATGTGACAAAGAGTGCAGCAAGTTGAAGGTCACTGAAGTTCCTTTATCCCCCCAGACACCAATTAACTCAGACTCCTAACCCTAAAACCCCATTCTCCCCCCCAACTTCCTGCGTTCCGAGTCCATTGCTCCCCCAGTGATTCCAGGAAAATTTAGCATGTGCTCCCCTAGCAGACTTCACCGTCCCTCCTACCCCCCCCCCCCCCCCCAAGATCCCAGCGAGCTCTTATCTTCACTCTGTGTGTGTGATGTGGTTTCTGTTTTCCCACTGCACAGTTGATTTTCGCTGAGGAGCTGACAGAGGCTGAAGGGTGGAACTGGCATGTGGAACATTTCTGCTGCACAGATTGCGAGGGGGTACTTGGGGGACAGAAGTACGTCATGAAGAGTGGCAGCCCATACTGCTTTACCTGCTTCCAGAGCCTCTATGCTGAGACCTGTCAGAGTTGCGGAGACCCCATAGGTGAGAAATGCCGGACCGTGCAGCTGTGAATAAAGTGGAGGGGTCATCTGATTCTGGTATCATCCCATATACAGTTTATTTCTCATAACTGCTCACAGTGGACATTGGATGTGAAATCTGAGCAGCAAGAGGGAGGTAGCCCTTGAGGTGAGGGGTCAGATTTAGGACTTTTATACTGTACTCTGAAATGCATCACTCAAGCATCTGCAAGCTAAGCTGACCTGCTTCTTTCTTTCTTAGGCCTGGACTGTCAGCACGTCTCATACCAGGGCCAACACTGGCATGCTCGGACCTCCTGCTTCTGTTGTGATTCATGTCAAAAATCCCTGCTGGGCTCCCCATTCACAATTAGGTATGGAGTGCTGTTCTGTAGTGAGACCTGCAGCTGGAATCCAGACTTTGTAAGTCATGGGATAGGTGACGGTACTACCCAAAGGGACAGCTCAGAGACTGTAGAAGCGTGGTGGAATCAGACTGGTCAGACTGCATCACATAGGGTTCATGATAATGCCCCCCAGTTCCAGGGCAAAGATCCCCAAGACCCGAAAGCAGTGTGGCCACAGCCCAAAGAGGACAGAGTCACCAGGCCGAGTCAGAAAGATGTGCAGTCCTCGAATTGTGAGAAGCAGCCGATTGAGACCCTGATGGCAGCTGGTCACATCACTACGAGAGACTCAACAGGTACCGATATGACTTATTATTAGTATCACTGATGCTGTAGCACTCAGCTCTCCTCTCCCGCCTCATTCAACTGTACTTGAAGGGGGCAGGTTCTGGCAGCTGCTGGTCCCAGCTGGGTTTTACCCCCACTACTTGCACATAAGCAGCATCTAGCACTCCCTCACACACACACAGCCCTCTGTTCCTGTTAGATGTTAATATTTTCCAGGTACTGTTTTAAAGGATTTTATCGCAGCAGTCAGGGCCACTGGGGCTGGGGGAAGGAGAGGGTGGTGTGAGGGAAACAGAACCTGCTGGGGAGGAGCCTAATGATTAACGCAATGAACTGAAAACCAGAGAAGCTAGGAGTTCAAATCCCACTATGGCTTCTTGTGATCTTGGGCAAGTCACTTAACCCTCCATCGCCTCAGCTACAAACTTAGAAGCTGATGCAGAAAGCCAGCACAGGTCAGGGCCGCCGAGAGACTGAGCCGCCCCGCTCCTCCCCCAATCGCTACCACTGTCGCTGCAGTCCCCAGTCTCCACCCGCCCACCCTCAGCCCTATCGACAGCCCCCTCTGTCCGCCACCGGGCCCCCTGCATTCAAATCGGCAGCGCCTCACCTCCATGTGAAAGCGGCAGATCGCCTCCCTTCGGGCCCTCCCTCCCTGTGCCCCGCCCTCATGGAAACAGGAAGTTACATCAGACAAGGGCGGGACACAGGGAGGGAGGGCCCGAAGGGAGGTGATCTGCCACTTTGACACGGAGATGAGGCGCTGCCGATTTGAACGCAGGGGGGCTGTTGACGGAGCCGAGGGCGGGTGGGGTGAGACCGGGGACTGCAGCGCCAGCAGCCTGGGAGCAGGAGAGAGGCCCGGGCCCGGGGAATTTTGTCTCCCCTGTCTCCTCCCCCCCCCCCCCCCCCCCCCCCCCCCCCCCCCTCATCGGCCCTGGCACAGATGGAAGCATTCAGTTAGTATAACACCTGGACAACAGTCTTGCACAGAAACTAACCTTGTGCAAAGGCCCCAGTGTACATCCCATGAAAATCAATGGTAATAAAGCTATTAGCTATTCAAATTTGGAAACATGAATTCCTGGTCCCAGGAGGTGTTAACTTATTCCTCTGCAATCGTTTATGCCCATTTTCCTGCAAACCCTCCCCCCCCCCCCGGACCCCCAACCCTCTGCAGGGACAGTGCTAGCCCTGCCCACCGGTGACATCATCGGCGGCACGCAGTGAAGAGTGGAGGCCTCACACTAGAGCGGAGAGTTGTCTGCTGAGAGCTGTGTTGTGTTCTGGGTCACCCAGGGAGGGTTTTGGTTCACCAGTGGCTGGGATATTGTCCTCCCCTCTGTGTTGCCTTCGCGTGTGTTGTCTCTGCAGGAATAGTGTTATCCTCGCCCATCGGTGGCACACGGAGAAGAGTGGAGGCCTCACGCTAGAGGGAGAGAATCAACAAAAGAGAGTGATTAAGGCTTGGGAAAGTAGAGCTCCGATTATATTTGTTTTGTTATTTCATGTGTAAGATTTCAGAAGTCACCAGTAAGGGCCACTACGAGTCTCTTTCATCTCTTGATAGAACATTAACTGTGGTTCCATTACAGGGGGACTTATCTGCTCAATAAGCGTTCAGTATGTAATAAGACTGTAGTGCTTAATGATTTGGCTCTTCAGTATGATTTTGATATTCTGGGAGTCGCCAAATCGTGGCTGGAGACCTCAGATGTTGTTTTGGTTAAGCAGTGTTGGCCTGCAGGATAGGTGGGGGATTGAGGCTGTAGGGATCTGATCTGAGGTGGGGAGGGGTTGTTTAATTTTGTTGGGCAGTTCTTAAATTGAGTAAGGTTTTTGAAGGCACCATTGGTACAGTTGATGTTTTGGTTTTAGGGAATGCTACAGAAACTGGGTGTGTAGCCCACTGTCCTCCGAATGTTTTGTCATGATTGCTCTCTTTTTCTGAACATCTGTAGATCCATCATCTCTGGTGGTTATAGGAGACTTTAATCTTCCCGTTGATCCTCTGTTCCCTATTCCCACATTTTGTTCAATCCTCTTGCCACCTTCAGATTGTCCCAGATGGTAAAGCAGACCACGCACTTGGCTGGGCATGTTTTAGATCTGAAACTTGTACCTCATCTATCACCATCTCTGGTTGATGTAGAAATCCTTCCTAGGGCATGGTCTGATCAGTTTCTGTATCTGATTTGCTGCAGAAGGGGGTGAGTGGCAGATGACGTTTAATGTGAGCAAGTGCAAGGTGATGCATGTGGGGAAAAAAGAACCCGAATTATAGCTACGTCATGCAAGGTTCCACGTTAGGAGTTACGGACCAAGAAAGGGATCTGGGTGTCGTCGTTGATAATACACTGAAACCTTCTGCTCAGTGTGCTGCTGCGGCTCGGAAAGCGAATAGAATGTTGGGTATTATTAGGAAAGGTATGGAAAACAGGTGTGAGGATGTTATAATGCCGTTGTATCGCTCCATGGTGCGACCGCATCTTGAGTATTGTGTTCAATTCTGGTCGCCGCATCTCAAGAAAGATATAGTAGAATTGGAAAAGGTGCAGCGAAGGACGACTAAAATGATAGCAGGGATGGGACACTAGCACACCTTTAGTAAAAGACCCTTAAAAGGTAGGAAAAAATTATTTTCTATTTATTGATTAGACTATGTCAGTTTTGGAATGTACATATGCTGGAGCTGGTGTAAGACTGAGCAAGGATCTGTGAGAGAAATCTCACTCATTGGCCTTTAAATCTCCAGCTTTGGAATAGGTCACCTTTTGCGTTGTCTGGAGCACATGTTAACCTACGTGGAATAGAAGGTTGCATATTTAATTAAAATAAATGCTACTAAAGAGGTAAATGGGAGTTTCTGACACGCAGTTACCATCAGGTCCAGGGCTGCAGACAAGGGTTCACAGGGAGATTACATGCAGTTTTTGAGATTGCCATTTTAATCTCCTTTTGCAGCCTAAAGGAAGCCCCCGTGAGGTTGAAAGTAGGGTTACCAGATGTCCGGTTTTACCCGGACATGTCCTCTTTTTGAGGACATGGCCGGGCAACCAGGCGGGTTTTGCCAGCCTGCCTGTTTGTTGGGATTTGCAGACAAATGGGCAGGCGGGCCTAGTGGTGTTCTATCCTCCCCTCCCCTTACTGTACTGCTCCGGTGGTCTAGTGACCTCTTCAGGGCAGGGGAAGAGCCCCCTCTTTCCTGCCTGGAGTGCCTACAGACTGTTGTTTGCTGACTCTGGTCCCGGTGCCGATTCAAAATGGCCACTGAGAGTTGAAGTGGCGTCACGAGACATATGCAGAAGTCTTGCAAAGCCACTCTCGGCGGCCATTTTGAATCAGCGCCAGGCCCCGAGTCAGCAAGAAATAGTCTGCAGGTGCTCCTGCCAGGAAAGAAGGGGCTCTTTCCTGCCGCGAAGAGGTCACTAGACCACCAAGGCAGTACAGTAAGGTGAGAGGAGGATAGGACACCCTTAGGGGGGTGTGACAGGGGTGTGTGTGTGTGAAAGGGGTGGGGCGGGAGCAAATATGGTAACCCTATTTGAAAGGCAAAGGCAGACAGGAGCTTACAGATATGTGTCCGAACAAAATCGAAAGTGAAAGTACACATCAGCGCCTCCTCTTTGGATCTAAGTATCAGCCCTGCAAAAATTGCTTGCACATACATTTGTGAGGCTCATGCTCAGTGCAGAACAGGGGCTGATGGATGCTGGCACTTCCATGTTCTTTTAGACATGCACAGAACTCACGCTTACTGCGAACCCTTTCTGTGTAAGTAGCCCTCTCCCTCCCCCAAATTAGCCACAAGTTTTACACGCATAAACTAAAATACATTTAACTTTGTGTGACAGGGTATTACCCTCATGGTAGAAGCCAGGTGCTCAGACATCTGTGCGCAACTGTAGCGCCAGCCTTTTTGCATCTGCTCCTTAGTTCGTACCCGAGTGCTTGATCTCTCCTGCCACCCTTTTCCCATCCACCCACGTCATCACGAGTTGGGTGAGGACGAACTAGGTTCTCCATCAGTTTCAACCTAACAAGACAGCGGTTCCCTGTATCTACTGGTAGGATAAGTTTCCTTAAGTACCAAAAGGTATCTGTCTCTGTAGGTTTGTTTTTTTTTAAGCTGCAATCATGCAACAGCTGCTCCCATTAACCACAAATCCTTCTCAGGCTGCGAGATTGGGCCAGGTCCTCCTTCACTCTCTTTTTCTCTCTCTTCCAGGAACATCAGTGGCAACCCAGAAAGCTCCCTCAGAACCTCCAGTGGTTTCCCTCCAAAGACACAGGTCAGCGCAGGACTCAAAGACGAGAGGGGAGCTCAGTCTAAGCAGGCAGGAGCCAGACTGGGAAAGTGAACCATGTGCTTTGTATGGACCCAGCTGTTCTGCACTAATCACCCAGCACCAGGGTCCACAGCCTGAGAGGAAAAAGCAAAGCTGTCAAGCCCTACATCAGCACAACGGGGGTGAATCGGGGCTAAAGAACCAGACTTTATCAGGACGAGCATCCTGTTCGGCTTGCCCTGGTAACTCCCAGAGGGCCGCAGGAGATGACCACAGCGGATGCTCCACCTGCTCATCGTCTTCAGAATCGGAACAAGAAGGCTTCTTTTTTGGAAAACCAATCCCAAGCTGCAGGACCACCGACAGCATTTGTGCTGGGCAAGACTGGAACCCACACAGGGAAGATGAAAGAAACAAGAAATGTAACGTGTCCTGAGGACAGAACCAGGCCACGCACGCTGAGTACATGGCTGCAGGAATCCAGCCTCCCAAACCAGACACCCCAGCCACAGGCAACTGATCTGAGCACATCTGACAGCACTGGCTTGCTTTACGCTAGCTATAGACATTAGTCTGAAAAAGAGAAGGTGACATAAAGGTGTCTCATCATTTACGAGTGATCACGGCTGCCTGGTGCTTTGAATTAATCATTCAGAGCAAGGAAAATGCACAACTTCATGTTACACAGGGGAGGCTGTGTGACAAACTGTCCTGTGGACCAGCAGAGTTAGAAATGATGTTCCATCAGCACTTAAGATCGTAACCTTTTAATTCACTTTTAATTTAAAATATGTTTCTGAATCAGTAATGTCATTATAAAGAAAACACAAAATAAAACCCAGACCTTCCATCGTCACATACCTGTGTCACACGACCTCCTATTCCTCAGCTGAAGAGTGAGCTCAATCTAACAGCAAACACAGAAATTCACCTGTGCAAAATCTCTTTACATTTAAAAATAAATCACAAACAGCAAGTCGCGCCTTTCAAGTATAACCCTGTATGATCCACTTAGAGGGAGGAGTGGTTAGTGCAGTGGGCTCTGATCCTGGCAACCTGGGTTTGAGTCCCCACTGCAGCTCCTTGTGACCTTGGGCAAGTCACTTAACCCTCCATTGCCCCAGGTACAAAAACTTAGATTGTGAGCCCTCTAGGAACAGAGAAAGTACCTGCATATAATGTGTACAGTGCTGCCCTCTAGGGACAGAGAAAGTACCTGCATATAATATGTACAGCACTGGGTACATCTAGTAGCGCTATAGAAATGATTAGTAGTAGTAGACTGAAGAGCATCTGTTAAAACACCCACTAACGATGATGGAGAATGTATAAATCTCATCTGTCTGTCTGGGGATTTACTTCATAGTGGTTTGAGTTTCTTTTGGGAGGGGGAAATTTAGCTCATGACTTTTAGTGGTAGCTGAAGGCACATTAAACTCAGGTACATTAGGGTCTCTCAGTTCCCAGAAGGCTTACAGTTTAATGGGCCGATGCTCAAATCGTAACGTGAACGCAGAATGTCTCCTGTGCTAGAACCCTATGAG
This sequence comes from Microcaecilia unicolor, assembly GCF_901765095.1. Taxonomy (NCBI): domain Eukaryota; kingdom Metazoa; phylum Chordata; class Amphibia; order Gymnophiona; family Siphonopidae; genus Microcaecilia; species Microcaecilia unicolor. The sequence goes on from NC_044042.1 coordinate 2,084,696, forward strand.
CAGATTAGTGCAAATAGCATGCAAATACAGTCAAATAGATGTTAATGACATGCAAATATAGTCAAATGGGTGTTAATGACATCATTTCCTATTCCCTCCGTGCTCTTACCACTGAAACCCAATGCCATCTCAGAGCAGGCGTTAAGATGATAGAAAGAATCGTGAGACAACATTCTTTAAAATCTGCTGTTTTATATTTAATTTGGAAGCAGAAGGAAGCTGTGCAAATCCCGAAGTGCTGGTAGGGAGAGACGAATGTGTGCAAGTCAGAGGAAACCCGAAAGTGAAAGCATGCATTGGCACCTGTTTCTTGCGCTTAAATATAAGCCTACCAACTTAAAGAAGTAAAATAAAATAAAAAAATTGAAATACTTAAAAGGCATAGACAACAGACGCTAAATGTGAGCTTCACTTTTGGGTTTGCCTGGCGCATGCGCACAAGAACTGAGCTTATCACACAACTGCGCATGCACCAAGCATGTTCCCCCCCCCTCCTTGCTTTCGCTTTTACAGCACGCATATGATTTGAATACCATTGACAAGGCTATTTTTCTTTGCTGTTCCAATGAGATGGGCTTCTCCACGGGAGTTTTGAGCATCGACCCATAAGTTTGTAACTGAAGTAATGGAGAGTCAAGTTCACACCAGGGGCGTAGCTGCTATGGGGCCACGGGGGCCTGAGCCCCCGTAGATTTAGCCCTGGACGCCCCTGCCGACGACCCTCTCAACCCCCCCCCCCTCCCGCCGCCACCATCTGCTACCTTTGCTGGCGGGGGACCCCAACCCCTGCCAGCCGAAGTCTTCTTCCTTCCTTTTGTTTTGGAGTCTGACTCACAGAAACAGAACGAGGCCTTGCGATCTGCAGGGCTTCGTTCTGTTTCTGTGAGTCTGACGTCCTGCACGTTGTACATGCAGGACGTCAGAGTCAGAAACCAAACAAAGGAAGAAGACTTCGGCTGGCGGGGGCTGGGGTCCCTCGCCAGCAAAGGTAGGCAACGACGGGCGGGGGGGGGGGGGGTCGAGAGGGTCGTCGGCAGGGGGTGGGGGTCAAAGTTTTTGGAGGTGTCAGCAATGGCAGGGGGGGGGGGGCGGGCTAAAATGTGCCCCCTCACCTCGGCTCTGGACCCCCCCTACCACTGAAGTCTGGCTACGCCCCACTTCACACAGAGCAACAGGGAGACTTGTACCCTAAGAAGTCCGTTTACAAAAGCTTGGGGGGGGGGGGGGGTTCTCAGTGTTTTATCACTCGCAGAGAAAAGGTCTTTAAATGGAGTTAAACTACATCTATTCAGGTGCCGTTACCTGTTCCACATTACTACTACTTAACATTTCTAGAGTGCTACTAGGGTTACGCAGCGCTGTACAATTTAACAAAGAGAGACAGTCCCTGCTCAAAGAGCTTACAATCTAATAGACATTTTTAGGTATAACTTGTCTGGAATGTTTTTACGTTTGGGGAGCATGCCAGGTGCCCTTGACCTGGATTGGCCACTGTCGGTGACAGGATGCTGGGCTTGATGGACCTTTGGTCTTTCCCAGTATGGCACTACTTATGTACTTATGTAAGTGAACGGTCGGTCCGATAGGGGCAGTCTGGATTCACTGAACGGTAAGGGTTAGGTGCCGAACGCAGCATTGAAGAGGTGGGCTTTAAGCAAAGACTTGAAGATGGGCAGGGAGGGGGCTTGGCGTAAGGGCTCAGGAAGGTTGTTCCAAGCATAGGGTGAGGCGAGGCAGAATGAGCAGAGCCTGGAGTTGGCGGTGGTGGAGAAGGGTACTGAGAGGAGGGATTTAACCTGTGAACAGAGGTTACGGGCGGGAACGTAAGGGGAGATGAGGGTAGAAAGATAGTGAGGGGCAGCAGACTGAGTGCATTACCTAAAGGATTAACTGTAAGATGCAGCCCTCTGCCCTTTTCCACCTTAATAACACCACTTAGTAAACCACCCATAAGAGGGGGGTTTTTTCCCCCTTCCCCTCTGATGTTCTTGTTAACTCCAGGGTTATGGCCAGTTCAGGATTTAGTTTTCAAACTGATTTTTTTTTTCAGGGCCACAGCTGAAAGAAAGAGATGAATTACCAAAATGTTGAAATTTAAAATTCACTGTTGCTTTAGTATTACAAGTTCATTAAACATTTGATAAACTGCCCTTGCGAAGCCTTTCAGAGCAGTTTATGCTAAATCTTTTGTCATTCACTAGCATTTTCTTGAGCTGGATAAATTTGCAGTTGAAGCAGGAAATGGACAGGCTCTGTGCTCGCATGCATCCGAGTTTTAGTTCCCTGGATCATATCTACTCTTTCCAACCCTGCCCTAGAACTTTCTGCTGTTTTTGAAGCCTGTACTCTCTCGTCTCTTTTGTTACACCTCAGTGGAAAATGTGAGCTGGGATTCTGGCACGCTCAGCCCTCATTTCCAGCTTCCCAAGGTTTTCTCCTACTTTAACAGTTAAACATAAGCATTGCCATATTGGGACAGACCACAAGTCCATCAGGCCCAGTATCCTGTTTCCAACAGTGGCCAATCCAGGTCACAAATAACCTGGCAAGATCCCAAAACAATACATTTTATGCTGCTTATCCTAGAAATAAGCAATGGATTTTCCCAAGTTCATCTTAATAATGGCTCATGGACTTTTCTTTTAGGAAATGATCCAAACCTTTTTTTTTAAACCCTGCTAAGCTACTTTTACCACATTCTCTGGCAACAAATTCCAGAGTTTAATTACATTTTGAGTAAAGAAATATTTTTTTTCTGGTTTGTTTTAAATTTACTACTTAGTAAGTTCAATGCCTTCCCCCTAGTCCTAGTATTATTGGAAAGAGTAAACAACTGATTCATATCGAGCTGTTCCACTCCATTAAGTATTTTATAGACCTCTATCACATCTCCCCTCAGCCGTCTCTTCTCCAAGCTTTAGCCTTTCCTCATGGGGAAGATGTCCCATCCCCTTTATCATTTTTCTCACCCTTCTCTGTACCTTTTCTAATTGACACACGGTGACCAGAACTGCAAACAGTATTCAAGGTGAGGTTACACCATGGAGCGATACAAAGGCATTATAACGTCCTCATTTTTGTTTTCCAAACAGGCTAGGAACTGGTTAGAATCAGGTGCAGTTCCTAGCCTGTTTGGATTATTAGACCCCCTTGAAGCCAAGTCTTTTGGTGAAACCTGGATCCTGGTCGGGGCAACTTTGACTATATTTCAGTTACCATCTGCTGTACACTGGGTCACCCCTCCATCATAATCTGCTATAGATTGAGCTAATTCCACTATATCTTTTTTGAGATGTGACAACCAGAATTGAACACAATATTCGAGGTGTGGTCGCACCATGGAGCGATACAAAGGCATTATAACATCCTCATTTTTGTTTTCCATTCCTTTCCTAATAATACCTAACATTCTATTTGCTTTCTTAGCCGCAGCAGCAGCACACTGAGCAGAAGGTTTCAACGTATCATCAACAACGACACCTAGATCCCTTTCTTGGTCCGTGACTCCTAACGTGGAACCTTGCATGATGTAGCTATAATTCGGGTTCCTCTTTCCCACATACATCACTTTGCACTAGCTCACATTAAATGTCATCTGCCATTTAGACTCCCAGTCTCGTAAGGTCCTCTTTTTCCACAATCCTCCCGTGATTTAACGACTTTGAATAACTTTGTGTCATCATTAAATTTAATTATTTCACTAGTTACGCCCATCTCTAGATCATTTATAAATATGTTAAAAAGCAGCGGTCCTAGCTCAGACCCTCTGCAACAAAGAAAAGCATACCCATTTTAAAGACCGGTTTCAGCACATTTCCATCTTCAAAGGCCATTTATAACCAGGGCTTTTTTTGTGCCGGTATAGCATACCGGCACCTTTTTTCCTCCCTGGCGAGTCCTGTACCCTTCCTCTCACTCCCCTACTTACTACTACGTCGGACTTGGCAGTGCGAACGGTGCAGGCAGCAATTGAGAGAGGCTGGCAGCGTCGGAGCTTCCCTCTGCGAGTCCCGCCTACGTTGTTTAAATTTCCTGTTTCCGCATAGGCGGGACTCACAGAGGGAAGCTCCGACACTGCCAGCCTCTCTCAATCGCTGCACCGTTCGCGCTGCTGAGTCCGACGCTGGCAGGCAGTGGAGAAGGAGGATGGGCTGGGGGGAGAGAGCTCTGACACTGCCAGCCTCTCTCAATCGCTGCACCGTTCGCGCTGCTGAGTCCGACGCTGGCAGGCAGTGGAGGAGGAGGATGGGCTGGGGGAGAGAAGAATTGCTGGACATGGGAGAGGGGAGGGGGCAGAGGAGAATCACTGGACAATGGAGGGCAGGGCAAATCGCTGGACATGGATGGCAGGGGAGGACAGGGCAGAGAATCGCTGGACAAGGATGGGAGGGGAGGGGAGAGAGGAGAATCGTTGGACATGGATGGCAGGGGAGAGAGGCGACATGCTGGACATGGAGAAGAGACCAGGAGATAGAGGAGAATTGATGGACATGGATGGATGGAGGAAAGAAAAAAAGAAGATGCACATGGATGGAGATGAGGGAAAGGGAAGAGAGGAGAAAAACTGCACATGGATGGAAAAAATAGGCAAAAGCTGGATCCACGTTATACCTCCTCCAGTCAATTCCACGGAGGAGGACCCAGCTTTTGCTTACAGATGTAGGGCAAGAAATGAAGAAGAAAGGAGGAAAGTAAAAGAAATAAACAGAAAGGAAGCCCTGGAAACGGAGTTAAGAGAACAGATAGAGAGCAGCAGAATCAGAGACTGGGACCAATATGGATAGAAAAACAAAGTCACCAGACAACAAAGGTAGAAAAAAAATCATTTTATTTTCATTTTAGTGTTTGGAATATAAGTACATAAGCACCGCCATACTGGGAAAGACCAAGGGTCCATCAAGCCCAGCATCCTGTCTCCGACAGCAGCCAATCCAGGCTTCAAAAACCCAGCAACCCCCGCCCCCCCCCCCCCCCAAAAAAAAAAAAAAAAAAAAAAAAAAATTAATGTTCAATGGACTTTTCCCTCAGGAATCTGTCCAAACCCCCTTTAAATTCCATAAGACCAGCCGCTGCCACTACATTCTCCGGCAACGAGTTCCAGAGTCTAACTACACGCTGAGTAAAGAAAAACTCTCTCCTGTTTTAAATCTACCATATTCTAGCTTCATCTTATGTCCAATTTGAGAATTTACATCTGCTGTCTTATTTTGCGCTGGGTATACTGGAGCTGTAACAGCGTAGAGAAATTATTTATAATGGAAAAAAAAAATGTTATTTTTTTCTCCTATACTAGTATAATATTTTCAATGATGTCTGTTTATCTGGGCAGACTGGATGGACCGTGCAGGTCTTTTTCCGCCTAGAATGGGTGGCAGAGCTGGTGGTTGGGAGGCGGGGCAGACATATACGGTCTGTGCTGGGGCTGGGAGGCGGGACTAGTGCTGGGCAGACTTATACGGTCTGTGCACTGAAGAGGACAGTACAAATAAAAAAGTAGCACATATGAATTTATCTTCTTGGGCAGACTGGATGGACCATGCAGGTCTTTTTCTGCCGTCATCTTCTATGTTATATGCTCCATGGCTATGATAGGGGTGGAGCCATATGTGGTGACCCCGCCCATGAGTACTGGCACCTTTTTTGTCTACAAAAAAAGCACCGTTGATAACCCAAAGTGCAGGAAAGAGTCTCTTCTCTGCATATCTGATCCATCGTCTGAAGGCTACTAATTTTCCAAGTGGAAGGGATCTCTAGAAGGGATTATCCTTGTGGACCCCAACTCACCACAACCTTTTTGAAATCAATCTAATGCATAAAACAAAGAAAGGGCAAGGAAAAGGTCACAGGAAGACAGCAGAGCTGAGCAGAGCCACTGTGTTAGTCTAGGACCAGGCTCAAGTCCTGGGAGCCAGTGGTGGTTTCCAGCAATCAATGTGCAGTTCCCAAAATACACTTTCTCCCTTCTTTGCCCTTCTCTGCTCTGTCCTGGCCTTGCAAGGCTCAGAATTCAGTGCAGGAGGTTAGGCACAGCTCAATCTCCCTGGGAGCTGGGCAGTGTCAGGAAGGAAACCAGAGCCACAGCGCAGCCCTGGAGATTGAGACAGGGTGGGAGTGAGAGGGAGGCAGCTTGAAGGGGTTGGTGTAGTTCAGTTGGGAAGAACGTGCGGGGAGATGGCAATGGACTGAGGGAAAGTATGTACATGTGGGGAGTTTTGACTTTGATTTGTGCAGCAAAAACACTTTGAATGGGCCTGAAGAGTCAGGCCAGCTGCATCATTGGAGAAGCCCTCCTGCCCAGAAGGCCAACTGCTTTGGCCAGTATTTGGCTCCCACACTAAAACCATTTTTTTTTTGAGTAGCCTAGTGGTTAGGGTGGTGGACTTTGGTCCTGGGGAACTGAGGAACTAAGTTCGATTCCCGGCACAGGCAGCTCCTTGTGACTCTGGGCAAGTCACTTAACCCTCCATTGCCCGCCGCATTGAGCCTGCCATGAGTGGGAAAGTGCGGGGTACAAATGTAACAAAAAAACAAAAAAAAAACAAAACAAAAAAAAAAAAAAGACAGCCCTGGCTTGAAAACGAGTGCTGAACACTGGCTCAAGAGCTGTAGGAAAACTTCCCAAGTCCAGGAAGAGGGGGACTTGTATCACAGATAAAGAAGCAGGATGGTAAACTTGCCAAAAAAAGTAAAAAGAAATACACATTTGAGCTGAATAGAAAGGAGCCACTTAAAATCCGTCACCAGAATTTGGCTAATGATACTTTTATTATCCAAATGAATGGTTTAAGAGGTACAGGACACCCCCCTTCTTTCACAGGTTTCCAGCCCACAGGACAGGCCGATGTGGTCACCTCATGGCATGGCCACCAGAGTTCACATCGTATCTCTCGATGAAGCCTTTCAGCTCATGCACACAGTGCCTGCCCAGCTCTCGCAGACTCGCCCGCACTGCTGACACCATGGTTGTTTGCATGGCGGGTTCCTTCTCCAACAACATGCTGGCCACAAAAACGAAAGCTCTGCAGTCGTGCTGGTAGGCCTGCAACAGACAGGTGACAATATCTGAAGGAAACAGTGGGGACCAGGTAGTCTCACAGCAAGCACAGAGGCCACAGGGTTAGTCATCTGTGAGAAATATATTCTGTATGGTGACAATAATTGTAGTTGCCCTAGTGAGACAGACCCTATCTTTCTCCTCGGCCTCTGTGACCCCATAAAGCAAGACCTAGATCTGGGACACCATGAAGGAAAAATCAAAGTGGAAACTTAATGACAGACGCACCATTTTCATAAACAGGTGCTCTATAGATGACCATACTTGACCTAAGTAAAATTAAGGAAGTAGCAACCATTTCATAAGGGAAAGAGCAGTGGGCTGACCTCAGGAACAGAACTCTGGACCGCAAATAGCTCAGGGGTGTAGCCAGTAAACAGATTTTTGGTGGGCCTAGGCAAGAAGTGGGTGGGCACCAAATGTTCTTCCCCACCACCACAAAAATACATCTCAGCTGGCAGGAAAATGCTTCTTTCCACCTTGGCAGTCTGCAGCAGGCATGCGCTGAAAACTGAACATGCGCAGGTGCCCATATTGTGGAGAGTAGCGTTTTCATTACCATCAGGGGAAAGTCTTCAGCTGGTAGAGCTTGGGATCTCCACCAGCTACCACTAAACGTGTGCTGCTGTTGGGTGGGCCTGAGCCCTAAGTGGATGGGCCCTGGCCCACGCCACTGAAACACCTCACTAACTTACAGGGTCTGTCAATAAGTGAAAAACAGGACCACAAAACTAAGGCAGATGAAAACCATATGGCCTATCCACAGTCTGCCCATCCATGCCATCTACTCTCCCCATCACTCCCTTAGACATCCTAGGTTCTTGTCCCAAGCTCTCTTGAATTCAGATACTGTTTTCATCTCCACCACTTCCGCCTGGAGGCCATTCCACAAATTCACCACCCTTTCCGTGAAGACGTATTTCCTCAGATTACTTCCGAGTCTTTCCCCCCTTCATCCTATGCCCCCTCGTTCAATTGAAAGATTCACCTCCTGTGCATTTATGCTGCATAGATATTTAAATGTATTTCATATCTCCCCTCTCCTACCTTTCTTCCAAATTATACATATTGAGATCTTTAAATCTGTCCCCCATACACTTTATGAATTGAATCTACTTTACGACAGAAAACACCACCACTGGCTTTCCCTGTCAAACTAGGCTGGGCCTGGCTCACGCACATGTGGATTATGTAAGCATCTACGATAACACCTTCCTACTTTGCTATGCTACTAATTTTAATACAGCGAGTACAGAGAAGACACATTTTGTTAATATTCTAAGTTCAAGATCCACAGTCTCCTCATCACTCACCAGTTCAATAGCTTCTTTTCTGGCCAGTATAGCCACAGAACGAGGATCTCTCGTAGTCTCCTTACCCAGGGTAGAACAGGGCTGGCAAGAAGAGCTGCCGACTCTGTTTTCTTCACAGATAACCTAAGATTATGCAACAGAAATGCATTAGTCATGAAATTGGGAGCTTCTGTACAAATACCACAAAGGTTACAACCGTAGCCGAATCCATTCTGCCTCAACTCGAAACTGCCTCAGTTAGAATCAGCCACCCAAACCTAATGGAACACCTTAACATAGTCCTGCTCTACAGACCGCCAGGTAATTGGCAAGACTGCCAAACACACTTTTATGGACTTCATATCGAACATACGTGTCTCTACCTCAAACTTACTTATAGTAGGAGATATCAACCTACACCTTGAAGATCCTACCTCAACAAACACCCAAGAATGCGAAGAATTCCTTCAACTATGGGATTTCCACAAGCCAACCACGCAGCAAACCCATATTAAAGGACATGCACTAGATATCATCACACACAAATTCTACCCTGACTTAAATTTGGCATTAACAGATATAAAATGGACACCCATACCGTGGTCCGACCACTATATAGCAAACTTCTCCCTCATATGGCGAATGAAAGAATCAACCCACAAACCAGAACGAACTACCTACACCACGAGAGGAAAAATAGATCCGTTAACATTCTGGCAACAGTTCTATGATCACGGATGGTCTATAAAGATGGATACAAACCAATTTCTCGAAGAATGGGACAACAGATGTAGAAACATATTAAATAACATAGCACCACTTCAAACAAGAACCTCACATAGAAAGCACTCAATACCATGGTTCAACGAAGAACTGAAAAAGCTAAAAACGCAAGTCAGAAGGCTAGAACGAGCATGGAATAAAAAGAAAGACGACTCCACATTCACCGCCTGGAAGAAACTACAAAGAAAATATAAAATACACCATAAGACAAACTAAAAGACTATATTATAAAACTAAAATTGGACCAGACTACAAGGACACACACAAACTCTTCCAACTCATGAACAAATTACTAGATACTACACTGGTAACTTCCAACAGCACAGACAAACCAGCAGCAAACAAAATCTCACAAAATACTTCAATGAGAAAATCACAAAACTACGTCTCTTGATACCTGTCAATACCATAAACTACGCAGAACTTCTTGACTGTCTAGACCCAAACCCTGGTGAATACCCAGCAGACAACTTTGAGGCGCAATCAGAGGATATCATTTCCCAAAAGCTCAAAAGGTTCGCCAAATCTCACTGCAAATTAGACAAATGTCCTAACAACCTAATAAGTCTGCACCTCAACAATTCATAGCAGACCTCACGGAGCACTTGAACTACATGCTACAAAACGGACTCTTCCCAAAAGATAAAAGAAATATTTTACTCACCCCTATACCCAAAGATGCAAAAAAAAGCACAAGCGACTTAACCAACTACCGCCCAGTAGCATCTATTCCACTGATAACCAAACTAATGGAAGGAATGGTGAACAATCAGCTCACCGACTACTTAAATAAATTCTCCATACTGCACAACTCCCAATCAGGATTCCGGTCTAACCACAGCACCGAAACAGTATTAGTTATTCTTATGACTAAATTTAAACAATTGATCGCAACTGGTCACAACATACTACTTCTACAATTCGATATGTCCAGCGCTTTCGATATGGTTGATCATGGAATATTACTACAGATCCTTGAATACTTCAGAATTGGAGGCAACGTCCTCAAGTGGTTCAAAGGCTTCTTAACCACACGATCTTACCAAGCAATATCTAACTCGACCACCTCAGACACCTGAATGTGGAGTTCCCCAAAGATCCCCCCTCTCGCCGACTCTCTTCAACCTAATGACGACACCCTTGGCCAAATTATTATCCAATCAAAACCTCAATCCATACATATACGCAGATGATGTAACGATCTACATCCCGTTTAAACAAGATTTAATGGAAATTACCAACGACAATCAATCAAGGTTTCCATATCATGCATTCATGGGCGGATGCATTTCAGCTGAAACAACGCAGAAAAAACGCAATGCCTTATACTCACCTCACAACATAACACAAGCAAATTCACCACCATAAACACACCAAAATTATCCCTTCCCGTATCGGACACACTGAAAATTCTTGGAGTTACCATCGATCGACATCTTACACTTGAAAAGTCACGTGAAAAATACAACTAAAAAGATGTTCTATTCAATGTGGAAACTAAAAAGGATAAGACCTTTTGTTCCCAAGGACCATCTTTCGCAACCTGGTACAAATCAATAGTGCTTAGTCACTTAGATTACTGCAACACACTCTACGCTGGCTGTAAAGAGCAAATCATCAAGAGACTGCAAACCGCCCAGAACACCGCAGCTAGACTCATATACAGAAAAACAAAATATGAAGTGCTAAGCCCCCGAGGGAGATATTACACTGGCTTCCACTTAAAGAATGCATCACGTTCAAGGTATGTTCTCTAGTTCATAAAATCATCCATGGAAATGCCCCTGCCTACATGTCAGATCTGGTAGACCTGCCACCCAGGAACGCTAAAAGGTCATCCTGCACATTCCTTAATCTGCACTTCCCCAGTTGTAAAGGCCTAAAATACAAACTAACGCACGCGTCTAACTTCTCTCACCTGAGCGCACAGTTATGGAATGCATTGCCGCGCAACTTAAAAACTACTTATGAACTAACTAACTTTCGCAAATCCCTGAAGACCCACCTATTCAACAAGGCATACCAATAAGAGCAGCAACTATAAATGTAATACAACGCAACCTTACCTATTATCAACAATGTTCTTGCTTATATATGCTTATTTGAATTTCGATCACGTTATTTCTATGACATCTCCACCTTACCTATTATCAATAATGTTTTCTACTTATATTTACTTTATGTAACACTAACTGTTAGCTATTAATCTACTATCTACCAATAATGACACATTGAGCCTGCAAAGAGGTGGGAAAATGTGGGATACAAATGCAATAAATAATAAAAACAAATGAACCAGTGCTCAGCCCAGATGGAATTTTGGGAGGGAGGGAATTGTCCTGGGGTTCACCATTATGTGTTCTTAGGTTATGGCTAACTACTGCAGTTCTGAGGTCTGTACTGTCATGAGGAACCTCTTTGCATGCTATAATTCTATGCTGGTCACAATTTCCTGCTCCCCAAGCAAGTAGAGTCAAGTCATGCTTCTTTGGTACTGAACTTTTGTAATAACCTATCAGGATGGACCTACCTTAGCCATACCTGGTGCCACTTGTATGTCACATCTTCCTCCTATGGTGCTCTCTGGCATCTCAATCCGTGCTCGCTTCTCTCCAGGCCCAACTCCATTACCATCACCACCTCCTCCTACAGCTCTCTCCAGGATCCACGCTCGTTTCTCTCCAGCTCCATCAGTAACATTCCTTCCTCCCTTGACAGTGCTCTCTGGAATCTTCTTGTTCCATGTTCGCTTCTCTCCAGCTCTATTAGTACCATTTCTTCCTCCTTCAATGATGTTCTCCGGAATCTCCTTGTTCCATGCTTGTTTCTCGCCAGTTCTATCAGAACCATTCTTTCCTCCTTCGATGGTGCTCTGTGGGATCTCCTTGATCCATGCTTGCTTCTCTCCTGCTCCATCTGTATTGACTTCTCTTCTTTCGGTGACGTTCTCTGGTATCTCCTTGATCCATGCACGTTTCTCTCCTGGTCCATCGCTATCATTCTTTCCTCCTTCGATGGTGCTCTCTGGGATCACCAAGTTTTGTATTCGCTTCTCTCCAGTTCCATCATCGACATCACCTCTTCCACTTTGGGTGGCAGTCTCTGGGACCATCACATTGATTGATGCTTGCTCCTCTCCACCGCCATCAGCATTGACTTCTTTTTGGGTGATGCTCTCTGGGATTATCTCTATCAATACTCGTCCTTCTCCAGCTCCATCCGTATCACCTCCTCCTCTCTGGATGGTGGTTATTGGAATCACATTAATCCATGCTGGTTTCTCTTCAGCTCCAAGAGTTACTTCTCCTCCTTCAATAGCAGTCTCTGACTTTTCCTCAATCCATACCTCCTTCTCTTCAACTTCTTTTACAGCAAAATCACTTTCTCCTCCTTTGGTGGTGGTTTCCGGTATATTGAGCCATGATTTTTTGTCTCCAGTATATTTCTTCTCTGGGTCTTTTCCCTCAGTAGCATCCTAATTGAAAGAAAAGGCAATGGTTTATTGACTGCAAAGTACATATCAATTTAAGCACTAAAAGGTGTTGGGCAATACCGCCCTCCGATTTGTTCATTTAGCTGCGTTACCAGCCTTCTACTGGAATGATCTAACTGCCCTCAGAAACGCAATACACGCTTCCACCAGCTCACTGGCCTCCTAGGACCCCTTTCCTATTTGCCTCAGATACCCGAGACAATGCTGTCCCTGATTTCTTGCTTGGGTCAGTTTTGGAATTTTTTTCCTATCTGCTAGATGGAATAATACTTTTCTTCTTCTCTTTCTGCTAAAAGGAATAAAATAAAGACATATCTAGGCCTTCCCCCATACCTTCTCTGTGTGTTTGGGGGGGGGGGGGGGGGATTTAATGTATTCTGGAGTGGCTACTGCACTGAAAGTGTTTGAAATCCCTAATTACCACCCTTCAGTTTACATAGAACTGATCAAACCAGGAAATGATATGGGTAACGCTCGGCGAAACCTGGTAACAGAGCTACGAGAGTCAAACTAATAAATATTTTCAAACTTCTTACCGCTAAGCTGTTGTCTCCTTGACTTGGTATCTCTTTTATGCATCGGACCGACCTAAGTGTATCTGGCAAGACAGAAAGGGAGAGGAAAATGGGACTTGATATACCGCCTTTCTGTGGGGGGGGTTTTTGCAACTACATTCAAAGCGGTTTACATATTATATACAGGTACTTATTTTGTACCTGGGGCAATGGAGGGTTAAGTGACTGCAGTGGGAATTGAACCCAGTTCCCCAGGATCAGAGTCCGCTGCACTAACCACTAGGCTACTCCTCCAATCAGAAGAAAAAAAAAAAAAAGAAGGGTGCTGGAGTGGAGACAGATGCAGGTCAGCATACCAACCCCCCACCCCCAACATAGTCCTCCCCCATCCTCGCCTGCATATACACAGCAGCACCCACAAAACATGCTGAAAGCATGTACCTGCTGTCAGTCACATCAGGAACATGACAAAGGCCATGAAAGCAGAACCCAGGACTGAGTGAGCTACCCAGGGTGGGGGTTTCCTTATCCAGTCTCGGGAAGAGGACGTCCCATGCAAGAATGGCTGTACCTTTTTTGTAATTCTTTGTTGGGATGCGTTTTCCATGAGAGGTGTCTTGGGATTCATAGCTTGTCTCGCTGTGCTGGAAGGACTTAGAACAGATGTGTTGCTTCTGGTAGCTTGTGTGTTGCTCATAATCCCTTCGGCTCTCTGAACTTCCTTCATTGTACCTCCTCTCGCAGAAGCCTCTCTGGTCCCTGTAACCACGCTCCAAGAAATCCCTCTGTTCCCTGTAGCCATTTTCCCGGAAGCCCCTTCGTTCCCTGTAGCTTCTCTCTTCTCTGTAGCCCCTGTGTTCCCTGCATGATAAATCTGCAGTTAGTCCTGGAGGCTATGATCTGCTTTCTCATCACCTGGACTGCTCTCTGCTGGGGGGGGGGGGGGGGGGGGGGGGGGAGAGAAAGATATGATGCTGGAAGGAATAATGTTCCTGGCTGCAAGAGAGAGTTTGTGACAGGAAAACTGAAGCGGGCAGAGGGGCCCTGATGTGGAGAACGGTTGGCAAAAGGTGGGGGGAGATGATGCAACATGACAAATTGACTGCCATAACTAAGAAAGAAAGACAGAAGTTTGATGATGTTTGAGCCCCCTACAGGGAATAAGTGATCAGCTGAAATACCGAGAAGAACATTAGTCAGGATTGACGCTGCTGCCAGAAATGTTTGGGAGGTGTGGATGGAGTGGGGGGAGGGGGGGGGAATAGGATGCTTGTTCTGGTCCAGATGGAGAGAGACTGGGGGTAGAGAATGACAAAGGGACAAACCTTGTCCCGATCCCAGTAACCCTGTTTCCATTTGCACCCCATGCCAAAGGCTCTGTCCTCATCTACACAAGCCTTGAACACTTAGGATTTTATATTTAAACCTTTTTATTAAAGTATAAAAACAAACAATATTCTGTTCAACTGTTTATAAATCACAAAAAGAAAACAATGAGCAACTATAATGACCCCAACTCCAACCCCAACAAAAGCTGTCTTCTACTACCCCAAAGAACCCTAATCCACCCTGTTAAAATGTCCAAGGGTACAAACTACAACCTGTTCTTCATGCCCTAGTGGGGGAGAAAAATGCCCCATGAAGCCCTGTTATGATATTTTGAATTAGTGGATGAATAAGAAGTCATCAACAATTTCAGGATTCAGTCTCGCTCTCCCATCTTCCATTCCTGGTACCAGGAATACACAGGATCCCTGTGCAAACTTTGGCCAGCACTTTTCCTTGTTCTTCCAAAACATCGTTGTCTACATTAGAGAATGAAACGGGGAAGTGGACAAAGTTTGTCCCTGACCACCAGGGTCTTTCCCTATCCCCGCATCATTCTCTAGTTGGGGATAAAGGGGGGGGGGGGGGGGGGGGCGGGAAGGAAAAAAGACTGAGGGGAGGGAGAGTACTACACTAATTGGAAGGTTGTTTTTCTTCTCGTGGGGGGGGGGGGGGGCAGAGGAGATTGCAGATGTCGTCTATTGCAATAGTTTTACTTTGATGTTGCCTGTAATAAAAGCTAAAAGTAAAAACAAAACAAAAAAAAACTTGGTTTCACAAATAGAAAAACACAAAAACTATTTTTTATTATTAAATACTCCATTTATTAAGGAGTAGCAAAC